>NW_020884925.1:5675674-5753672 GCF_003945725.1 Corapipo altera
GTAGGGACTGCCCTGCTGGAGGGACCCCCTGAGCTGGCCCAGCTGAGCCCCAGCGGGGCAGGTGTGCAGCTCACACCTTGCCCGAAGGGCGTATAAATCTGTCTCTCTAGTCTCTGTATGTATCTATACATGATTATATATCTAGTACTGTAAATACCATTACTTTCCAGTGCTTGTTATAAAAATACATACAGCATCTCTAAGGAGCAAAATATAAATTATTCCAGAGTCTATTCAAAATTCTTTGGAAGCTGTGTGACAAATTCAGTCGTTAAAGACAAGTTGCAGATTGCAATTAGAAAATATTTCAGTGGCAAAGCACAGGATATTTGTTTGGCTGTGGTTTGACTCATGTCACATGTCATTAATTCCTTTAACTTACTACAAACTGAGAAGATTGCTCTCAATATATTGAATTATTAATTTTTTAGAACAAGAACATTCCTTACTGTTGTGTTTGGATTTGGTATTATTTACAGTGAACAATTCCTTTGTAACTAATGTAGCACAGACTGCTTCATACAGCTGTGTAAAGAAAGTATTTCTTTGATTGATACTCCAAGTAGGATATTTTTATTTTAAAAATTTTTGTGACTCTACTGTAAATACCTCATCTGAATAAACACATGATTAGAAAGAGGCAGGTTTAAATGCTAAGAGAAAAAGTATGTGCTTAGTCAATAAAATATTTAATTGCTAAAAATTGCACGTTTTTGAAGGAAACCAGTTTCAAAAAACCACTTCCTTAGCAAGAGACATGTCATGATTGATGATTGAAGCAAATGGAATGCAGGAAATGTCCAGTTCTTTAAACTTTCCAAACCTTTGAGTTTCTGTTTAGCATATTGTGATGTCTCAAGCTACAGTAAGTAATTGTTGATTGCAATTAAATCCGTAAGAACTTTTTTGTATGTTATTACCAACCTTGATCTGTCAGAGGTACTTGACTACTTTAGGTAGTTGTGGAAGAGAGCCTGAGTTTTGTTCAACAGTTACATGTAGACATGTGGTCAATATGGACAGAAAACCCTGGCTTTAAGATAGTGCATGTCCTGCCATTTTCCACTGCTGTAAATTTAGCAGGATAAGTGTGAGGAGTAGCTGTTAATAGACAACACTTTGGTACTAGTTTTTTTGTAATCAATTGACAACATGCATAATGCCATTAAATATCTTGAGAAGTGCATAAGGTATAAGCAAATCTTTCTCTCTTGCACATTCTTCTACCACTGCCCCCAGTTTTTTAATTTTCAACAACCTGGATTCATAGTCAAAAGGTTTCCCTGACTTCCCACACTGTCTTTTCTCTTTCCTCGTGTGTACACCTGTCTGCATTCTTTTTTTATGCTACTCCTCAGAGGATGCAAAAGGCGGCTAAAATCAAGAAAAAAACGGTGTGTAAACAGTTTTTCTTGAATGCTAATGTTTAGTTACATTTTTGTTGTTTTCCATGGAGTGTTACGTCTTTCATTATGGATCCTCATAAAGTTGTCATTTTGGTTTCTTCTTTGTTAATCAGTAGAATGGTGAATGGAGTAAAATGAACTCATTTTCTTTGTTGTTGGTTTGCTGCAGTGCCTGTCTGCTGCCCTTCTTCTGTTGAATACCTGTGATTTGTTTAATCCAGATATACAACCATTGCTATCTGGGAGATTTTTCTGAATGTAATGCTTATTTTGATTTTACTAACTAAAGCAGGAAGATGTACTTCCTGTGCCAGTGACTTACTGTATGTTTATTACTGTTGATATTTGAAAACAACATAAATGTACCACATAGTAGCTGGAACAATTCATACAGGAAACATTTCACTCAGTTAAAAACAATACTTCAGTTAACTAAATACGGTTGGCAAAAATATCCCTAAAAGGATGGAAGCAATACAGGTCATCTCTGCCAAAGTATGTGCTTGCTGTGTATTTTGCTGGATGAAAATTCAAATAAAATTAATCTGAATGAATTAAAGGCATAGCTAAGACTTTATAACTCAAAAAAAGAACAGCAAATACATTGTTCTTCCTTGAACTGTGAAAGAACCAGTCTCTGACCTGGAGGCTGATGCCCCCCTACTCTGTGACCATGTTCTCTAATGGGATATGGAATTGTTTCCCTTGTGAGCAGTGCTCAGAGGTTGAGGATGCCATCAGATGATGGCTTTCTGTGATATGAGAGAAATATTAGTTCAATCCTTAATTCTTTATTTTCTAGGAAAAAATAAACTAAAAATCTAAAAAAGAGAAAAGACCTAAACCCCACCACAGTACTGAGCATCAGCTTGCTCTTGTTTTTGGTGAGCTCACTGAGATGGCAAAGGCAAAGCAGCTGGTGGGGACTAAGTCACCTTCTCAGTTCTCCGACTTTCTCACTTCTAGTGCCTCAAGTACTGAACTGCATCAGTGAGAAAATGGGGAAAAAACAGCCGTACTTTTTCTCCTGTTCTGGCTCTAAATAGAGAATTTTAATATTTGAACTGTCAGTCACAGAGGCTCCAAAAATTCCCTCTATCCCAGAAAATCAGAGTATGCTTCACTCCTTCTATGCAATAGATGTACTCTTTGCATGTATTTAGAAACACCTCTGAATAGCCATCTCTCTAGTGGTTTAAAGTGCAGTTGCCTCCCATCACATTATCCTTGGAACAATGAGTGAATTTGTAATTCTAAAGAGAGAATTAAAAATCCCCTTTCACAAAGCATCTGTCTTTTAGACTTCAGAGGGAGATTCCCAGGCCTTGACTGAAGTGGATCTGTTCATCTCCACACAGAGAATCAAAGTTTTAAATGCAGACACACAGGTAAGTTGTGATTAAAACTCTTCAAGAATAAGGTTGAGTTAGGCTCAGTTATATGCACTTTCCTAAATTTGGATAAATTCACTGCTGTGAGAGTATTCAGAAAGAGCTCCTGTTGTTGTAACACTTGCCAATATAGTAATACTGGCACCAGTTTTGCGTATTTGATGTATTGGAAGATGTCTGCATGTTGCTGAGAGCTGTAATTCAATTTAGAAAAAGATTCAGAAGTCTTTCAGAATGCATGTACACTGTTCCTCTGAAACAGTTTCAGAACCCAGATTTACAGCCCAACAGGGAAGTCATTTGCTGCTTTGACTAAGCCATTCATATCTTGCCATTTTTAACATTTAATCTCTTTTCCCATAAATCACATCTGAACCACCATCCTCCTGCTTAAGGTAAATTATTAGTTGTTCATATAAAAGCAGCATCTGGAGACCACAGCAGTGATCAGACTCATCTTCTAGGAATACTTCTGTATTCCACAAGAGGTGATCTTCGTAAGGACTTTTTTAAGGAATTTACAATTAAGTACGTATAATTTATACGTGAATCCCAATGTTTAGCATACTGATCTCACAAGATGTCTTAGACTTTGATCATACTTACTGAAAGTCTTTAAATTCTCCTTCTTATGAGAGGTATTGAAAAGGGAAATTTTAGTGATGTCTTTTTCTTTAGTTTTCACACAGAAAATTTTTCAACCTGAAGTTACACTAAAGAACAAGCCATGTAGAAAGTGCTTAGTTAAGCTAGATACAGCCAAATTAGAAAATTCGTCTTGTATTATTTGGAAAACTGGTTTGAGTGACCTTATATTATCCTTTTAATGACACTCTTCTAGAATTAGGAAGTTATTATTTAGATTTGGGTTTTTTTCTAGTAGTAAAACAGGATTACAGTAAGTAAGTTTAACTGTCAGAGAGATACCAAAACAAACAAACCCTTTGGAGGCACTCACACACCCTTCGTGTGAGTGGAGATGAGCAAGAGTCAGCACAGATTAGTCAGAAGTAAATCATGTCAAATCAGTATTTTCTTTTGGGACGGGGAATATATTTGTCCATGGCACAGAAACAGCACACACCACCTCTTGGTTTAAATAAGGCTTTTATGTCAAATAATATTTTCTAGATCATATGATCTAGATACAAGAAATAGAAGCAGGCTAAATAATTTCTCTGTGGTTATGTCCTATATATTGCCATTTATATGGTTATTAAACTTGTATCTTGGTGTATAAGATCAGAGTTCAGAAATATCATGGCTAACTGAAGAAATGAGCTGAAACTATAAGAGATACTTGAATAAAAAAATAAATGCAGCACTCTACATTTAGGATTTTGGTTTGTTTTCGATTGATATATAATTTGTTTTTCTGAGGAAACCATGAAGCACTTACTTCTTCCTGAAATGTTGGAGAGCGTTACTATCCTTGAATGTGAGGGTAATGCTAGTTTCTCCAGGAAATGGATTATTTTTCTGCTAACATAAACAGATGTCCTTAACATGCCACCAGAACTCCCAAGAGGAAGAGTCAGATGAGGAGTAGAATATCCCATCTAACATGGGCAGCAATGTTTACAGTCTGCCATCCATAAATCATCTGCTATTGAATTTCATCCATGAAAAGCAATACCACTGTTTGTTATGGCTCAGCCTTGTTTTGACCTTGTGGTAAATATGCATCATCCAGAGACTATGTTAGCATTAGCAGAAAATAAAATGCTGATCAGTTTAAAGATGACTACAGACAATTATTGATAAACGAGCAGCTACAGTTTATAGTTGGAATGTGTGGCAGTAAATAGGTAAGTTCTTTTTGTTGAGTAAGGATTAGTCTTAGTGGAAGTCACTCTTCTTATTCTTTAAATAGTTCAACATTTCAGCTGAACACCAATCCTTTTAAAAATAAAAAAGGAAAGTCCTTTGAGGAAGACCACAAACACTGTCAAAGAAACTGTCATCTTATTCTTCTGAATCCCTGAGATTTCTAGTGATGCAAAATGCAATGCAGAGTGATGAATGGTGTCTTGAGCTGTTCAACTAGATGAAAATAGTAACACTGGAAGTTGTTATAATTCCAAGCTCTCTGGTGTTTTCCCTGGGTTTTTTGGTTTTGTTTTCGGTTCTTTGGGGTGGTTTGTTTTGGGGGGGTTTTTTGTTGTTGTTGGTTTTTTTTTGTTTGGTTGTTTTTTTGTTGTTTTTTTACAGTGCATCTTTCAGTGCTGTAACAAACTTATTCCCATGGCTTTTTAGCGTTTTTGGCTTGGTCGCATTTTTCAGTGCTAGTGAAGTTTCCTGACTGGTGTAATTATCATAGATTATTTCAGCTGATGTGCAGCTGGCAGAGACAATCTGTACTTTCATGGCTTTATCAATTATATAAAACCTATTTCTGCAGTGTGCCAAACATGTTTTAATCCATCTGTAGTGTTGTATAGCTCACATGAGGTAACAGCCGATTCAAAATCTGAAATTCTCATGTAAAAAATGCCATGCAGCAGGGTACACAATGCTGGTAGCACAGGAGAGGTGCATTGCCAGGCTGGCACAGAGCCAGCAGTGGGGATTCTGTTGCCCTCAGCAACACCAGGAAAGGGCACCCTGACACTTTTTGGTTGCTTATGCATTTAGTTCCTGAATACATTCAGCCCAAGTCGAGCCCCTGTGTAGTGTACATGTGGTAGGAGCAGCCCTAGGTTTGGCCACCTGCCTTCGAATGAGAGCAATTCCTGGCTGTGCCACAGCTCCGTGGGCTCGCAGGCCGTGCACAACACCAGCAGAAATGCCACAGCCTGTCCCAGCTTCCTGCTCATTCAGTGAACAGAAGCTGGGAGTGAAGCAACTGGGAAAACTAGCAAAGAAAAAGAAAGATCTAGAGTTCACAAATGTGTATGTGTAGAGCTTCTGGTAGATGACTGGTTCCATAAAATTGTCTGACTCGTTAGGCTGCCTAAGTCGCACTCCCAAGGGACTACATCACTTGAAAGCTCAGGAGAATGCCTAGGTTTTCTCCTTCAGGCATACTTTGGGTTTCAAGAGTTGCAACAAACAGGATTCTAAAAGAATTCCTTAGAAAAAAAATGGAGATTCTGGGAGAAAGGGGAATCTAGACAGGAGAAGACAGAACAGTAGTTTCGAAAAAGGCTGAGTCAGAATTTCTAAGGACAAATATAAGGGTAACGGGGATGGAATGGATCGGACTAGGAAAGGGATGAGGGAAAGAATAGAGAAGCAAATGGGCAGAGATGGAGGGATTCATGGGACAGTAATATAGGAGAGAGGGTGAAAAAGAGATATTGGTAATGGAAAAGTGTGTATAATGGAATATGGATGAAAAAGGAAAAAGTCAAGTCACAAGTAACTCAAAAGTAAACACATGTTTACAGTCACTAGATAATATTTGTCTCATTTCTTATTGTAATTGCACTAGACAGGAAAAATGTGAGAGTGTTGAGGGGAATGATTACTTTCACCCCAACAGGGGGAAAAATAATAAAAAAAAAATCTTTGTGATGATATGGACAGAAAGACTCTCTTGGCAGGGGGACATTAAATGCCTTCATTTTCCCAGTCCACCCACTCTTTGCACACTGCATGTGTGATTACACCCTTACACAACACTTAGTGCACACTGCTGAAAGGCAACTATCTCTGCAGTGCTGCCAAGATCCTGCTGAGGGATGTCCATTATAAAACATTTCTCCATACTGACAGAAGTGCTGGAAATCCTCCTGAGCCCCTGCAACCCCTAGAGACACCTCCCAAACCATCTCTTAACCATCTTTTCATACTTTTAAGACAGGTGGTTCCAATTAAAAATGGTAATTTGTATTTTTCTCTGTCAAGTTAAATTGTACTGAAATTCTTAAAACAGTTACTTTTGTTGACTCAAGGAACAGTCTTTCTTCTTAGGCCTTAGAAGTTTGTTCAACTAATGGTAAAGCAATGCCAAACTGTTTATAAAGAATGCTGCTGCTTAGATAAATTATTAAAAAATGTGAATTATCTTATACAACATTTTTAATTCAAATTCAGGCAGAATTTGGGAGATGTTCTTAACTGTTCAGGGTGAGGGACAGGGATGCTCAGGACATATCCTCAGCTTGTTTGACCAATAAAACTACTATGCTTCTGGTTGTTTCTAGTTTGAGCATTACATAAAAGTCTGGAAAAACTTTCCAAACTGACCAGTAACCCCAGCAAGGAGCAATTTTCAGATGGGCTCTTTCTGTTTTTTAAGGAACAGTTCATCTTTACAAGGGCAAAATATGTTAAGAAAACAAAGCTAATGCCGTGATTTGGAGGCACTTTCTTGGTCTTAGTTGCAGTAGAAAGCTTTATCCTAATTGAACTTAGCATAAGGATTTAGGGTGAGAGGGGACAGCACAGTCACATAGTGAAGAAAACATACAGTTCTGGAGTGTCTCCTCAGGAAAAAATGTAAATCATCACTGCCTTCAAATGCCACTTTATGGCTTCTAGGGATCCTTACAACTAAGTCCTGATACCTTATAGCCTTTTCTAATATTTTATCTAAATTGTCAAAATATCTGCCACACAAGCATTACTAACATAAGCTATATTACCTTTTTCTCTAAAAATTTTTCTTCTTCCATAATCATACACAAACTTCAGTAACAGTGCTTTTCTTCAAGGCACTGAATGGAAACACAGTCAATAGGATTTCTTGATTGCATGAGCATTTCTGAAACTCTCATTTTAAACCTAAAAGTTTCTTATATTATGAAACATCTTGTATAACAGCACACCTTTTGGGAAACAGAGAAGTTGTACCTTTTTATTTATTTTTATTTAAAAAAACTAAAGGAGAAATCAGGTTGTTTATACAGTATCTCAGATAAAACCTCTATGAAGGTACAAATGTCTAAAACATTGATGCAGACAAGTATATCATTCTGTCTTTGCAGTCTCAAATACATCCTTTGAAATGATCACTGTAGCAGTGTCACATACATTGTTTTATTAAAATAACATTATTTTACATATAGAAACCTTTTAATGAAAATGAGACTGCTAGCTGTTGAGCCACATTAATTTATTCATACGTAATTCTGAGTTCAGAAATAATAAAACTTAGAGCACAGAAACTGTTCTAAAATGTCCTTGAAGGTTCTTCCTTCTGGGACCCCATTGCTCTTTTATATAAGAAACCATTGATAGAAGCATGAACTGGAGATAAAAACAAAAGATGAAATAGTAATAACTGGAACAAAATAGTGACAACGTCTTTGACTACAGATACTCAAGTTTTCATCGTCCAAGGCAACTCAGTCGAAGCCACTGAATAATGGTATATTTGAAAGTAGGAGGTTGGGATTTCCCTGCTAATGGCAGAAATTAAGAGTTTAAAAGGCTAAAGTAATTAAAAAGATGCACAGCTCAGGGATTTGAGACAGAAGCTTTTTAAATTTATTACTCTTTAGGTGTAATTACATGAGCAATGTTCATTACGATAAAGCTTAGAGAGGTTTTCGCTTAAAATCATTCTCACAGGCAGTGGCTCTTCTGAGTTGAGTTCTCCCAGCACAACCAAATGGGCAGCATAATGAGAGTGACTGGAATAGGATTTTGACTGTAAACCAAGACACTATAGCAGTTCCTCCAAACTGGTCTATGTAGGTAACCAAAAAAAGTGTTAGGAGTTCTGCCTACAGAGAAGGTGAAATACTGCCTTCATAGCTCTTTACAAAGGAAGTATTGCTTTGCTTTCTATGAGAAAATGTTACCTTAGAGATAAGAGGTTATAATGTCCTGGGTGTTTAAATCATATCCTATAATAGCAATAATATCTATGATTTTTGTAAAACTTGTTCTGTCATTGTGGCATGCATCTGTTTCATTCAGCAAAACCAATAAAAGAGGGAAACAGAATTTTTCAACAGCATGAAAATATTTAGTAGTATAGTTCTTCATTATTGCTTTACAGTAACAACCACACTGTATTTCCTGGGGCAGCACTTCCATTGAAGCCGTGAACAGCCACTGTGCCTTCCATGGGGAGTTCGGGCCCATCCAGCTGTGTGGGGAATATCAGGTCTGGGCCCACAGAAAGTGCTTCTGGAGCTTTTGTCATTCTCAGGCAACAGGCCATCAAGGAGAGGGAAGATGCAGTATTTGTAGCACAGCAGAAAACCTCCTTTCTTTCTCCTGGCAGGAGACGATGATGGACCACGCGCTGCGCACCATTTCCTACATCGCCGACATCGGCAACATCGTGGTGCTCATGGCACGGCGCCGCATGCCAAGGTCGGCTTCCCAGGACTGCATTGAAACAACTCCCGGGGCCCAGGAAGGAAAGAAGCAGTACAAGATGATTTGCCATGTCTTTGAATCAGAGGATGTAAGTAAATGGAATTAAATTTATTTAAATAACATATGTCATGTAGAGAATCTCTGAAGTCAGAATTAATTTATGGGATGTCAAATTGTTCATTCATCCTGGATTAGATGACCCTGCCCTTAGTCCAGCAGGTTGGCACATAAAGACACGTATATGCCTCCAGAATCATGGCATGAGGTAGAACCATTTTGGACCTCTTTCAAACTGAAGCCAAATTTCTGAGAATATCAACTTGGCAGGCCTGGAACAAGGCTGTCCTTTACCCCGTCCTTATTCCATATGGCTTATTTACCTCTAATTGATATACATACTCTTAAACATGACACTTGATCCTTTGATGTTTAAGAACACATTCAGCTATTTATTTTTCGGTTCTCTTTTCCACCCCTAGCAAAGATTATGAATTAGAATTTTTACATAGAATGGCTTGGGTTGGAAGGGGCCTTAAAGATCATCTAGTTCCAATCTCCCTGCCACAGGCAGGGACTGTTTCCACTACATCAGGTTGCTCAGAATTCCATCCAACCTGACCTTGAACACTTCCAGGGATGGGGCAGCCACAGCTTCTCTGGGCAACCTGTGCCAGGGCCTCCCCACCCTCACAGTAAAGAATTTCTTCCTAATATCTAATCTAAACCTACTCTGTTTGCCTTGTCACTACATGCCTTGTCAAAAGTCTCTCGCCATCTTTCCTGTAAGCTCCCTTCAGGTACTGGAAGGTAGAGCTGAGATAGTTTTGTTCTCAGTATTTCTTCATGGCCATTATTCTCACTCCCCTTAGTACTTCTATACAATAGCAAACATAATTTTAGTCATTTTATGCCATAAAATACTCTGAGGTCCAATGCTGTATTAGCCCTAACCCACTTTTTTGTTAAAAGTCTGTTCAAAGAAAGAAGTGACCACTTCAGAATTTACGTTCTAATTTTCATTTGCATCAGAAATACTAAAAGGTGAAAGAACCTGGTGCCATTCGCAAAACAGGATTGCAGAGGTAGTGGTTGCAAAAGAGTTCTGTCCATCTCTGCTGTACATCTTGTTTCACCGCTGTGAAAAGCCCTGACGTGCCATCCCATTCCTCTTGTGGCAAAGGAAGATGACCCTGCTTTACTGCTGTTATATATCCAGGTTTGGTTTTGTAGCAAAGTTGATACTTGCGTCTGAAGTGGGAGACCAGGGGACTTCAAACCTGAAATGTTTTTGGAAAAATATACTAAGCTTAGTAAAATGGAAAGAGCAAAATTTGTTATCTGTTTCTAACTTGACACTAAGAGGCAATACTAAACATTTCTCATCATTATTATATGGGAACAGATTTAAATATCATTTCTGTCATACCATTTAAAAATGAGTCCTGTGGTTCAGATAGTCATAACTCACAGGTTGCATATTTTTGAGCTAAGCAGTCATTTTCATTATTTTAAAGTAATTAAGCCTGTGAAGGAGAAATGGAATTGTCTAAAGGTTAAGAGTGCTAGACTGGAGTTGTTCTGAGACCTGGTTATCTCAGCTCTGACTGCTCTGCTGGGGTGGCCTATTCAAGCAACTTAATTACCTTATCTCTAAGTTGTGCATAATGCTGAAGACTTTCATAAACAGCCACAGGACCTTGGAGATATAGATGAAATTAAGATGTGAGAACTAGCTGTTAGTAACAGAATAAAGTATGACATCTGGAGATGTTGGTTTTGAGAATGTAGAATGGAGGCAAATGCAAAGGACTAAGTACAGAGAAAGCAATGGTACTGGAGATTGAAAGAAGTCAATAAGGACTTTAATAATGGAATGATATGAAAATGTTCTGGATTATTTCTGTGCCACCATATTACCACCAACCTCTTGGTATAGTGATAAAATTTTAAAACGTTTTAAAAGATGAAAAAGCAATTTGTGACCGGCTAGGCTATTTATGTCCTTGATTTTCTGAAATAATTTTCCAGTCAGACAGACTGGTGCTTTTGTGTACTGCAGCACAAATGAAATAATAAAACCACCTTTTAGCATCAAAGAAAACACCCGATCAGTAGATTGTAAGAAGATACAGATTTATAATGTTGTCCAGAAAACCCTATGCATTTAGCATGTACCTTCTCTCTAAGAAGGTGTGTTGCATTTCCAGAATAAGGGTTTGATTAGTAATGTTTTTATGGAGTTCCATTGTGAGATGCAATTAACTTCTTCTCCTGTCACTAGGAGTTACTCATATCCTGGATGACAGAATTCAGTACCCAAAACCCACAAATATACAAAACTCAATGTGGCAATCTCTTATGAGCTGCAGTAAACTCAAGTAGGGAAAAAAATAATTCAGGTGTGGAAAAACTGGACTACAGATTCCCTTTCCTGATCTCTACCTCTGTTGCTCTGTGTTCCCTTGCCATCTAGTGGAATATGCAGATAAGTGCTCCAAAATTTAAGAAAGATGGGGTATTTTGGAAAGGTGTTCTCAACATGAGCAAGCAATAATCATGGCTCTGACTGCACTCTTGAAATCATCCCTGACATTGCCAGTTGAGATGTTAATGGGAATGGCTGTTCTAGATGTGCAGTGGGGAAATAGAGGTGGAACTGGTTTGCTGGGAATAGTAGACAGTGGCAGTGATAGGAGAGCAGATGGTTCTGTTCAAGCAGTGTTTTCAGTCCTATAAAACCAAGGTGCAAAAACAGCAGGCGACACGACAACCAAAATCATCAGTGCACAGGTCTGTGAAGGCATGTGAGAGCAGAGCATCCCTTCTCTCATCACTCCTGCAAACAGACTGTGTTCAGAAGCAGGGTTTGTGGCAATCCTTTCCGTGAGCTCTGTTCCATGTTGGTACAAAGCCAGTGCTCTCCAGTGTTTATTGGAGGGAGTACATGGACAGCATATGGCTGCTTGCTACTGAAACATACTCATGAAGGAGATCAGCAGGGGTTTTAAATGGAGTTTGCAATTTGCTTTTGGATGTAATGGATGCTTTACATACAACAGACCTTAAAGTGACTTTATATCCATGCTAATGCAGAAACTTTGCAGAATCCTTTATTTTGAGTGTTTTAAATTCCAGTCTCTCTCCTGGTTTCTCGTGGGTTTTGTGGTAAACTGTTTCTCCGCCCTTTCTCTGAGCTGTGCCTTGTTCTCCATTGCAGGCACAGCTGATTGCTCAGTCCATTGGGCAGGCTTTCAGTGTGGCTTACCAAGAGTTTTTAAGAGCCAATGGAATTAACCCAGAGGATCTCAGTCAGAAAGAATACAGTGACATCATCAATACCCAGGAGATGTACAATGATGATCTCATACACTTCTCCAATTCAGAAAACTGCAAAGAGGTAAACTAGTTTTGGAATTTCATTTCAGATTGATCCATTTTTTTCCAGAGGAATGTCGTTCTCAGAAATATCTTTTGGCATTATAAGGACGACATTAGGATTTCAAGATATGTGGCTTCATTAGTACTATGCTACTAAAATCAGCTTTATAAGTTATTAGAATTTCGTGTTTTCATTTTCAGGGCCTTTCTGTTTCCATTGATCAGAACAGTAATAAAGTGCATTTACATGTGATGTAGATAAGCTCTGTACTATTCACAGTACACAGTGTAAGGTTATTTTATGTTTTACCAAAGTATTGGTATGGAAAGAGAGGCAGCAGCATTGTGGGATGCTGGTTGGTTCAAAGCCTTAATCAATAGTCTCAACAAAAGACAGCTGGTCATCATGATTCCTGTAAGTAGGGGTGTCCCTCTTCTTCCACATTTGAAAGAGAATAATTCCCAGTATTTTGTTAAAGAGTGTGTTCTCTATGGAAACTCTTACTCCACTTCTATAAATGTTAGATATGCTGTGGTTATGGAACAGCTGACATCACCATACTTCAGGTGAAGTCCTCCTTTGCATTCCATCAGGGATCTAACATTAACATGCTAGGCACAAGTGTATTCAGTAACGTTAATAATAATAATAATGTTAATAATAATCATCAAGAGATCCTTGCCTGAGAAGAAGGACAGACAAACCCTGAGATGGAGAGACAACCTGAGCAGAAATGGCAGGAGTGGAGCTGAACACAAACCCTCTGGCTGCCAGGTTCCAAGGACAGAAACTTCTTCAGCATTCATTCACTTGGTATCCAGTTCCACCATTTCCTATAGAGTTAACCAATATGTGTTTTACCTACCATGAGGACCTATAGGACCTGCAACAAATTAGTATAACCCTGAAAAGAAATAGGTATGTGTTACACAGTTTTAACAGTGTTTTTGAAGTCCTGCTACAAAGAATAGCGTCCATTTTGTGATTTGTAGATGTTATTCAGGAACAACTGAGATAGTCATGCTCAAATTTAGACAAATCAAAGCAAAAAAAATTTTTGTTTTTTTTTAATTGCAGCTCCAGATAGAAAAACAGAAGGGAGAAATTCTTGGGGTAGTGATTGTGGAATCTGGATGGGGATCTATTCTACCCACTGTTATCCTGGCTAACATGATGAATGGAGGCCCTGCAGCCCGTTCAGGAAAACTAAGCATTGGAGACCAGATTATGTCCATTAATGGTACCAGTTTAGTTGGCCTACCTCTTGCAACATGCCAAGGGATCATAAAGGTACCCCCAAACTTACAATTTTATGCTGTAGATTGTAAGCCATCAGAAATGTAATCTTCTGATAAGTGATCCTGTAGATTTCCAGCAGATACAGTCTTTCATATCACTGCAAAAAAACCCAGTAAATCTGTCATTAAAAAAACCCAGAATTAAAAACAGAGATTCAGGAGTGATAATGTACAGAAATTTAGGGCTGAAGAGTGTGACTGCAGCTTTCTTCCTGGTCTGCCTAAATTAGCTGTCTTCAAAGCTTCAGGCTTCCCCACAGCCTCCAGAATAAAATCTGAGGAATAAAATCTCCTATGCTTTTTTGGGCTCCGTGCAGATAAAATGGATGGAGGCTGGTAGACTGCAGGACTAATCAAGTGAGTATATGAAGGTTGCCCAGACACAATGGAATCTCAGAATGCATTATCTTTAGTCATGGAGACTAAATCTGATGTCTGTGCAGATTTACCAAGAGCAGCAACAGGAGATTAATTAGCCAGATGTAGTAGTAGTCAGGCAAGCAGTAGTCAGTTTTAGTTTTTGTTGATAACTGTCTTCAAATTTTTGTAGTAATTAAAGGCAAAATTTTGATTTTTTGGGGGCCAAATATCTTGGGAAATAAATGAAATAAGAGAAATCTATCTCTTAAGTTAACAACAAATTTCTACTAACTCTAGCTGTTCTTTCTCAGATTAGCTGCTTTACACTCTTGCAATTAGGAAATCACAAATGAGAGAAAATTAAGATCCATTTCAGAAATATTAACTTTTGGAATGTCTTACAGGGACTCAAGAATCAAACACAAGTCAAACTGAATATTGTCAGCTGTCCTCCTGTTACTACTGTCCTCATAAAACGGCCAGACTTAAAATACCAGCTGGGCTTCAGTGTACAGAATGGAATTGTAAGTTTCTGTGTTCAATCACTGGTTTGGTTTTTTCCCTTTTTTTTTTCTTTCAAGAAGCACACTGAAGTACTGAAAAAAAATTTTGCACAACCTCACCTCTTTTACTGTGATCCCTTTATTAAAACCTTATAATCACATCTCTGAGTAAGGACAACACAGGGAGGGATTTTCCTGTATAAACAGCCACAAGATTTATAGTTCAGGTTGTTTGGTGCAACATCTGGATCAGCTAATTCATGTCTAACTGTCATGAGTGTCCCAGAGTTGCAAAGAAAAGTTAGGTTGGAACAGGTTTTTACAATCACGACATTCTAATCTTAGCTCTGATCCTGTTTCTTTTTTTAAAAAATTTCAGCACATACTCAGTAAGATTTCTAATTTTTCTTCTGCTGTACCTAATTTATTTGGAGCACAGGGTAGTAGGCAAGGGAATGTAATTGTGACCTCCTCTTGTTAAAACTAAACACCTCTCACTACAAGTAATTGTATAGGTTGTGGCCCAGGTATCCCTTCTCTGCATGCTGAGCTTCCCTGTAATGATACCAGCAAACAGAACAAATGTGGCAGGTAACACCCTGTGCAGCTCAGGGTCCTCCTCTTGTAGTTCTTCCTTCTCAAGCCCTTCCCCAATATCTTTCCAAAGCAAACTCCCCACACAACTAGCTCAGGCAGTCCATGGCCTTTCTGTGGGCTGATATTAGCCTTAGAGATTGTCTGTAGTGCAGGACCATCACCATTTCCTCTTCCTCCAGTCTAGGAAAAAAAATAGTCAGGCTGCTCACACAGAAAAGCACATCCCAAAGTACTGTGGGCTCTGCTCCCCTGTTCTGGGAAACTCCTCAGTTGAAATTGCCAGATTTCTGTTTGCCACCCTTGGAAGAGTAGCAGGTAACTCTACAGGACGTGGTT
Organism: Corapipo altera; assembly: GCF_003945725.1. NCBI lineage: Eukaryota > Metazoa > Chordata > Aves > Passeriformes > Pipridae > Corapipo > Corapipo altera. The sequence continues at coordinate 5,691,221 of NW_020884925.1, forward strand.
TATGGGCCTTACTGCACTTCAGCAAACAGATGGCTCAGGAGGGGGTTTTCAGCTCTGCTGGTCATCTCTAAGTTATTACTGTACCTAAGATCCCACATTGCCCTGCGGTCAGCAAAGATTGGTATAAAGAACACCACTACAAGCCTTGGTCCAGCTGGAAGCTCTCCAAAGTGATACCTACCCCAGGTTAACATCCTTTAGAAATGGAAGTTTAGAGTATTTGTCTTGTTTGGTATAAATGCTCTTGATGCTTGAGTGGAGAAAAATCAGGTGTGTGGTGTATTTCTGTCCCCTCTGCCTGTGCTTAATCCCCTTTCACCTCTGTGTATATTAAGTGGGTATGGTTATTGCTGGTAGCTCACTCTGTGTTAGCAAAGCCCAAGTCTTGGCATAAGAAGGATGAAAGGAATGGGATCTGGTTTTACGTGATCTCACAGAGGGTGCCACATAACACTGCATGAGGCACTGATTTCTAATTGCTGGCCTTTGTAAATCTTGTGTGTTCAGCTGGTGCTGTGATACAAAGACAATATATTCCAGGATCTGTAATTCTCACTGTGTGCATTTATCAAGTCTCTAGAAGCCCGTTCTCAGCACTGATGGGGGTTGGGTCAGGGCTGTGGAAAAGAATCAGGCCAGGGTGGATTAGAAGCATCCACATCCTCCCATGGAATAGAGACAGTTATGGAGTCCGTGACACAACCTATTCATCTTGTCCCAGCTAATCATAATTGGAGTCTCAGTTCAGTAAATTCTGCAGACTTTGGTTGCTTTCTGTCCTAGTGTGCTCCCTCCATCTACTGGCTGTTTGTCTTAGTCACCACCCTGGAGGATCATCATTAATTCCAGTTAAATGAGTGACACTTAGATGACACCCAATATAAAGTTCACTAAATTCTGCATTAAAATAATTTTCAGATTAAAAAAACAAAGCCTTGTAATGCATTTCCTTTATGAAAAGTCTATGTTTGAATATAAAAATCAATGAACAAAAAGTGGAGATTAACATCTTTTATTAGGCTGTTATATAGACAAGCATCTGAGCCTGTAGAATCCTTCCTCTGATAAACTCCATCTTACTTAACATGTGAAAATATGGGTCTGCAAAGTATTTCTCTTGCAGTTTGGCACTGAACTTTTTAAGAGCAGTTTTGTAATTGCCAGCAATTGTTACAAATTATGATAGGATTCAGAAATGATAATATCATTATTCTTCATTGGCTCAGCATTAGCACAGCAAAGAAATAAATGGCTTGCCAGAATGGATATAATTAAATGTCTCTTACTGGTATGCCATTACCTCATTATCCATGCAGCTGGGACTTGTTTCTGTGCATCCTCTGAGAGCAGCTTTTTCACCCTGCCTATCTCATCTGTGCAGGATGTACAGCTATTGTATTAGGGAGTAGCCCATAAATAACCTGGACACACAAAAGCACCATCTGAGCTGTTTTGCCTGCACAGGATATCAGGCAGATGCAGACATTGGACTGCTGCAGGTGACTGGTTTTTCTGTATTGTGTACAGTTTAATTAATGCAAAGCCTGAAGTTGTACTCCATGGAGCACTTAGTAGTGCCAGCTTTTGGAAGTTCTAGTTAGGGAACAGCACAACAGCATAAATCAGAATGTTAATTTTGCAAAAGTTCTCTTGTACTGATGATGCAAATTCTCTTAATGGCTCTTGAAATTTACCGATGTAATTTTGTTGGATAGTTATAAAAAAGAATCTAAAGTTTAAACTGTAAAGTACTAAGGAAAAGAAATATTGTGCATACATATGAAACAAGTATGACTGTTGTGTGATGGGGAGGTGAACATAAGATGACCTATCAGTCACTTTCTGAAAATCATTATGCTACACTTCTTTTAAAATGATGTTACTTAAATACAAGTGGTCATCTTGTATCACATTATTGTTTCCTAGATTATGAAAAATCTGTGTATTACCAGTTGTATTTTTAATGCTGATAAAGCACCATTTCTCAGTCCAGATCTGAGACTCCTCTTAGAGATCTTTCTCTAAGAAGCATATCTACCCTGTCCCTAGCCTAGCACAATTCTATATAAAAATACGGTAAAACTAGGTAAAACTTGACAGAACAGTTCATTCTTTCTTCCCTGCCTTTGTTTATTATAATTTAAACTGGAGAAACAATTTACAGGGTTTAAATAGCATGATATAGGAGTGAGAGGGGGAGAAACCTGGTTTAATAGGTTGTGGTTAAAGCATTTACAGAGGATAAACAGTTTGCCCAGACTATTTTATCCTTTATGCTTTGCTACATGATGGACAGTTGCAATAAAACTGAAGCTGCTGAAGTTTCACATCTGATGCTTTGCAACTTGTCTAAGCCATTGCAAATCTTTAATAGCTGAATAGATTGAACCAGTGTGGTTTAAACCTGTCTTTTTCTTCTTCTTTTTTAATTTTTATTTCCTTCAGTGAGGATAGACTCTTGCTTACAAAAAGATCCAGATCTGTCTTGCTTTATCTAATAATATTATAGCTGTTGCCATGTTCAACAAACAGAGCATGTTAAAGAGTCCTGGCTGAATAAAATCACATTTACTTAGTGGTACTGCTCAGTTTAAACTTGTCAGCCTGACGTGCCATAAGCTCCACTGGCTGGAGACAAAAGACTGAAGGTTGCTTTGAGTTAGCTCCTTGCAAATCCAGGAGCCATGTGTGCTGTGGGTACAGTGTGTTTGTGCCCACGTGCTCTCTGGCTGCAGCTTTCCAGGCCCTGACAGGCTGGGCAGAGCCATCAGCCTGTGGCTGCTTCTCCTTCACCTCATTCAAAGAGTTAATGCTCACAAAAAGGAAGCTGACTGCCTTCCCTGGAGAGGGATCATGTTCTTGAATGAGAAGACCACTTTCTATGTCCGAGGCTGATAGAAAGAAGAAACTCACTAGTGGTATTAAAGAGGTGGTATTAAAAGTGCTCTGAGAGCCACACAGTGAAAGGTGTTCTGCATAGATATGCAAGCCATTATCTTTTGCTTTATGCCAGTGGGGTGAGGGGTCACGTTTCCATTTGCTCCAAAAGCTTTTATTTCAGCTGGCTGTACTGTCTCTATATTCATTTATACCATGCAAAATATATTTACAGTGTTTCTTTTGGTACATGCTGCTTTTTGTCCTTTCCGATTACTAAATACATTCCCCAAAAACAGAGAGTGAACTGCTGTTCTCACAGTGATGAATTGAGCTTTCTGTAAAAGAGAAGATCTGTGTAGTAGTGTGTCTTGTTAGGTATATGATTAGAAGGTGGACTGCAAAACAATATATTGTATGTGACTGAAATTCAGGACACGGTTCTGTGAAGGGTCTGACAGTGCCTCTATCCATAGGAGCCCATCAGAAATACTTTATGAACCACAGTAGGTAACACTCAGCCACTAGAGATGGCACAGTGGAAGATAAATCTCACTGCAGGAGGAATGTTTTTTTCCTGAATGCTGAGAAAAGCTTTTTATAAATGAAGAATAACTATCTTTTACTCCCCATATCAGTCTGAATTTGGAGTAAGCAGGGATTTAATTTTTTATAGCATTGTTATTTTTGAAGAAGAATTTAAAGAAAACTGCTAGTGACATACAGAAAAGGATTCCAGTCAACTATAGAAAATGTTTCACCTTCAATACATTCCAGATTGGCCATCTCCCCACATCCTGTGTTTCTGAATTAGATTACAAACTCACTGGGACACAAGCCACATCTTATCATACTTGTGTTTAGCTCTGAGCAAATGACCGCAAGTCATAATTCTTGGGATATAATTCTAATTATTGACAGTAACTGCAGAAACATCCATTATTGGATGCTCCAGCACTCATTTCTTTCCCTTCAAGAATAGGTTTTTCTCGGTAAACAAAAGGTAAATCTCAGCACTGCTAAATTCTGCTTAGTTCCAGAGATTCAAGCTATACATTATATGGCTTATGTGATGCATGAGCTTAGTCTTCTTAAGTAATTTACCAACAATTTCTGTCTAATACACAGCTCTCCAGTGTGCCAGGGAGGATCCTGTTGCAGCACAGATACCATTGCTGAGGAGGGAACAGTCTTTTAAATTCCCCATACTGGAATGAGATTTTTCTTTCTGCCTGCACACTACAGACGTTGCAACCTCAGAATAATTTAAGTAGAAATGTCTGCTGGGACTTTTGTCTGGTGAATGTAACTCTTCTTGTAGAATTATTACCCTGTTGTACAGGGCATAAAATTCAACACTTCTGTGCTGTTCTTTATTGGTACCTCAGCTGCCAGCTGAGAGTGGCCTAACTTGCCTTCTTCCTCCTGAGCTCCCCATGGCTGTGGAGGAAAGCAGTGACCCTGGAAAGCAGAACCCCACTTCCATTCTGCAGAGGCCCAGGAAACAAGATGTCATACTTCACTATGCTGAGGGTAGCTTGTAAAAAGAAACAGAATTTGCACATTTCATAGACTCATAGAATGATTTGGGTTGAAAGGGACCATGAAGATCATCTTGTTCCACCCCCTGCCATGGGCAGGGCCACCTTCCACTAGCCCAGGTTGCTCCAGTCCCCGTCCAACCTGGCCTTGGACACTTCCAGGGATGGAGCAGCCACAGCTTCTCTGGGCAACCTGTGCCAGGGCCTCACCACCCTCATCATAAAAAGTTTCTTCTTTAGATCTTTGAGGTAGATCTTTCCTTGTATCTTCCTTATGTCTTTGTGACCCTTTTGACAGACCTCCAGCTTTCAGGATAGAATGTCTGTATGCCAGCTTCCTTCAGCCTAAGCCTGCATTTGCATAGGGTTAAGGATTAAGCTTTATGTCATAATTTTTTTCCATGTGAAAAAAATTACTGTTGTAGATTAAATTTTACTTTATCATTTTTTATGTTTTCCAGTATACAGTCAGAAATATTTAAAAATCACTTTCTTCTCCTGTTCCGGCAGTGGATAAAACTTTTCCCCACTATTGCAAGGCTACTACCTGTGTCACTGTGATAGATATTTTTATGTTCTCAAGAGAACATAAAGAGAATGAAAATGAAAATTGTAATTAGCAGAAATCTTGAAAATAAACCAAACCCTAACAAGGCAGTAGCCCAACATTTAAAAAGTCATAGTATTGATGAATACTTTCCACAGGCATCCTCTGGAATCCTTACGGTGTCACTATTTTTTATGATGTATTAAATCCCAGTAACTGTTACATTATGATATTTCTGATCTTCAGTAAACTTTGCTTTCTCTTGGCAGATTTGCAGCTTGATGCGAGGTGGAATAGCAGAGAGGGGAGGGGTCAGGGTAGGACATCGTATTATCGAGATCAATGGCCAAAGCGTCGTTGCTACAGCTCACGAGAAGATTGTACAAGCATTGTCTAATTCAGTAGGAGAGGTAAGGAAGCAAGTATTTTATCAAGGAATTAAAAGAGTTGGAAAAAATGTATGTTTCAGTTGAAAAGAATGTCTTAACATAGCATTAAAGCCACCACCTCAGTAAACTGGAGTTAGGCCCTAATGAGAAACAATAAACAAAACATTTTTTGAACAATTAGATGCACATTCACTGCACTTTTTTTCACTCATTTTCAAAAGCTCCTGGCGTAATTCTGTACTTTCAACCAACTGTTTGAATTAAACCAGTTGATTAAAAGAATAAATCATTCAAGCATGCTGGCTATGAAATGTCTTTTGGCTTATCACTACAGTATCTGCCATAGAAATAAATTAATATTCAAAGGGCTGAGAGACGTAAATTGATAGACATTTTAATAATTTATTTTCCAAACTTTGGAAATAAGCTAAAACACCTCTTTCCAGAGAAAGAGTTCTCTTTTCTAGAGAAATCAGCAACAAATGAGCAAGATCCTCCAGTTTATCAAAATCCCTTCTGAATATAGTGGTAGTCTCATACACAACCCTGGCCAGATCTCCCACTAGTTCCTTTGTCAAAAATTAAAGCAAGCTGGTTTCCTTGTGGAAAGTGATAGTTGACAGATAATCCAGAGAACGTGCCCGTTGCCAGGAGCAAAACTGCACCTTTCAGCAGCCCCACCGTGCCTTCATGTCCCTCTGTGCTGGGTAAATCCTCACTAAACAGGAGAGGACAGCATGGAACTTCTTTACAGCATGAAGAGAACAAGATGTCAAGGCAGCACGTGGCTGGTGAGGGTCCATATTATCAGTAAAGTTTCCTTTCCTTCCTCTTGTGTTGTCTGATAGGTACTCACAGCCGTTCGTACAGTTCTGACAGAACCCTCATTAACTGAGCCTTTAGCCTTCCCATCTGTAAAATCCCTCTGGCACCAAGCACAGCACTCCTTGTAGAAAGAACTGAAGTACAGGAGCCACAAGAGAACCCGCTCCACCAAACTCTTGCCTGGCATTTAAACATCAGGTGGTAAAGTCCAAGTGTTGTGTTCAGAGGGTCATAATTCAATTAGGAGAAAATACACAGGAAATTACATTCCCACAGGGAAGGAAGGTAGAATAAAAAATTTTAAGTTCAGTTACTACCAGAACAGCAGAATAAATTTTCAGAGGTTTGTCCTGCTTCTTTTTTAAGGGTTGTAATCGGAGTAGAGTGTAACAACAGAAAGTGTTTAGGTGTCATACAATGTTGCATCCTATCATTGTCATCAATAAATAATAAAAGTACCCACACAAAAAATCAAAGAACTTTGAACTAGAAACTCTGGTAACACTCACATCTGTAGAAACCAGGACAAAAAATGCACTTAGAGCACAAGGAGGGAGATGGGGGCCTTATGGATTATTTTAAACTAGTACCGTGTTAATTTATGTGTAATTAATTGACAGATACACATGAAGACTATGCCAGCAGCCATGTTCAGGCTTCTAACTGGGCAGGAGACCCCCCTGTACATTTAGCATTTTCCATCCAAGCTGAAGCTGTCATAGCTGAAGAGAATTTCGTATTTTGTATGAATGAAAGGCTTGGAAGCTGACCCGAGGACTCCAGAACAAGGAACAGACAGGTGTCTCTGCTTTTCTCTCCTTCCTTTCTATTTCTTTGACAAAAAGTGTTGAGAAGGATGGTCAAGGACAATAATCACTGACAAAAATCTTTGTAAACCTTTAAGTATTTTGCAACATCTTCTAAATCCTTTTCTCATAGAAGTTAAAACATATTTATTTGTAACCTTTATGTGGAGTGATGTATGTCTGTCTTGTTTGATAACACAGTGAATGTGAATATTTGATGAATGAGACTGCAGGAAATGGCAAAGAGAAGCAATTAGAGAAGGTTCTGGCTGCTTCAAGTTTAAAAAAAATCCCAGTCCCATAAAGTGGTCCAATACTGATGACTTTGCATAATTTTAAAACTGGTGCTGAATAGGTGGTATTTCAGTGGGAAGGAATGCGTGCAGTTAAAACTTTTAGATTCTAATGTAAAGAAAACCACTGTAGTACTTGGTATTGTTATGACAAGTGTAACTTGTTTGGCAAGGTGTGAACATAAACATGTAACAAGTGTTTCATATGCTAAATAAAGAATAACTGCCACAAGATTAAAATCAAAATATTTATTTAGATACATATTTATTTTTAATGCTTGTGAATTTTATGATTTAACAGAGTTATTTCATGGATAACTTATTGCACAGGTTGTGTACTGTATGTGTTGGGCTGGGGTTTTTTTCCTTTAATTTTTGCATATTACTTTTTTGTTCATATTAACTCAAAATGGGAAAGCCATGCTTACCTGTTTCTGTCTTTTATAAAGCATTCTTATTCCTAAGGCAATGTGTTCTGAATGTAAATTGTTTTGACAAATAACCTAGCACCATCAGCAGTATTAGAACGTGTGTAGATAACAAACCTAGTAGTAAAGTTGTATTCCTTATGAGATAAATGTTAATTGGTGTAACTTTGTCTAATACTTTTTTCTTTCGGCCAAGGCCTTGAAGAAAATACACTGTGATTTAAGAAGCCTTACCATGCAGTAACTAAAGAGCTTTAGATGACTGTACTTCAAAGTAGTGTGTTGCATGCAACTGACCTTAGGAAAGAATTAACCTATCAGTAATAAATCTGAACTAAGAAAGGAAGCTTGCTTATTTTGTTTGTTGTGTAAGTTTACATAGTAAAAAAATCCAAGTGGAAGATCATTTAATTCTTCATCTAAGTGCAGTTGCAAAGGTCACAGAATAATTTTTAAAAGGGAATTAATCTCTTGAATTAGAAATTTGTATATCATTATTATCTTGAGAGTAGATGCTTTCAATTAGCAAACCTTGTTGCCACTGGATGTCACTGTAACTTCACATCAATATAGGAGCATGCTATAATTAAAATACATTAAAATGGATGATTCTGTAAGACTTAAACTACCCATCTTCAGCTACATTCCTTTGTGACCTTTTCACAGGATGTCTGCCCAGCTCAGAGTGACACAAATGAAACCAGTATATGATTAAACCTCAAATGGAAAGTAACGCTCCTGCCAAGCACTGCTGCAAAACAATTAACCCCCCGAAACACCAACCTGGGGTAGGTTCCTTATGAGAACCTTTTGTTTAAGGCCTTTCCAATTTCCTCTGAGAGAGCCAGGATGAAGCTTGCACTGGAAGACGTTGCTGGCAGACCTGTGTTTATGCTGGTAATCAAATTAGTGCCGATGATATTTACTTTCTGATATTTTTTTTAAGATCGATGTTAAATAAATCATAAACACACCAGAACCATAAGGACATGTTTTAGTAATAAAATTGTCAAAACTACTAATTGGAGTAAAAATTCTTTTTGAAAAAACGTTCAAGGCTCTGCTAGATAAAAATTCATCTAACTTGCTATTGGTATTGGTAAAAAGTTTGCGAAAGGTGCTTTTTGCAAATGCAGAATTTCAAAGTCTTCTTCCCTAATGCATCTTTTGGCCACACACTGCAGAGTAATTAAACTCAGTACCAGATGCTACTGCTGGAATAAACTCATGAGCATTCAGAACAAGGCAAAAATAAACCACACTGCAGCCATTCCTGTAGGTTAAGAGGGCAACACTGGGGGGGGGAGGAGTTTTAATCTGACAGATCAGTTAGTCTGGAGTGAAGGACACTGGGAAAATGGATTAGAAGCAGCACTGTTATGTGTGTGTGGATCCCCTTTACATTTCTATCCAAATCAGTTGTTGAAAAAGCAAAGTCCAGAAATACTTTTTATTAAAACACTGACAATAGTTAAAACACTTTGAGGTACATTAAATAAATACAACTTTAAAGTTGTACAGCCAGTCTCTGGTGGGTTTGCAATGGTTTTCAAGAAATGCTGGGCAGCATCAGTAGCATTTCTGTAAGTACAGTGACATAAACGCATTTCCAGTTGGGAAAACACTTGTTATGACTTAACTAATAAATCAATTAAAATTTTGCAAAAATCAAGGCTGAAATTTACATTCAGAAAAACAGGTGTTCTCATCCTGCTGTTGGAAAGAAGTGGAATTCCAAGGAAAGACACTTTTTCCTTTTTAAGTCATCCACTATTTGTATTTCTCCCAGTCCTGGTTTCTTCCACAATTCTCTCTGCTGGAATCACGTACCTGTGAATGTTATCAAAGGATGGTCTCCCGGCAAACTCCAATTAAACTGTGGGGCCTGTCCCGCTCTAAACTTCGGGAGATGTGGGACCTACGTGAGAAGGCAACTGGCGAGCTCAGAGCACCACAGCTCTGAAGGTGAAGATCTTCCCGAAGGCGCTTTCTGCAGGTTTTCACATTCTGCTGGGAACTCGTAATGACCTGTTTGAAAGGGCAGGAGTGGAGAAGGAACAAATGGGGGAAACAGGGTAAGAAAGGTTTTCATTTAAAAGGTTCAGTCTCTGAATAATATTTCATTTAAGCTATCCAATGATGGAACTCTTCCAGAGGAGTTGGGGGTTTGTGCAGCCCTCCAGAGCCCCTTCCACTTCTGTCCTTCCACCTGCTCAGGGCTGGAAGGCACAGCCAGGCTTCTGCCTGCACTGCAGGGTGCTGTCCACACAGATGCAAACAAGTATTTGCAAGGAAATCTGTGGAAAAGGTAGCAGCGCTCTCTTGTAATTGGAAAATCAAAGTTTGGAGCAAATTATGCTGTTTCTTATAGGAGAGAGATACTTCACTAGCTTTGTGAGGGTGATAGACAACTAAAACCTTGCAAGCCTGGTAAACAAGTATTTTAGTTTTAACAGAATTGTTAAGCTACCTCACAATTCTGAATTACACAACTCTTTCACCAAAAATTTTGTGACTTCTTAAGTAGATTGCTGGGATGCCCTGGGCCTTCACGAATTAATAATGTTTTTTTGTCTGAAAAATATAACTACTAAAATGATTTCTTTAATGGGAAAAAAGGTATGTCTCCCTGGATCTAAGAAATCCATACAGGATAAGAATTGGGCTACTGATTTCTAGTTTTGGCTCTATGATCTACATAACCACTCAAAGTGTGAGCAACTGTTTTTTTCATGTAAAGAAAATTGTTTTCAGCTTTCTAACCTTGGGGATTTAATGGGCTATGCGTTTTGTAAAGCAATAAAATCATGACAGTTTCCCCCCATACTGCCAGCCCTAAGGACATCATGACAGTGCAGCTTTTGTGTCCGTGTGACTGCACAGGCACTGATCCAGTGCTGCTTCTGTGTTCTGCTTCACAGGGAGCAAAAGCAGTCTTGCAGCAAGCTTTAAGCGCTGCATGGTTCCTGCTGCACATCAGACTCTCTCATGTGCTTTTCAAGTGTTACCACATCCTAGTTCAACACTTAGACAATTTCCCTCATTTTGGGATCAGCTGACTAATATCCCAGAAATTACAATGTCTCAGAAGGGAGAGAAACAGCCCCCTGGGGTGTATCCTTAGTCATCTGTCAAGCTCTGGAAACTCTACAGGCATCCTGAATGTGGTTAGTCAGTGCTAAGAGAATTCTGCTTTTCCAATTGGACAAGGTAAAAGAACATAATTTCTGTATCTGTCATTCTGGTAACAATACTTGCAAGAGGTGATTCACCACCTTTCTTCATGCAAAAAATGATGTATTATTAAATATGCATGAGATATTAAAAGGTGCTTCCACTACTAATTCCCTCAGCTTATAGGATTCCTTCCACACCTTATGTCTGTTTTATTGTCACTCAGGGTGAGTAGCAGCATTATTCTTTCATTTGGAAAAGCACAATTTCTCAATTCTTTTTCTTAAAACCAGCAAGGACCATTATAATTCTTCTGGTCTGCACTGTTTTTTGAGATGGATGTGGCCCTGCTTGGATACCTACCCATTCTTTTCAGCCAGTAGCTTATGCTGCACAAATACATTTGCCTCAAAAAACAACAGATCCAAGTCAGTTCTGGCTATCTCCGTATATATACATCCCAAATTGATGTATGTAACAGTCACAGGTCCAGAAAGACATTGGAGATAGGAGAGGACGATTATCAACATGTAAATCAGTTCCCTACAGATCTCCTTGGTTCTTACTGGGCCAAGCTGAGTGATTTTAAATGCATTTATAATGCTTCACTGTAAAATGCACTGCTGCCCAATAAATATAAACTATTCCTTACTATGAAAATATACCATGTTGCTATAAAAGAACTTCTGTAGCAATTGTCTGAAGTAGGTAAAACAGCAGAAACATTTAAATAAGGCTTGTCTATCGAAGTTGAACACATTACAGGTGGCCTACCTGGTCTATAATATTGGCACTGAAGATGGCTTCTTCCATGTGTCTCTCATCAGATTTAATTACTGAGCGGATGCTGTTCACTACGTGACGTACTTCTGGAGGGAGATTACAGTTTGAATGTTCCAAAAATTTTGCCACTAAAATTTTTGTGTCTTTATAGGCCTTAAGGTCCACTAAGGAGTGTGGCCGCTCTTTTGAGACTGTGTGAAAAGCCTTTGGCTTTAGGTGCAGGTCAATTTTCCGTGTATCCCTCTGTTTTCCAGTTGGTAGGAAACTGCTCAAAGAATGCTGACAGGCAGAGGCAGCCATATGAGAACCAGAAACAGCAACTAAAAAAGGGGGGGAAGAATATCTTTAAAGTAATAGTTTAAAAAAAAGAAAAAGAAAAAAAGAAAAGAAAAAAGGCAAAACAAATATTGTCACAAAGTTTTTATTTTGTCATAAAATGTCTGTTTTGTTTGAAGAGTAGCAAAAACATGCAATCAAGGAAACACTGCAAAATGGGTAAGTTTAACCGGAGTCAAGACTAAGACTTTCCCACGACCAAGGGGGACTGCCTTGAGAATGAGTGGGTGCGTAGTAAACCATTTCATAAATCACAGATGTTTTTGTTACCTCTACCTTCAGAGACTTCAGTTGATACTACTGATAAGGAGAAACATGACCTACTCTGTATTACATATGTAATTTGTAAAGTTTTAGGCCCAGCTCCCCCCTTCCCCAAACTTAAGTCTAAAATTCTGCTTGTTTCTAGGCCTCGAAAATTATATGCAGAGAATAACAGAAGAGACATTAGTAAGAAACACAGGGAAAGCAAAAATGCTAATCTAAAAGAGAGCAGCATTTATTTTCATTCAAGGTTGGTTCCATCAGCATTGTACACCATATATGTATGCTGTTAGCTAAGTGGCTTTTCTGCCCCAAATTTTCTAAAGCTCATTTCTCTATCACAAGCTTTTAATTGTTAAAAGAAGTAAATATCCTGCTTTAGAAAACTGATCCTCACCTGTTTCTACTGTAGCTGGAGATAATCCTGCATCTTGGCACTGGCTGCATACAGGAATCCAGGCACAATTATCACCTTTAACCAAAGAGAGAGAGACAGAAGAAGCAAAGTCAACCCGTGCTGTCCTCTGCCCAAAACAAGTTAAAATACACTGGAATCTTTTACTATCTCCTTTACAGAATGAAACTACTCAGAAGAAATACTGCTTTCAATATTCATAAAGAGAAGCTACTACACACAGAAATGTCCTATGAGCTGTTAAATAGATACAAATAGGAAGATAAAGCTCCTGCTTGATGGCTTTCTCTGTAATCCTAAACATTTCAGGCCTAAGCACTGAAGCTCTGGAAGGTTCCCTACTAGGGACAATCCTCAGATTTTTCTATACTTCCTTGGCAGACAGAGTTCATACTGGAAAATGGGAAAACCGAGAAAGATGGATCCCTCTTATTTCTACAAAGCCAGTCTTTTATTCAGTATTTCTACCTCCTTTTTTATATTCTCATTCTTTGCAGGATGAATGTCATAACACCCCTGATTAGATTAATGGGTAGGTGACCACTGTGGTACCTGATGAGCCAGTCAGTACCAGGGGGTTATGGAGCATCTGCAAACAGCTTTGGACACAGTTGCCAAGGACAGTTTCTGGGATGCCAACACAAGGATCAACACCTATGAGATCACCCTGTATTGTAATTATCACTGTAGTCTTTTCCATTTCTGACAGTCAAGATGGAACAAGCTTTCAGTTTTATGCTGTGGCTGTTTACATCTGCTTCCAAGACTGAAAACTGTATTGAGCTTCTCGGTGGATTAGAAGAAGTTTTCTTCCATATCTCCAGGGACAGTTTATAATGAAAAGCCCATATAATCCTCTCTGGTAGAGTGAATAATTAAATGAAGGAAACAGATGTTAAGATGCTACAAACATAGAAAATCTGTAAGAAATTAGGAGAGACAGCTTCTATTCTGTCTTTAATTTGCTCCATTATGCTGAAGTACTGCTGCACATGAATCATAGCATGCTTATTAAGAGAGGCACTTCAGAGGTTCTGTCTTCCCATCCATTACTATACTGCTTAACGTACTTGCAGCGAGTCAAAACTACACCACTAGACATTACCCTGAATTATGTGGAACACAAATGCTACAATAATCATTCAGACACTCAACTGATACAGCCACACAGTCTAACATAGCTGATTATAAATTAAATTTATTGTAGCAATAAATTGTGTTTGTTAGGTTAAGTTTGTTAACCTCTGTGTTAGAGGTTGATTTTGTCTTACTTTGCTATGATAAACTTTACAGGGAAAGGACAGAAAAAACATGCAAACTATTAACTTTTAAATAATTTCTTTAAGAGGGAACTATGTCTGACAGAGATTGTATGTGAACCCACCATACTTGTGTTGTCCAGGGACTATACAGGGACTATAAAGGTACCTATTAAATTAAACTTTCATTTATAATTTCTCCACTAGAAATGACAGATAATTTAAAAAATAATCAAGTTCACATTAAAGTATTAATGGGAGAATTATTTGACTGTACATACCACAAAGACCCCATCACGTCAAGATGTGATTGAAGCACATGAATTGTGTTTTATTGACCAAAAAGCTCAGAGTTTTATGCCAGCACTAAAATGTCCAGATTATTTATTTCTTAGATCTCATGGTTGTTGTGTCGCACATGTGCCACATCTGCATGTCAAATAATTTATGTTCCAAACTATGGGCAGTGCAATCACAGCAACATGCAAAACCCATTTAACAGAAGTCTACCCAGTAAATATCAAGGTTGTGCTTCTGAATCTCTTCACATTGGCTTGTATGTGGAGGTGAGTCAGAAGATAAATTAATAATTTTTTCTTAAAGTAGAAAGACTGGGTCTTAAGATAAACCCAAACCACAAGTATAATCTGCCCAGTGTATTTTGCCTTTTGTGAACATGGCTGAAGCTCCTCCAGCCTCAGTTCTCCAAAATCCACATACTAATGACATGAGTCATTAGTATTAACAATATGTAGGTTCCAGCTCTGTCTTTTATAGAGTCAGTCTGTTTGACCAGTTCATCTACTCCAGGACAATTTTAAAAAAAAAGTGTATGTTACTGAAAAAAACCTGAAAACCCTTTTTCTTCTGGGTTGATGGAGAGAGCTCAGTGGTTCTCTTTAACTTTTGCCTATTGGTCAACTCCGTGGATATATTTTAAAATTCTACAGTGAGTAGAACCAATAGCCAGTTGTGAAAAATCTGGATCAAATGCCTTTTTAAAGTTACAAGGACTGTAAAGAACTTCAGCTGTTTGTCACAGCTTAGGAAAAATATGCTTCAGAGTTGCTACAAACACAGCCAGTAATGATATTATAATAGGGCTGCTTCTAATCTAGTATGATTTCCAAATAAAGTTCAATAAAAGGAAGAGGAAGGGGAAGTAGTGTTAAGTTGTAAAAATCTTCAAAGACTAAAATTTTGCAAACTGTAGTTTGCCAAACATATACATGAAAGAAATACGCATATCTAGACTCAACTGCTTCTCTTAAGGATTTAATTTTAAAGAGTCTTTTGTGGGCAGTAAAAGAACAGCAAATGAGGTCAGCACAGTCACTTCTTGACTCCCCCTCCCTCGTATATACGTATTTCTAGGACCTTCTCTGCCTCTGTTACAATTTTTGGTGAGCCCAGTTACATCTCAGTGATGTTCAACTGGTCCCCCAATGCCACTTCTCCAGAAAAGATGATGAATGTATTTAGGATACATTGAAAAAGAAGGCAGAGCATCTGTTGTACCAGGTGTCCCAGCAGGCAGTAAGAACATGTGGATAGGGTTGCCTACAGCAACCTCTCAAACCCTGCTCACCCAGCACGTGGACCACAATATTGGAAAGCTGCAGAGCCTCATCCAGAAGAGAAAGGGCTGTTCTTGTCTTTGGCACAGTAGAAAGGATTCAGAAATTCTTATTTAATGCCTGCACAGCAGTTCCATAGCACATACATCCTAGCAGAATAAATGTCATAAAATAAATGTAGACTTCTAGATTAAAAATTTGCTTTTCCTGGCCCAGATTTGGGGGCTAGATTTCTAAAGGTAAACCTCATTCAACTGTTGAGCTAAGTATGAGGGGTCTGAAATCTACAGAGTAATGATGCAAGGAGTGTAACAGAACCAACATGCCATCCTAAAGGAAACTAGTTATTTCAACATTTTGTCTACTTTTGCTGAGCTAGTCACATGATTCTTCCTGTAGATCCCTTAGAAAGCCCAGGGAACAGATCTTGTAACAGCACAATCTCTGACATCTTACAAACCTTTAAAATCTTTACTTTCAAGACACTTCTCCAGGTTACCCTTCTAAACCTCTCTGAACAGGTTACATCCTTTTGTAAAACCTGCTCTTTCCAAATGGTTTAGACAGTTCTACATTCCTGCTATTATTCTCTATTAAATCAACCCTTTCTTTTTCACTAACAAGCAGATTTTTTTTATGAAAATACACCGTCCAGCCACCATCTACTCTTGTCTTCCCTACTTGTCTAAAAGGAGATTTATAGCACAAGATACTTATCCTCCACAGCCAAAAGCTTTCCATTTATCATCTTGTCATGTGCCTCATTTTCATTTCTTTGTCCTTTAAAACTTTCCACCCTACACTCCAACTTGCCACTGGTCACACTGACTGCCCCTGACATGCCCCAATACTCTCAACGCCAGTGTCACCTTTGGGAAACACAACCTGCTGTATTACACGTGTGACAGCTCAGGTAACAGCTTCCTAAAGAGACACCAACTACCATTCAACTTCTTAGTTCAGCCTCTCAATGTAACAGTAATTGAGAGGTGGAAACAGCTACCCAACACATGGTTTTCTGAGCATTACAGAAAGAACGGGGAAATTTAGAAAAGTCAAAATTAATTTCACTCTGTCAATTTTTGCCTTTCCATTCTTAAAAATTTTCATATTTAGAAAATATGCATGGAACTGAAGCCTTCACACATAAGTCAGTCCTCATTGGAACATTGTATATAATTCCCAGCAGCACCATTTGCTGCATAAATCACACACCACTCATTTGTTCCATGTTTGCAGCCCTGTGGTTCTACACCTACCTTCTGTCACAGACGACCATGACACGGGGGCACTGTTTGATCGGACTATGTTTGAAATTGGGTGTTTTCTAATGTGCTGCTGCACAGCAGTCTCATGGCCACTTGTGTATGATGAAGTATTTGCAGGCCCAAAACAGGGAGAGGTCTGCAAAGGGACAGGTTGGCTGAAGTCCACACAGCAGGTTTTCTTTTGCTTCAAAGGTGCCGTGGCATTGCTCTCTTGAGCAGAACTCTGCAGTTCTCTTTCTGAGGGGCTGTAATTCCCTGAGGAACAGTCCAAGGGCCTGCCGTGGGCACAGTTCTTTTCCTGTCCGTGAGCCCTCTCTGTGGAGGCTCGGCTGTGGGAACTGTCATCCTCAGGAAAACCCTCTGAGCGAGTTCTGTACCTGCAGTGAGTGTGGTAATCCAGGGGGCTGAAGCTCTGGTCTGCAGCCCCTTTGGGGGTTATACAGTAGGGAGAAAGATCTGCAGAGTGGAGAGATCCTTGAACTTCCAGCGAACAAAGATCTTCAGAGGAGTAGCTGCGGTCGGGGATATCAACAGCCTCAGAGACCAACAGAGAGGTGCTCTCAACAGAAACTGCAAAACAAGAGGTTCAGAGACTAATAAAAACTTCTTGCCCTCCTCCCACTCCTCTCCTGCCCCATTTTCAATGTACTGATTTAAATTCAGTAATCAGCAGCTACATCAATAATTATTCAAAAACTCTCAGATGACAGAATGCCAAAGCAAAAAACGCTGAAGTAATTTCCTTCTTTCTCATGTCCTTCAGCAAAGACAATTTTGTGCTGTCCTCCAGTATAAGCATGTTTGAGCACCTGGTATGAAAGTATTATCTGCAACTACGTCTGGACAGGAGCAGTTCTTTCACTACTGGTTTCTCTGGTAAACAAAGAGAGATTGCCTGTGGCAGGGAAAGTAAAACTTTATACAAATGCTGAGAAAACATGGCTCTGATCACTTTTAAACCTATCACTCCTGTCAGTGTTAGCTCTGCACCTAACACTTTATTCAATCAACCAACATTTCCTTGAAGCATAAAGGTCTTTACAAATAAGCATTCACCATCATAGAACATCTCTGGCACACAACATTTGTGACAGATGATTCAGGTACAAGCTAAATATTCTACATAAGGTCACATCATCTTTGAACCCTTTGTATTAAAAACTGAGCTTGTTGTCATTTTCTCTGTCGTATCTACAAATACCCTATGAAAATAAATACTTGGTTCTGCATTATTCCCAACATCATGAGAAAAACAAAGAAAATAAAACTAGATAATCCAGTCTCCAAGTTCCAATAGTGTAGACAACGTTTCCCATATCAGACTGGAATTCCTGAAAATCCTGTATCTAAAATAAAAATATTTACAAAATAAAAATCACCTACTTCTATTCAACTCAGCAGGCTCTGATCTGTTCTTTTTGCATGACAGCTGTTACTAATCATATTGATAAGACAAATATATTTTACTTGTTTCCTTCAGGAATAGAAGAATAGGATCTTTCTGAATTACAGAATTACAGAACTTTTGTTATGTGTTCCTGTGTTTTGAGGTCTAGAAAGCAGAAAGCTTTCTACAGTATAAGAAAATTAACTATCACAAGAAAAATCAAATATTCCTGAGGTTAGATTTTGTGAAGAACATTTTCTTCGTACACAAAATGAATCACGATTTTCTTTTGGGGTTTCCAGGAAATAAATTTCTAACACTTACACTGTCAAAAAGGGCATAATAATCAATAGTGAAAATACATTTACACATCTACATTGTGCTAAAAATGCATAATATGCTCCATTTATTATGTGTTAGGTGCAAAGCTGCAGTGGTTTATTGGACCATTTATATTTGTGATGTGTCCACAAACATTTTTACACAGTTAGATAATTCTTTGCAACATATTCCCTTAACTAGAGCTTTGAAATATTTATAAAGTCTGTATGGATAAATGAAAGCATCCAGTAGTCTGTGCCTATTTTCAGGGCACAGATCTGCACTATCCAAACACTCTCTGGTATGATTCAATTTAATTAATAACCAGGAGTGTGGTTGTTTGTACTATTTGCTATCTGGACTTAAGGGCCTTAAACTGTATTTTCGGCTTCTAACTATTCTGCTCTTCCATTGACATGATTTTTCTGGTACTATGGAGAGCAGAAAGAAGGGTCTGAAGCAGATGAGATGCAATCACTGCTCAGAAGACATGGAATGGTAGTACCTGACTGATTTTACACGAATAAAAACATGCTGAAGACCTCCTTAGTTCCCTTTCATGTGCACACAGCATGATACATAATGTCAAAACCCTGGCTTGAGAGCTGGTCCACTGCTTCCCAATGGTCAAACCTCTAGAATTGGCCTTAAAATTTAGACTGTCATTTGTGGATGTGAAGTCCAGATGGACGTAAAACTTTAGGGACTAGGTCTCTAGACAAAGCCCTTGTTCACAGCAGCTCTTACAAAACACCTTCAGTCTCCCTCAGCTGTAACACACACACTTGCAGTTTTCAAACACTATTTAAAAATAAAAAAAAAAAAATTAGTAGTGGTTAAAGGTGATCACTGGTGGGGTGGATCTGGAAACTGAAATCCTACTCCACAAAATAGATACTCTGTGCATGTAGGAACAGATGCTCTCCACTGATCTGCCAGGCTTGTCAGTCCCATGCTGGAGGCTGGGCAAGAGAGCACCATTTCTGTTTCCTGGACCACTTTGCCACCACCTCTCTGCCCAGAGTGTACTAAGAACATGTGCCAGTCTGCTTATTAATGCAGTATGAATATGAAGAGGAAAAGCATTTAATGGAAATTTAACTACAATAATTGTTTCATACAAACTGAGGCTGCAGTGTTTAAAAAGCCTCTCTGCAGCAACAGACGTGGCAAGGGTACTGACTTTTAAACTTTAAACGAACAGGCTCTATACTGCTACTACTCATCTACTTGCATTCCCAACATCTATGCTTCAGGCAGCAAGCTTCCATTCAGGCTTCTGGACGCCATGCATGAAACTACCATATGGGGAAGGCCTGGAGGGACTATCAGGAAGGCACCTGTGGCTGCTGAAAATGAGAAACAAGTTGCAGGTATGGGCAGGACTCTTCAAAGAGAAAGGCCAGTCTCCATATCTGCCTTGAAGGGCTTTAGAGACCACGCTTGGTTTAGCAAAACTCTGCTCTGCATTTCCAGCCGCATCAGTCTCTTGACTGCGAAAAGGTTCATCTTGCCATGAATAACCTGAAAGCAAATCCTTCTGTCTCCACTGGGAAGGGCAGAGGAGAAGGAAAAGTCCACTCAAAACTCCTACTCCATCTTTAAGTAGACAAAGGCAGTGCCACGATCACCTTGTGTGCTGAAGTCCGGGGTCACGTTCCTCTCCCCCAGGGCTGAGTCAGACACTTGCTGGGCGGTACCAGAGACCTAAATGAACATTTTTAGTGAAACAGCACGTTAATCTGGATTGTACCAAACAAAGTGTAGCACTGCTGATCTGCAGAATACACCTGACAACACTGAATAGCTTTCATATCAGCTGCTATTCAGATTGAAAATGATTTAAATTATTTTACAACATCTTTGGGTCAGGAACCAAATGCAGGGCAAAGGAATGTACTTAACACAATTTTCACTTTTCGAGAATCTACAAGGTAAATTAATCTTGAATTCACAGGCAGCTGCAGGCCCACATTACAAAACTTGATGTCGGCAATGCTTAAAACTAATGCATTTATTACAAGTAAACTCTGTTTCTACAGTCTGCATTTTTCCATATTATGCTTGGGTTATTTTCACATCATATCACCCTAAAATAGGAGAGAGGGAAACAGAAACCACAAAACCAAGCACAAGAGCAGTATTTCTCTTTGGTTATATGCAGGGATGTTAACTCCTGGTGGTTTTTAAGCCCTATAACGTCATTGCCACCCAAGGGGCTGGTGCAGAGTGTTCTCCAGAATGCTGAGAATATTATAACTCACCTTTTTTCTGAAGGGATGGACATAAGTGGGTAACTGCCCTTCGCTTTTGAGAATCATATGAACAAAATACAGAATCAGTTCTCCTGGAAATACTGCACCCATAAACACCTGAAATTTAGTAAATTTTATTTCTATTGGTTAGAATAGATTTTGGATTGGACCTTGTCACCAATCTCAATAGATTTTTGGCAGTTCTTTGGGAATGTGATTATAAAAAAAATATTCCAATAAATAGCTGGTAACAATAAAAAAGGTCGAAAGGAATGAGATTGATACCATCTTTAGCAGAAAGCATCATATCTCCTTCTGTCTGTAGGGCCACAATCAACTAGTAAAGCTATTTATGGTTGGTGACAGTCTAGAAATAAGCATCAGTCCCTTCTGTGTGCACCTTTGTGTCAAGCACTTAATTTGTATCTGGTCTTCTAAAAATTGGCTGTGACATGATTAGTCTGAAGCTATTAAGGAAAGAGCTTCCATTTCACATGCCAGTGTGGATTACAGCACACATATATACACGTAACTAACTGTGCTCAATATTTTATTTTTTCCTGTCTATCTATCTATGTGTCTATCTATCTATCTACCTACCTACCTATCTATAGCTTACTATGAGCAAGTGATTAGGAATATTTTTGCGATACAAGTTCAGTTTTTAAAAGTGTTTTTAAGTGTTAGTAAATACAACTCTAAATAAAGAACAGTGCCAGAAATACTTAAACTCAGCAATAGATGGATAGAGGACTGTGAAGAAAATGTGTAACCACTCATATTTTTAAACAATTCCCTTGGAAATTTCTTAAAGATCTTTTTTGTAGCAGAGTATCACATCAGTGGTAAAAAGTAAAATGTGGTGTCCCTTCAAGCTGCAGATCATTCCTGGGAACTAACTGGAAAAGTAAGAAGTGTTCTCAAATTCTCTTTGTTGTTGGAGAAAATTCAGACTAACTACATTTTGGAAGAAACAGTATAATGTTTTAAGGGTGTTTGTTTCTTTTTAAAAATCTAGGGGTTCTAGGCACTTTCATAAATTCTTAACCCAGGTGCTTTCATAAACCTGATTGCTGACTGAGAAGTATCTACTGAATATTTGTGCTGAAACATTTATTGACACTAGATTCTCTCAGGGTAACTGCTGAATGTATTTTATATGCATTTGGTTGACTGAACTTCTTGCCTGAGGGGGAAGGAGAACCACAGTTTTAACTGTAGGAGGTAACACTGACAATTTTTAAGCCAGGTCCGAGTTGTGGTTCACACAGAAACGGCACAGGGTTTCATACAGGTTCCTGCACAGCCAAGGGTAATAAAACCTTATTGACTGCACATCCTCAGACATGAAGGTGGTAAAGACAGTCACTGAGCTTTCAACAGGAAAATGCAAGAAAACTGGTGCTTTTAACAAGCCTGCAGAGCCTACTGGTGAGCAAACCTTATAAAAACAGTCACTGAACCCTGATCTGTTTGTTCTCATCTTTTCTATATCCTAGTCGATACTTTGCATGGAAAACTGTGTGTGAAAACCACTTTTTATCATAGTCGTGGAATGGGAATTCTTAATCAGTATAGATGACAACAGTAGTTTTTACATCGATGCAGTCACATAAATTAGCACTGACATTTGTTGCTTATGAAATTAATGAACTACTGAGTCTAATTTGATATAATTTAATAAAATTCTAAGGACCTCAATCCATTTAAAAACAAATAAAACCTATTTGTAAAAGGTTTTACAGTTATGACATTATTACATAATGGTTCCCAGAAGCACTTTTATAGCTAAATCTGCCATGATTTCCATGGCAAAGTCTGCCTTTGAGGGATTTATAAATCTCATTATTTCAGTTCATACTGTGCTGTGCTTGGTGCATGTTCTAGGAGAGCACTTCCATTATGTAAGAATTCAGGTCTCCATTTTGTTCCCCTTGTAGACCTAAAACTGTTTTAGACTTTGGCTCCATTCTCCACCTACAGCTTAACTGGGACACTAACTGCAAAACTACATTAGAGCTTTTGCTGTCAAGAAAAATCCATGGCTCCAGCATCACTGTGTGGGCTCTGGTTATCACTGCCAGGGAACCTCACTACTGGGCAGCACCTGGGATCAGTTTGCTCCTACAATCTCTCTGAACCAGCAACTACCAGACATACATAAACTCCCTGCTGGTAAGAAACTGGACAATTATCACCATTCCAAAGGAAAAGTCACCACTTATTTTCATTGGCAAGGAGAAGAAACACTTCTGGAACTCAGGTGACCAGAGATGAACAGACAAGATGCTGAGACTGACACCAGATGTCAAAAAAACCTAACAGTGAAAACATCTACTTATTAAGGCTCAAACTCTTCTTGCAAGGGCATGACAGTGCATCTTCAAATTACTGATGTTAAATTATATTTTTGTTATATGCTGGTGTTATTGTGCTGCTAGATGTTGATGCTCATGCCAAGAGCAGTCTCAATTACAAGAGTGCTTAAAATGATTTTGTGCTTAACTATTAATAGACACTTTCCTAATTCTTACTGAGTACCACATATGAATTCTCATCACAGATATGATCCTTCTCTTTCCCTCCAGACATGCATGATTCATATCACTTTTGCCAGGTTTTTTTATCACCAAAAAATATCCATTTCTCCGAGACTTGCAGGTTTATCTAAGTTACTGCAGAAGAAAAAGGATGGAACTTGGATAAAAACATTTTAGAAAGGAGATGGCCTTGAAAACTCCGATTTTGTTGTTCAGCAAAAAACAACACTCACAGTGATCACACTCAGTTTATGCTGATTCATTTAATTATAGCCAAATAAATGAAAATTAGTGCAATGTTTATCGTGGCAGGTGGAGGGTACAATACAAAGTTAGGCATGTCTTGGAGGTATTTAATTGCATTTTTGTTGTGGGCTTTGCATCTCAGTCTTCTTTTCTCTCAGACATTTGTACTAATTATTTTAATAATCTTCTTGTTTATAATAGTAAAAATTTATGTAATTTTTTTCGGTTTGAGTTTCAATTGTGGTTTCCCCTGGTGTGAAATAAATCACTAGCAAACTTTTCAGTGTTATTTTTTGGGGAAAGAAAAGGTAGTCCCCTCTGAAATGTGGGTACAATTTGGCAACCTGAACATAAGTATTTCCACAGTGCACTGTTAACCACTCATAAGCGCTATCTAGAGTGTTTGACTCCTGGAGCCTGCAAGAAATTACAGCTTCTAAAAGCAATTTTAAGTATTTTCCCCTTTGTGATAGCTGATTCAATTACCACAAATCACTTCAAGCAAAACTCTGCTCAAATTAGCTTTGGCTGTATATGCAGATACACTATAAATCCAGTTTTAGCTGAGTCCATACTGTACAGTACAAAATAAGGTAAAAAGTGTAATATCAATATTTGTCTGAAGTATACTGGATCCTTTCTCAAAGTTCAGGATAAAGGTGTTCTGCACTCTCAGGAGTAGCATTTCTGCCACATAACAACTGTTTATTAGAAGCTGTAAAGTCAAAAGGTTAATCAATAAATAGGGAACTACTCGCTGCTGTTTCTTAGGAAGAATAAGTCCCTATCTCTTTATCATTCAAATCTTTGCAAACTTTGCAACTACTACAGCATAAATTTGGCACTGGGTTCAAGGCATCCTGTCAACACTACAGCACAGCATTTTGACAATCTATACCATTATCAGACGCTTCTAGGATTTTTCTAGGACATGACCTGAAATCTGACAAAAGCAGGGAACTGAAAATATTAACTGTGTTAATCTGAGGCTATTTACAGAGATTTTTATTTTAGGAATTTTCAAGACCACGTTCTAGCTACACCCAGAATGTAAAATGGCAATTCATAATTATCTTGGTTTGGATCACACGCAGGGCAAATACAAGTGTTCATGAGCACTGTGCTATATATACACATACCCAAACCCCACAAGTTATTAGCATTGCATGTCACAAGACACACAGTTACCTTTTTCCTTACTAAACCTACACTGCTGTGTTGAGCTGCCATGAAATGCAGAATATTACAGCGAGGCAAATCCAATATTAGCAGTAGTTGGAATAAAAATATTTTACAACTTTAAGGGTTTTTAAGAAAATAAACCTGCTTGCTCCCTAATCAGTACTACTTATTACCTATAGGAATTGAGAAGTGTAATGTTATTTTAAAACACTATTATCCTCAAATAAGGAAAAACACCATGCTTCTGTGATTCCAATCCGTTCTTCTAGGTTTTTGTTACTGACAGTCCAGTATCATTCAACTTTTTTAATGGATGAAATCATGCACAAGAACACAAGGAAAATACACATTAAGTGTTAGTTAAACCTTTTTAAAGAAAATGGTCTGAAAAATGTTTTTAAAGAATATAAGTATTTTCTAATGGTTGTTCCTCAAAATTTATCTAGAATTGTTTTGCATCATGGAAATCTGAAGACTATTTCTTTTGGCTTTCCTTACCTGACTGGCAGGTATCTCTCCCATCACTGCCTCATAAGGAGGGGGCAGCTCACTTGGATACAGCATTCCCGGGCTATTAATGGTTACTTCATACAAAGCACCGAACGGGGAATGAGGAAAGTCCAAATGGAGACCTCTGTATAAAAACACAAACAAGCAAACTTAATAATTAAGAAATGGCATTGGATTTGTTTGGTAAACTATTACCTACACCACAGTGATGTAAAGCCTTCTCTGAATTCAAAGCCAATACACTACAGAGAATTAAACTGAAGAAATTTAATGAAGCCCTAGTTCACGGGGTAGCTTTAAAAACTCTGTTTCATTTAGGATGCCAGCCACCTCCACCAGCCTGTTGTGTCATCATTAATGTCCTTCACTATTCCACATCAATACATTTAAACTACAATGACTTCCTTAAAGAATTAAATCTCATATTCAACTTCAAGTGTATAATATTAATTGTGAAAGGGTTACCTATATAAGATGATCTCTGTTTTAAGTTCAGATATGGTTATTCTTGTCTTAGCTAAGTTTAATCATTTCTCTTTTACAGCAAAGCTTTAACACAAATATTTCCAGATGTAGCCTGACAAGGTTGCAAAAAACCCATATGTAATCTCTCTGGAAAAAAAGCACTCAATGTAAGTGAAGGACATGATTTGCCTTTATATTCTTTGAAAGATCTTCTTAGTCTGCAGAACCACTGGTCTGCTTCTTAGTCTCAGAACTACACCCTGACTGTAAGAAAGGGAAGAAGAATCACCTCTGTGCCTCTATCACTGGTGTGCAGGTGTATTCTGGGGGGTAGTAGGGTGGAGGTGGGATTGGTGGTATGAACTCATCAAAATCCAAGGTCTGATGCAGGACAGTCCCGTGTGGAGTCATGCAGTCAGGATTGGTAGAATGCGGCCTCTGTGGCAGAAACTGAAAATGAACAGGTCGAGTTCCTTCAGATGGCAGAAACATCATCACTAATAATAAAAATGTCCATAAAATTTCAGTATTACCATCCCTGACCAATATCCAATTTCATTAATAACCACACTGAAATCAGAGGCACTTCTGGAACCATAAGAATACTCGGGATCAGTTGAGAAGGGTAAGTCAGATTGCCAAAATACAACACAAGGTTTGACTAAAGACAGAGAGGCCTTGGGCCTCCAAGTCAGTCATTCTTAGGATGCAAAACACAGACATTTGAAATTAAATAGCTTTTCAAGAAATAATTCTACATTGTATACAATTTTATGATAGTACCACATAATCAGCTGTATTTTCATAACTGATGAACAATAATAAAAACCACTAAAATAACAACATGGATGGTTTTTTTCCCCATCTGAAGTGCCCTGCGCTTACAGGGGAAAAAAACCCAAAAGCCACCCTCCAAAACAAACCCAAATAAAACTAACTAGAAATAGGCTACCACATATTCATTGAATTTTGAATAAAACAATTAAAAATAGCCCACCTATTTTTCCCTTCCAACAAAAGGGTGATTTATAACTATTCTTTATTATTCTTGTAAAAAAATATATACTTAATAGCTGTCTGTGTTTGGTGATACAATGCACACTTAAATGTGGTATAAAGGTTTTAAATCCTGGTATGAAAGTAAGAAAAACACTTATTCCATATAAACATCTCAAAACCAAAAAGAAAACTACTACACTGAACAATAAAAATTAATAATACTGAGAATTACTGTCAACATTTGTGACAGCAACCTCATCAGCTTCTAGCAGAGCAGGGATTTAAGGAAGCCATTCCAATACCTTTGATCTCAGAAACACTGTAAACAAGTGTCCTAGGAAAGGCTTAAGCTAATTCAAGATCAAATATGGACCATGCTGCAGATCACATGGAATGCAGCCACCTTGACCTGGCTCTTTATGGTCCCCACGGATAAAAGGGGATCAAAAGACAATCCAAAACCATAAAAGAATTTTTTTTTCTCTAGGCAAGCTTCTGCTGTCATATCACTTTTCTTGGATCAGTAGCTGACTTGATCTTTATCTCCTGCCTTTTAAAACAAGTCAGCTAAGAAACTTTGAGGAAGGCACATTCTTTTTTTATACTGGAACAAGACAACATGTCTTTGTAAGGTCACTCATTACACTATTATTTGTTTAAACCTGTGATAAAAATTTAGGAAGCAGTGAAACAAAAGGGAAAATGCTTATAACTTAGGAGATCCAGCAAATAGAGGGTAAATTACCTTCAATTTTAATATCACTGTTTTTTTTTTAAAATTTAACTTTGTGTAGTTCTGCTGAATTTACATTACCAAAGAAATAATACTGGTCTTTGATGTTTAAAAGGTTGAGTTACATATTAATTCTATTAAACTCCATGTATGTTGTTTCAAAGGTCAAAGCTGTAGTAACACAACACAACAGAGAGTCAGGAGGACCAAATTCAACCATTTGTGAAAATGAACTATTAGCTGCTTACTAATCAGCTCTCCAGAGACATTTTCACATGTAACTATTAATAGAGAACCTCTTCTGCAGAGAAGAATATATCATTATATCATTACATCTTACAGCAAACCAAGGACTCTCAGCCATTGTGTTCTACTGATGGCACAGTATAGAAAAAAAGACATGAGATGTCTACTTGATTTACTCTTTGTTACATGAAATGTCTGATGCTCTTTCATCTTTCATATGAGGTGGGATGTCGTTATCCCAGGTACAATCAGACATTTCTCTATTTGTCTTACAGAAAAAAACACATTCTTGCAGTCATTTGGTCTAAACTCACCTAATCTTTAAACAGTCATTTCCCAAACTGTAATATTACATTAACATTAACCATTAAACTCCAAACTTCTGTCCTAAGTTCTGCAATCATCATTCTGCCACTGTCCCAAATACATGGAAGAATCTTTTAGGAAAAAAAGGAAGCAAGACAAACTTCAATTTAATTACTGAAAACCTGCATAAAAATTTATCATAACGAAGACAAATATCTGTATACTCTGGGTCACATTTTGTACCCTACTTGATTCCACCAGACTCAAGACTGCACTCATTTTCCTAGAAGAGTTGGTAATCTGGGGTCATTTTTGCTGTTTGGAAAAAAATTGGAAACCAAACAATTTTCTTTCCTGACTCTCTCCCAGACTGTTTCCATATACTGCCATGGAACCCAAGCTTTGGTTGGCACCAGAGAACATGGAGCTCCATCCCTTCAGTTCTGGAGTTCCCTGGAGCTGGTTTCATTCAGCCATGTATTGGGAGTGATGCTCTTAACACAGGTCAGAACACGGCAATTAAACACACAGCACTTTGACAGCAAGGGAACCATCAGCAGACATTTTGGGGAATGTGACAGAAGGGAGAGGTTTTACACAGGGCAGAAGGGGCTGTGGTTCAAGAAGGAAAAGCCCCAATATTTAGGTGCAGTTCAGTTGAACAGCAGGACCATTTGCATCCCTTTCGAGAATTGCCACTGGGAATACAAACCATGGCAGCGAACTGTGACCAACACTGACAGTGAGCAGCAGAATGGACATGAAAAGGTACATGTTTGGGGGGGGGGGGGTTATAAACAACAGTTTACCTGTGTGATATCATCCTGCTGGAAGGCACAGAAATTAAAGTGAAAAAGGCTGTAAGAGGGAAACTAGCAGGAAATGAAACAATAGCAAATATAAGGGATTACCACAAAGAACAGACACCCTTGAGAAAACAATTGGAAAGCTACTAAGTGGGAGTTAAATCATATCTTATTCCATACTACCCTACCTACTAATCTCTATGAGCCTGCAAAAGCTTATACTTTCTGCAATAAAATGTATTTCAAAAATCTGTAAGAGTTAGTCTTAAATAGTGAAGGCTGTCAGGGGCTCAGCACAGAGTTAATGCAAATTCCACAGGTCAGAAAAAGACACAGGAAGAAAAGACAGGAAGAAAATGCAAAGGGCTGAGAAAGCTAGACTAGGTGAAGAAACACTGACAAATACTTTCACAAGGAAACACATATCACT
This sequence comes from Corapipo altera, assembly GCF_003945725.1. Classification (NCBI taxonomy): domain Eukaryota; kingdom Metazoa; phylum Chordata; class Aves; order Passeriformes; family Pipridae; genus Corapipo; species Corapipo altera. The sequence goes on from NW_020884925.1 coordinate 5,720,429, forward strand.
GGTATTATAAGACATCTGTAACTAAATAATCAGTCTCAAGATGCTGATGGCAAGTAGGACAGATAATAATAAGAACTGACAGACAGAAAATGGGGTTGACCTGTTCAGTCACCAGTACAAACAAGACCAAGTTGCACTCAATGTCATTTCAAAAACTGCAGCTCACACTATGACACAACTCACACACTATGAAACAATTCTCACGAGCAGGTCTCCTAGATAGGCTTTTGGGATTAAATTAATAGCCATTGCAGAAGTAACAGACAGAAAATAGTTGCAGACAAGGATAAACAGCAAACACCACCACTGGTAAACACTAAATACCCAACAGTGTTAAAAGCTTTGCAAAACTTTGTAGTTATCAATTAATATTACAAACATATTTATTAGGCATAAATAGAAAGCCCCCAGCTCTGGAAATGTGAGAGACTCCACCATTTCTGTTGACCTCCTGGAGCTGTTGGATGCTGAGAGCTTTCAGAAATCTCACAGGCAATGAAATACAGATCTAGAATTCATGCTCTTCTTTTAGGAAATCGCTAATCTTGTGTCTGAAGCTTGGCATTCAAACTATTACACTCATGCAGGTGTCCTCTCATCTTTGGTCAAAAGAGGGCCTTACTTTAGTCTGTGAAACACGTCTGATACCCAAGAGGCCGTTACACAGATTGGAGCACGTGCTAAGTGATGTGTAATGTAGTGCACACATTGCACACAGAATTCTCTGTGTTTTAATTGGGCACCTCTAACTTGGAAGGAGTGGAACAGCCTTATTTAAACAGCTCTGATAATGAGGACCACTTATTTTGTTATTTGGTTTGCAGTTATGAGGGAAAGGATAAAACATCTGGTTGCAGTAGAGCAAACAAGAATGCTGTAAAACACTGTGGTTTTGTACCCAATTCTTACTCAAAACAGAAGTTAGTCCTCAGCAGCAAGTTGTTAGCAAGCAGAGAATCGGAAACAGAAATGTTAGAAGTACCCCACTTCCAGAAGAGGCAAAAGTTTTTTGAAAAGGTAGGTTTGCTCCCAGGTCCGTGTACTATAGCACTGAGAACTGCACACAGAGAATGCCGCGGGCTGGACACCAGTGACCCCTCTGCCCCTTCCAGCCTGAAGCAAGGCACTGCAGCTGCCCCTTCCCGGCAAGGAAGGCAGCGCTGGGCACAATTACACAGCTCTGTGCCCAGCGTTTAACTCTTCAAGGTGAAATGAACACCATTAGATAGAGACGAATAAGATCGAAAAACTCATTCTCTTTTTGCCAGACCGAATATCGAGCTCTTCACTGACAGGTCATCTAAAAGTCGGTCACTGAAGTGACCAGAATGATTGGAGTTTATTATTTATGTTCTGAATATTTTGAGTACATTGAAGTAAGAGCTGATGGAGGAGCCCAGCTAAGGAGCTGAATAAACAGCAGGTAAGACCTGTAAATACAATTCTCTAATGAAAGAGTTACTCATGTGGTACCATGTGTACATCCTTCTGCCCAAGGTCTGTGATATTAGGAACTCTTCATCAGTATTCCCAGACATGGGACACCCCCCCGAACATCAACAGACATTCTCTAGTCCATGTAGCCTGCAGCTGATCAGCACTACTGGCCCATGGAAATTACACCACTTGGATTCACTGCTCAGCAATTATGACTTATCTAAACCAGCAAGTGCCACACGTCAGTACACGACTAGTGCTCTGAGGGAAACTTCTTATCTGGAGTCTTTCCCATATCTGCATGTAATTACCTCTGCCTTCTATATCACATTTAATAAATGTACTGTATAACTTGGAAATGCATCCTTTGGAGACTCTAAATTCATTATTTTCATTTCAGTCTCTATATATCATTTATAAAAATCTGCTAATTCTTGAGAATAGGAAATAAAAATTTCTAATTGCATATAATTAAATATTGGCATGTTATCTGGAGTAGAAGCTCTTTGCAATACACTCGGGTCTATAATTCTGTCTTCAATTAACTGTCCTCCTCCTGGACAAGTTGCTGTTTTCCTTTTCTGAAACACTGGAATCAGTATCTCCTAAAGGGAAATGCAGCTTCTAACTCTCTGCAAGAATAGAAGGACCACTGTTGACTCTTCTAATTTGTCCCCGATCTTAAAGGGAAATTGCAACACTGCAGGTATTTTGATAAGGCAAATAGATTCAAATTTTTGTGCTCCATTGTTTCCAGTTGCTGTTCCTACAACCATCACAAACCATTAGCTCTGTAGTCTCAGGGGGATTGGTCTGTGACAACATAATTGTTCTCAAAGTAGTGACCATATTTTAAATAGTTTTAAATATTAAATATACTTATTCTACAAAAAAATGTTTAATAAAAAATGGCACATTTGTTAAACATGTCAAAAGCTTTCCTGAACCAAAGGTTTACATTTTACCATTTTATTTGTGGTGGATGTGAAGGCAATATTTACCCAACCATATTTACATTTAGGATCTTTCTGTGGATGTACCTAATTCGCAATGTACATTTCTAAAGGCACTGTCCTCTGGGCTTTACAGAACTTGTAAGTGAACTTTGTGCCAAAACCCCCTAATATTTAGGTTTTGATGTAATTAGATTAAATAATAATATCTAATAATGTACAATCAATTCTCACTTAATGTGAAGCTTCACCCTGAAGGGTTTATTACTATTTCACCAGCATGTGGGGGTTAAACAATACCAGCAAGATGTTATCCTCATGCAGAGGTGCTTTATGTGAGGTGTTTGAGTAGAAATATTAACTAGAGCCTATTAAGTTAATCACATGCTGAATTATCATTATGACTGATGAAAACAGTAATTAAATGTTACAGCTTGCATGTGTCATCATTACCTTATTTCCTTTACAAAATAACAGATGGTTTTAGGTATCAAATAACATGAACAGCTACTAACAGTGATGGTGATAAAATCAGAACACACTCAATTACATCAGTGCCAGTACTTCTAGGATAAGTACTGTATGAACATATGCGGAGTGGAAGGAGGAATGGAATAGGTGTACTACTTCATGATTTAGCTTGGCCACAGTGGGCATCATTTCTTGTATTTATTTGTTTAGTTCAGGCAGCTACCTTTTGAAGAAAGCAGGGTGCATTTTTGCAGTAGCCATTCATCAGACAAAATCCAAAGTGAAACTGCCTTAGGCAACAAATGAAATATCATGGAAGTGACAGTCTGGTTATTAAGAGAGGTTTCTTCACATTACAGAACCTTGATATAATCTCATTTGATTCACATTTATTTCCTGGAGGGGTGTGTACATAGAATAAACAATTCTGGGAAGCTCTGTAATGCAGTGCAGCCTTAAACTGTCTCGTGAAACACATAACAAATGCTATTTCAATATTTAACTATGGTATTGCTTACTCTTGCACCTTTAGTACAATTGGTATGGGTTTTTTGGCCTGAGCAACACAGTGAGAAAGGTTAAAATGGAGTGAAAAATTTGGGATACTTTCTAAAACAGTCAAGGCCAATAAGGAACAATTTAGAATAAAATATAAAATAAAATATAAAGCAAAAAAAATAGTTTGCAATATTTTGCAGTATTTTTTCCTTAACACTTGAAACCAAAGGTTTGTTAGGTATAATTGTTTTTAAACCAAAACCCCCTTTTTGAATTCATTGGAAAATTTAATCTGTGCTTACTACTGGAGAGTTTGTGTTTACATTTTTAGGACATTTTACTACAGATCAGTATGTCAGAATATAGTAGTTTCCAATAAAACACTGTCAGCTTGCCTGTATGAATCAGACCCTCACTGTATGCAAAACTCAGCAACAAAGCATGTACTCACAGAATCACTGCTGTAGATTTCCTTGAGACTGTATTATACACCTAATTTATGCTGCTAAGCAATAAATTGAAATTGTTTGACATTTGCAGAAATTCACCATCCTAACTGATTAAATTCTGAGCCAAGAACACTAACACAGCACGTGACCCACAGAACTGACGCTCTAACGATAACCCAGCGATGGCCAAGGAGGGTGTTCCCCATTGCCTCTTCTTGCTTTTGCTACAGGAGAGCCTTCATAGCTCTTGAATACTGTAGAACAAGAGTAAAAGCATCAGCAGAATAATTAAAACTTTTTCATCTAAGGGGGTGGTATCTCTTGCTGCTGCTTGTCTTAAATTTCCAGCACGGTACAACTGGGCTAAGAGAAGATGCACACATCAGGGAAAAGCGACAGGGAAAAGTACAAATTGAGCATTAACAAGCAAGAAAAAGGAAGTCAATCAGATTTCTGGGTGCAGTAGAGCAAAAAGGAAATGCAGGTCATGGGACAACAGGCTGAAAATAGTGAAAGAAAAAGAAATCTTCAGGTCAAATCTCAGCTGGTCTAAGTCAGCGTAGCCCCAGGGAAGTTACGCTCACTTAGGCCCGGTAGGAATCTGGCTCAGCAACCTGAAAAAAGAAAGGGAAAAACTGAGAAACAAGACAAGACTGGGATTGAGCAGAAAGATATATACATATTTCCCTTCTTCTGTGGAGAGGGAAGAAAATTCTTGTCGATGGAGCTGAAAGGGTGGGAGCATGGACAACTAAGCAGGAAGAAAAAAAGCTGGAAGGACAAAGCATGGGAAGCAAAAGGAAATGAACATAATGCCAGGTGGTAAAGAAAGAGTTTAAAAGAAGTCAAGAATGAGGTGGTAGAGAGAAAAATAATGTGCTTTTAAGGAATTTGATTTCCTACTGAGATTACTGCTTCTTGCATATGTCCCTCAGAAGCATTTAACATTGTTTTTGGTTCATTGTTATCTATACATTTTTATTCCTCTTACACTGCTGAATACCATTAAAATAAATGTAGGTTAAGATTCCTGGGATATACATGGCTACGGTTCAGGATCACTGCTACCATTTTACACCAGACGTATTTTTGAAGGTGTGATGATCTCTTCATCTCCTCATCATCACTGCAAAGTGAAAAAGTTCTTCAGTCAATGGGCATTCTTGCAGCAAATAACATGGAGGGGGAGATTGTATGAAAAGAAAAAATACCCAGAATATGAAAAAATCCTTTAACATTTAAAGTACAGTGTGTCATCAGCTGAAACGATTTTGTCAATCGTTTGATATCCAGACCAAAGTTATTAAATAAGCACCATTTACAAGTCTCTACCAACATGCACACACGGAGTGCTATAAGAAAAACTGCATTTATGCACTATTTGTAGTCGTTATATAGACACGTGCTTAACTTGCTATATCCATTACTATACAAAGCAAACACCAGATCACAGACCAAAGATATTCTTTAACTGAGTTTGTAACCCAGGGACTGGAACACTTGTCCAGAAAGGACAGTCTTATCTCTGTGACTCATGCACTTAAATCAATACCCATGGCACCTACTGTATTTATATTTGTTTGTTTATTTATTTATTTTTAAAGCAATCACATGCCTTCATGGCAGATCATACAACCTTTCTGTGTTGTTTAAGTGGTTTGAAGACAATTTGCTGGGTCAGTCTTCCATCTATGCAAACTTTTAAAATACTTGATGCACAAATGACTGCTATCAGGTTTGTGTGCTTGCCCTCACTTACTAAACAGGACGATTTCCTAGATTAGCCAGCAATAGAGAGAGGTTAGAAGCAGTATAGCTGCACTGCAAAATACAAAGGTTTTTAAATTTTTCTTCTTTTTTTGCGTCTCAACATCACATTGAAACCTTGCAAATTCCAGTACTCATTTGGGATAGGAAAGCTGTCTTTGTCCAACCAAAACAAGAGAGTATCCTGGGATGCAGCTGACTATGCAGAAGACTAATGATCCTTTTCCCTCTTGTTTTGAACACAAGTGCTACTCTGAAGCTGAATACGTTTTCCTTATGAAAATACTGTTATTGGCACAGGGCTGTGAAAAGTTCCAGGTTTGAACTTATACATCTCATTCTCTAGAATTCTCACATCAAGGTAGTAGTGAAAACTAATATCTCAGAGCTAAGTAATGGTACTGGATAATGAGGAACCTGGAGACAATACACAAGTAACGAGAGAAAATTTAATGTGCATATATAAGTGAACCTCGTTAATAACCTCATTAACAAAAATAACATCCTCCCAATTGCAAAATCCTGATTAAAACCCTCTAATATAATACATAAACATTTAAAACACAGCAACTATTCATACTGCATACATCTATATGCTATATTATACAGATATATGCAGATAAAAAAATACACCCACGTGCACACATGTTCTAACAGCACAAAAAGACACACAAATAGGCTTAAGTTTACAAGCAAAGAGTAGGTGCAAATGAAGAGAGACAGATAAGGACAATATGTTATGTTGGACAATATCCTGTGCTGTCACTGAAACATACTCACCATTTGCAGAAGATCAGAAGAAACCATCTGCATGCAACACATTGCTGTTGCCAAAGCACAGACAATGGTGGAGATGATATTGAGAGCGCACACACTGAACAACAGGTCCTGCAAGAGACAGGCAGCAGAATATCATCTCTCCACTCAGGGACACGAAGGACACAAAGTTTTTAGGAATGTGATAATAATCACTGTCAACTGCTATTAATTAATTAAATAACTGTGTAGAACTCATTTAGCTTGTAATATTTTTTTAAAGCAATCTGCAAAGAGAACAGTTACAGAAAAAACTATCTTCCCTCCCCTTCTTTGCTATTAGATATTTCCTCAGAAATACTGATATTCAATTTCCAGTTCCCAAAAAGAAAAGACAAATTACTGCTTTCACAGTGGACTCCAAGCTACAGCCATCACAAGAAAGATACTATGAAGGAGACATCTGATTAAAAACAACACCACACAGAAACATCATTGCTTTCAGTAGTTGAAATCTACAACTTGGAGTTGTGGGTTAAAAAAAATTCAACTTTAGTATGAAATAGAGACTGTTGTCCTGTGTCAGATACTTCAGGCATCTGAAACATTTTTAGATTTACAGAAAAGCGGTGATTACACCTGGGCATTCCACCTTCTGCTGATGAATCGAGGGCATATGGCCCATGTTTTTTAAAAAAATCCAAGACATTTAAAATAGAACATACAGCATTTGCGTACTAAGTAGAATAAAATAAAAGAAACATCTGAATTAAAATGGAAACATTTTTTTAGCAATGGCATAACTAAAAACAAACCATTCATCTCTCTTCCAATCACTAGATTTGTATTTACTTTCCCAACAGCCAGTGAAAAGAAACACTGATTTAGCATGCTGACTACATTTCAAAGCTGCTACAATTCTTGCACAGCAATTGCATAGCTGTTGTACTTGTGGCAATTATGTGGCTCAGTTAGTATTCTGAACAGCCAGTAAAAGCATTTGAGAAAAAGCAGCAGAGAGAACAGATGAAAAACAAAATCAAAATTGTTACAATACCATAAGTAAAAACACTCACTGTGTAAAGAACGTTCCATAGGATCTAAGTTTAAAAGAGTATTTCAGTCACTGCCAGTGCATAAAATAACTTCCATGCTATAAAAATCAATGCACTGCTCGCTTTTTCCCAACAATACTGAAAAAAATGATAGAAAGCTGCAGATTTACTCCTGCCACTGTAATTGCATGCTCCTCGAGTGACCTTCATTTGAAGATGAAAATGCCAGCCATGGGAACCAGGCAGGCAATAAATGGGCCAACAAGTTTCGGTCATTTAATAGCTTACACTGAGCCAGATCTGCCCTTGTTGATCTGGTCAGAGTCTTGTCTTGTTGTCCAGCCCCTCAGCCAGGGAATAATGAATCATCAGCATCAACAGCAAACACTGGAAGGGCCAATCTCTAACTCACATACAGAAGGTGATACACAAAGTCATACAGATCCACTTGGAGCATTCAAATGGAGGTAAAAGGCAAGGTGTTCCCTAGAGATTCAGTTAGTTAACCATGGCACAAAAAGAGACCCTACAGAAAGAACATCAAGGCAGAGACAAGATCTAGGGTAGAAATAGGACTATTTCCTGGCAGTAAGAAACTTCATTCATTGCTTAATACAGTCATTTAGATCCAATAGATTTAGCTAATCTAAGTGCATAACTTAATACCATTTATGCCAAATAATAAAATCTACATCAAAGCTCCAAATTAGGATCTGAAGTGTCTCCAAGACCCTCATAAAACTTTACATGCTTTGGGACAGACTCAACTGTGCCTCTAACACTCATGACAGATGTTTCTTTGATCTGTTTCTAAAGATCCCACAGCTTCACATCCCACTATTCCAATGACTATCTTTACCATCCGTGTCCTCCTTATGTCCATCTCACAGTTGAAAATCATTGCTCCTTTTCTTCTCTAGCTTTTGAGAGCAGGCTATTACACAGCAGACTTTTATACCTCTAAACTCTATTATAGTTCTTTAAGTCTTTTCCACTTTTATTTCATTACCTATTGACCTCATTTCCTCCAATCCTCAAGTGAAATGACCTTCCTAGGGCTCTGATTGTTTTCATTAATTTCATTTGGTTCACCTCATCTTAGTCCACATTCTTCCTCAAATGCAGAATCCTAAACTGGGTACAACTGAAGGCCTTGCAAATGCTGACTGTAGCATAAGGATTATTTCGAGTGCCTTAAAAGCTACACTCACCCTTACACATCCTGCAGTGGTGAATGAGGTTTTCTGCAACAGCACATCAGTGATTCATCTTTTGTCCAACATAACCCCAGATCCTTTCCTATGGAAATACTACCCTCTTCATCCTGCTACTAGGTAAGAATAGAAGCAACATCATAAAGATACAACTGTTTTTATCAGAGAAAAGCTAAAAGCAAGGCTCATTTTCAATTACACTTATCTTTCATTTATAAAAAATAAGGAATAAACCTAACCCATTTCATTCTATGTGGATAGAAAAAGGACAAAATGTCCCCCCATAATTACTTCCTCACATACTGCAAAGCACAGAGTAAAACCAAGTAATGTTTTCATTTTCAGTTATTTTTCTTTACCAGTAATCCCAGAAAACCTCTCCAGACAGTGTCAAACAGACTGCTTTAAGTTTTATTCCCTGCTAACTGTCGTGAAACAAGATACAAAGTAAGACTCTGCAAGCACCCTGAGGTGCAATAGTGTCCCAGGCTGGACACTCACAATGATCACAACTCCTTTGTGGTTTGGGACTTTTCCCTCGGGTCACTGCTCCCTGTTTGCTGTTCAGCATCATCGTTCGATGCAGGGCAGGGATCACTGCCCACAGGAACAGCCTCTCTCCATACACTCCCTTTTCACATGAAGCATACAAGTTATTGTTCCCAATGCAACCTTTTGGAAGATGAAGATACAACTAGGATGTTTCAAATGCATTGATACAGAATTTTATGTATCTCAAAGATTCATAGGGAGCAGACATCTATCAGTCAAAAATGTAACAACTGAGCAACGACTGTGGCACCCTCACCATCAGTAGGTATTTCTTAAAGCAATTGTACTTCTTGATTTGCTTTGGCTTCTTTTCCTAACATCTGTTTCAACTCAAACAAGAATCAACCCACAACCAATCCCTTCTCCTCTGTTCCTCACTCCCCCACACACCCTGCAAACATTATTCAGCCTCAGGCATTTTACCATTTTCAAGGAATTTACTTCCTGTGCCCTGTAGAAAAAATAATTAGGTAATTCATGACACCCATTTATTCAACTATAGATAAAAAATAAGCAGGAACAGGCTTTTAAGATCTAAAGCCCTCCATGGCCAAACACTACCAGAGGGGCAGTGGAGGTGCTTCCACAGATTGCAGCTGAAACACAGTTACAAACAGACACCATGTCCTTTAGCAGTAACCACAACAGGGACAATCTTAATTCTCCACAGTACCTGGCCACAGACAGCTACATTTACAGGTGTCTAAAGGAGTAGAAAATCTATACTAAACATAAAATCAAGCAGATTTAGTGATAGATTTTTGACTGACATCTGCAACAACACATGAATCTGTAATGGTATGAAATATGATTCTTTACTCCTGAGAACTGGCTGAACCAATCTTCTCTTACATGGAATTTTCTGGGTACTTCTGTATTTTTAAAACAAAAATCTGATTCTTCAGCAAGTTTATATTACAATTGATGCTCTGCCATCCTGTCATGCAAGAAAAACAGCCTTTCGTCTCGCATGCAGCAGGCTCCAACAGAAACTCTGTGACATCCAGAACAAGTGGTGGATCGATTTAGCTGAAAAAACTCAATTATGCGCAGATACAGGTGATCACAAAGGTTTCTATGAGGCCTTGAAAACAGCATGCAGACCTACATACCAGGTCCAAAGCCCTCTACTCAGCGCTGATGGCCAATCGCTTCTAACAGATAAAACCTCCATTCTGAATCGATGGTCTGAACACTTCCAGACTCTTCAGTACCAATCGTGTAGTCCAAGACTCAGCAATTCAGTCCATCACACAACAACCAGTAAAGTATGAATTGGATACTGCCCCCACTTTAGGAGAAACCCTCAAGGCCATACAGCAGGTGAAAATCGGCAAGGCAGTTGGGGTTGATGGCATTCCACCCGAAGTCTGGAAACATGGGGGCCTTGCACTCCACACCAAATTTCATGAGTTTGTGGTGCGCTGTTGGGAGCTCGGCGAACTACCATCTGACCTTCATGATGCAGTCATCATCACTTTGTATAAGAAGAAAGGTATTAAATCAGATTGCTCAAACTACCGTGGTATTACTCTGCTCTCCATTGCTGGCAAAATCCTGGCAAGAACTCTTGAACAGACTAATACCCACTTATAGCAGAAGGAATTCTACCTGAAAGTCAGAGCCAACAGAAGCACCACAGACATGGTATTTGTTCTCAGACAACTGCAAGAGAAGTGCAGGGAACAGAACAAAGGTCTCTATGTCGACCTCACCAAGGCTTTTGATACTGTGAGCAGAAAAGGTCTGTGGCAGATTTTGGAATGTTTAGGTTGTCCCTCCAAGTTCCTTAAAATGATCATCTCACTCCATGAGGATCAGCACGGCCAATTCAGATATGGCAACACACTTTCTGAGCCCTTTTTAATTAAGATTGGTGTGAAACAAGGCTGCGTTCTCGCACCAACCCTTTTCACAGTCTTTTTCAGCATGATGCTCCAAAGGGCCACAGCAGACCTCGATGATCAGGACGGGATCTACATTCGATACCGTACTGATGGAAGCCTATTCAATCTAAGGCGACTGAAGGTCCACACCAAGACCTTAAACCATCTTGTCCAGGAGCTGCTTTATGCTGATGACGCTGCCCTTGTGGCCCACACAGAAGCAGCTCCGCAGCGTTTAACATCCTGCTTTGCAGACGCTGCTGAGCTCTTTGGGCTGGAAGTCAGCTTAAAGAAGACGGAAGTTCTCTATCAATCTGCACCTCAGGAAGTCCCCCATCATCCCCACATCACCATTGGCCAATCAGAGCTCAAATCAGTCCAACAGTTTAATTACCTAGGCAGCCTCATCTCCTTGGATGGTAAGACTGATGCAGAGATAGACAACAGATTAGCAAAGGCATAGAGAGCTTTTGGAAAACTCCACAAAAGAGTATGGTGTAATAAACACTTGAAGAAAAGCACCAAGATCAGTGTTTACAGAGCCATAGTGCTGTCTACTCTCTTGTATGGTTCCGAATCATGGGTCATCTACCCCCACCACCTGCGTCTCCTGGAACGCTTCCATCAACGCTGCCTCTACAATCCTAAACATCCACTGGTCAGATTTTGTGACCAATACCTCTGTTCTAGAACAAGTAGCAGTCACAAGTATAGAGGCCATGTTGATGACAACACAGCTGCGATGGGCAGGGCACGTCTCCAGGATGAAGGACCAACCACCGCCTCCCTAAGATCTTGCTTTATGGTGAACTTGCCACCGGCTGCCACATGAGAGGAGCCCTTAAGAAAAGATACAAGGACTCCCTGAAACAACATCTCAGCCTCGGCCATATTGATCACCATAACTGGTCTACTCTGGCCTCCAATCGGGAGGCCTGGAGACACACCATCTATAACGCTGCTGTCTCCTTTGAGAACACACGCAGGATCACTCTCGAGGAAAAAAGGCAACGCAGAAAGAACCGTGTCTTGCAGAATACACCATCTAAGGAGTCTTTCTGTTGTGCCTTTTGCAATCAGATATGTCTGTCTCGTATTGGCCTCATAAGTCACCAACGTGCCTGTAACAAATGTGGATAGAGCCTTCCCAAATCTTCGTTCGCGAAGCCCAGACATGATGCTCTGATAGGTATAAGGTACTAGGTAGAATTATTCTTCTACAGGTTACATATACAATCTTCTTGATACACCTCAACTCTAACTGCAGAGGACACAAATCCCCTCCAGAGTGGAAGCAGCTGTCAGAATTGCCTGGAAGCATGCCTAGATCCATCCAGACACATACCCACTGGAGGAAGACACCACTGGGAGCTGTTTCTCTGTGGTCAGTTATTTTCCCAAGTAGGTCTCTCAGTAAACCTCAAAAGCTGAATTAAAATTTAATACTGATATGTGAAAAATCAAGATTTCATGGTTGTAGTATTCCATTCCTATTACAGTTAAACAGTTACTAAATTAACTGTGTCATTACGTTTTCCCTCCATAGTAACAGACACCTTTGACTTATGCTGTTGTTCCAGAGGATACTTGTGATTCTCAAATCTTCTTCACACTATCATTCATTCATATGTCCACCCATAACTTCAGGAGAGAACATCTAGTTTTCCTTTTCCTGATTTAAGCTGTTTTCAGTATTATTTTTTGGACACTATTTCTTTGCTACTGCACCTTAAAGTTCTTCCTTATTAGTAGAATTAAAATAATATATAAATATATAAAAAATCTATGTTCTCTAAATGTGCAGCCGAAAAGACTACAGAATACAAAACCTGAGTATATTTGAAAATCTCAATGTTTAATTGAAATACTTTTTTTACTATTTCATATTAAAAAAATGTAATTTTAGGATATAATTAGGTAAGAACATCATATGAAAAAAAAATATTGTAATATAGTTAAAAAGCAATTCTCCTTAACACTGATTCTCTTTGTTTTCCATCAAACTGCTAGCTGATAAGGTAGTCAGATGGTATTAAACTGGAATAAGTTAAAAAATTGCTGATTGATTTGTCACTTTGATAACTCAACTGCAGAAACAATCATTTAACAAAGCAATTTAAAACAGCTGTTAGCACATGCAATTACCTGACAGAAGCAAAGAAAATCTCTGGAATGAGATAGAATCTAAAATGAAAAATGACAATGGCATGAGTCCTCCATTTGTGATGGGAGCAGTGGTAGAGCTGGGTCCTTTATAACCAAACAACACCCACTGCAAGTGTGTTCATCCCTCTGAAATTTTGCCTTTCAAGACCTAATTTGAACCTCCTGTCACAAAAAAAATAAAGCAAAACTGGAATATGATCAATTGGTTCTAATGGTGGGTCATACCCACAGAGTTCCTTCATCTTAAAAAACAAACTTAGAACTGAATTCTCTCTAAAATCAGGTGCCTTTCAGAAGCATCAAGTAAGCCAAACTAAAACAGTAATCTCTGGACATATTCACAACTCAAATGAAGATATTGGTAAATATTTAATCACTCCCTTGCTTCTTCATATCATAGCAATGAACTGTACTGTCAGTTAAGTTACAGGCATGAACATCAAACCAGGGAATCTGACATTCAATACTGACCCTACCACACAGATGAACCACTATTACCACAAAATATTGACTCTGTCAAGTATTATACAGAAAATTAATCAGTTGTGCTGCTTACAGAGAATTCAGAAACTGTTTTTAAACCTATTTTGCTCTAGAAGGAGATAAAGTACATATAACTGCCTTTTGTCTCCACTTACTCCTCTGTCTCCACATTTACTTACAACATTTAAATTATTTATTATGTTTTCTGAAATGTGTTCCTTAGGTTCATATTACCAAAAAAAAAAAGTTACATAGCACAAATCCATTACTTATGAGCTCCAGTCTGTGCAACAGTATTGAACTGGCAACTCCCTTTACAACGTGTTCATATTTTGCTGGCTCAATAGATTATTTTCCTGTGGAAATAAAAGGTTTGTAATCTTTAAGGTTCTTAAGTTCTTAGCACTTTTGAGACCTCAGTCAATATACAATAAAAGGAGCAAAATAAGCTCACTGATGTGTAAAAAGAACACTGTGTAATCAGTAACCCTGAACACATGGATCTAAACGTCCACACCGATCAATGGCTAAAACCAGTTTCACTTCTGCAATTCTGTGAGATGATTTCTTTTCTCCTTGATTGACCTCAATTATGGTGCTTCGTTTCTCATACTACTGTATCCTGAGAAGACATAATGAGCAGTAAAGCTTTTTCATCCATGAAATTAGTGTCAGTGTACCTCTTTTATTCATGAATTCAAGGACAACAATCCTTTAACTCAAATTATAACTTCAGTTGTTCTCATTGGATACATCTGAAAAACACCAGAAAAAACAGCTGCTCTACTACAGAGAAGACTCAAGAATCAATTCTGAACCATATAGGTCTCAAACGCACATTGAACTGTAAATGGAGACATGGACAACACTTCAAAAGATAGATTTCAGGTATGAAAGTATAATATAATTCCTTATTTCACCTGCATCTAAAATATTTACTATATTTTTAAGGGAGCAGTGCATAGCTGCTACTTAAGAAAAGTAAACTCAAAAAGGTTTGCTCTGCCTGCATGAGAGTTTGCATGTCTTTGAACTCAGGTGTCTGCAACAAATTTAGTATTGGAGACGTGAGAGTTGGAGACTCCTGAAAGAAGGTTCCACAAAATAACAAGGATGAAATAAACAGATTCCAGTCATTCACAGAGGCAGCTTTTCAGCCACGGAATAGGTTTACAACCATGTCCACTTGTTGCCCAAGCAAGGAACAAAACAACTTTGGACGAAGGAAAAGTAGTGCAACTCTTCAGACTGCAAAGTCCACTGTGAAGCTCTATTTCTGATGGTATCTAGTGTGGGAAATACATTTGAGTGTAGGGAGTATTTTCAGTTACCTGTAAAGTAACGTGAAACAAATCCAGCATTTAAAAATCTGACAGGAAATTACTCATTCTACACTGAGCTTTATCCAAGTTTAAGTAGATTATGAAGTCTTTCAGGCAAGTCATTCAGCAAAATTAAAATATTGCATTTGGTCATCCAGCAAATCTGAGGAAAGTCTGTTCTCATAACTCTAAGGAACATGTTAGGAGTCATCCTTCTCTGCTTGCAAGTGAAAGCATGTTTCGAATGGAAAAAAAATTATATATATGAGTAGGATTGGTTATTAACAAACTCAGTAACAATAAACTTGGATTCAAAGGAGAAGAAAGGGAAGATTCACACAGAAGACTTCAAGAACTGTGAGGTACATAAATCTCTAATAATGATGCCTAGCTTACAACTAACAAATAGAATCAGTAACCTGGAAAAGGCTTTTACTATTTATATTGTACTTGAATTTCAGCAGCTCCAAGCCAAATATTTATGCTGAAGAGAGAGGAGTGAATCAGCTTTTCTCTTTGCTTCTGTAGTCACAAAACCATTCTAAAGATGCACTTTAAGTAAAGGAGAAAGCAATTATTTAAATAGCAAATGTCTGCAGGTATTCTGGACTGAGTAAGCTGTTAAAAGTAATTGAAAAGACTCAGTTGGATCATTACTAAACCAAAGCAGCATAACATTCTCCTCTTACATGGAAGTATTAGACAGCAATAGTACATTACAAAATAATTGAAACTTCCAAATACCTAACTTCACCCTCTCAAAATATTGCATGTATGTCTTTAAAAAGTTCAGAATACTCTGAGTTTAGAAAGAAGAAATAATTGTCACAGATTGTGGAGGGGGGAAAAACAGTTTTCTCCTTAAAGTTATAAAATGGTAAACCCCCAGGGGGTGGTTACCCTTGGGGTTGAACCAATGAGCGCTTCTGCAAAATATAAACGTATCACCAGACCGGAAAAAAAGCGTAGTTGTAGCTGTTGGAGAGGTGGCCATGTTCTGAGGCCACGAGGAGAAGGGGCCCCCAGCCCCACTGGGGGCTGAGCTCCCCCCAGCCCCCGGCTGGGGGGCTACAGGGACTTGGAACAGTGTTAGACTGGACTAAGTATCTGTAGCTGAGAAGCTGGAAGTTTTTCTCCTCCACCGGAGCAGCAGCAGAGGCAGTAGCGTACAGAGGACAGTGGCAGAGAGCCAAGAGATAAAGAGAGAAGCAGCAGAGACAGCATGCAGCCAAGGAAGACACAGAGCTGTCTGAGAGAGAGAGCCAGCAGCAGAGAGAGAACTAAACTCTACAGAGAGAGAGAGAGTTTGGGTAAGAACTGAAACAAACTCCCCAAACCCCTCTGAGACCTCCTAGAGAGGAGGAAGATGATGGACTCTTACTTGAGAAGAGTCTTAGAGTGCTACAGCACCGAAAAGAAAGGAGTGGAGAAGCTCAAGGCATCCCGGAGCTGGACCGGGATGGCCAAAGGAATGCAGAGGGGGGCTTTGCCCCCCCGCTGCCTTGAGACAGAGCACAGAAGCTCTGTAAGGGAATTTGAATCCCCTGAAGATAGGGACCGTCACAAAGGCTCCTGCACTTCATTGATATGACGTGGTGAAGCGACATTTGTCCTGGTAAACACAGCCCACGGAAGAGAAGACCCTCGCTTGGAGTCAAAGGGCCGAGAGAGGCTTGGATACCCCCTCGTGTGTACTGGCAGAGATCCAGCTACAGCTGCTGCATGAAAGAAGAGAGCCTGCTGCCCTAGAGACACTGTTGCTCTGAGAGTAGAAAGGATCTCTTCCTTCTTCCCTCCTGGACTTTTATTTGGAGAGAAAAGAGATTTGATCCATTGTATAAATACTGTTTTATCATGGTAGATAGTTGAGATTGTGTGTGTAATGTGTTATAATATTCATTTGTACAGAGTACAGTGATTGTAATATAATCCTTTCCCCCCATTTTGAGTCTCGTGTGTTGTCTGGAAAACCCATCTCACACTGGGCTGAGATGTGGGAGGAGGGCTTGGACTTGAGAATTAGATTTTGGGGCTCTCAAACCATGACACAGATGAAAGCTGTTATAAAAATTCAGTCTTCACACTTCAATTACTTTACAATAAAAACTCAGTTCCTTAAAATTTCATCCATAAACCAAGACATTTACTGTGGAAAAACAGATTATGTTGATGTTAATGAAAGCCATCCCATCTGAGCCATCACTTCATTTTTGTATATCTGACTCTTAATAAACCTTTTTAACTAATTTTGTAAATATGTAGGACTTGCTTTTGCTTTCATTTGGCTTGAAATAAATCAAGTAACTTCCTAACACAGGATAGAACTGTTCTAGAAGTCTGGTTATTGTAAAAAATCCAGATACTGAGACACCAACATTCTTCAGCAGCATGTGGGAGAACAACAGGATTATGAAAGCTGGAAGGAACAGCTTTAGAAGAAGACTCACCACAGCGGCGGCTTCTCGGAATCGATCAAAGCAGAGAAAAACAACTCCTTGTGTTTTTATTGTAATGGTTTCCCCCTGAGTTATGTATTTTCCCTGGTCCACGTGGTCCCCCCACTCACAGCCATGTTGTCTCCCCTCCCCCTGATCTACAGACTTTGCTGTACCCGCCTTTCCCCAAATCCTTGTCGCTATTGGACACAACCACCCTGTATCTCCCATTGGTCAGTGGGCTCCCAAGCCACTCCCCTTCCCCTGTACCTCAACCCAATCACAGCTCTCCTCCCCGCCCTCCCCCGAACCCATTTAAACCGCGCGTTTTGAAGAACAAACCCTCTTTCTGCCACGGGACACCCCGGGAGGTTTGGTTTTTCTATCCCCTGCTCAAGGGGACAGTGAGACCAGACCCCCCCCGGGTCTGAAATTCCACTACTCAAACAATCACAGAAATTAGCCCTCATCTCATAGATCAGTCAGCATTTGCAATCACTACTCATGTCTATGTATAGATGTATACTCATATGCATATATTTGTGACTATAGATAATGGTTTCAGTAACTTATTCAGGGTTTGAAGGGAAGAAGGAAGAAGGATTGATTTACAAAGGAGCATGAAGAGATGGTTCAGAGCAGAAACAACAAAAAATAAAAAAAATTTAGAGATTTTTCAAAGCAACTATAAAAGCCCCTACTCAATATCATGCAAGGTATGATCCCAGCACAATTTAACATACACAAGATCAGTAGCCACTGTTGTTTTTCCTTGTCCTGTTTGGCTGCCTGGGAACAAGATCAGACAGGTGATAAGTGCACAATTGTTCTGTTCACAATGCAGCTCCACAGCTGCTCCCACTAAAAAACAGAAATGGCTTAACGGAAATGTGAGCTTTTTACCTCACTCTTAATAAAGAGAAGGAACATGAAACCTACATAAAGGGGTTATACAGAAAGGGGTATAATCTTAACTCTGGTTCTCTAGATTTTCTCTCCCTCTGGCTCCCCAAACAATGAACACAATTGAGCTTTTGGTACTAAACATCTGTTCCCCTAAAATCACATTGCAGTTGTTAATTGCAATTAAAGAGGGTGAGCCTTATCACCCTCAGCTGTTTACCTTATGAGTTGTAACTTTCTTTCGTATGGGCTTAGTAGAATGCTGTACTTAGATTTACAGACAGCTATAGAGAGCTCACTAAGACAAACAGAAAGCAAATCTAGAATTAAAACTGAAAAAGATGCAAGAAACTTTCTGAAAAAGTTATTTCCTAACTACTCTTAGATGAAAACTTCTAAACATAATTAAAAGTGAACTCAGGTGATGTTCATGGGAACTCCTGTATTTAAATCCATTCTCTTCTAGCATAAGCAGATATGGCAATTCCCTTTATAAATGACTGAGTTACACTGTAAAAGACGTTACATTTTCTGTTTGTGTAGAATACAATTGCTGTATTGGTTAGAAACCTTACCCTGATTTTCAGCATATGTCACTTCTACTCACTTCACATGTTGACAATGTCCTCAAAGGTAAATGGTTGTTTTCTCTCTCATTAAAGTTTAAGTTACTGACATATTTACAGGAAGCAACCATATGCTCCCTCAATCTTTATTTTTATGGAATTAGCCAGTCAGCTTTTCCTGAATGACAGGTTCATGTTTCTGCATCTGTCATATTTTGAGGAATGTCCTTCTGAGAAGTTACCTTCTCATAACACATTTCACTGAGACTGCACGACAGAACACAGCCCTGAATTTAGCACCTTGAGAGCACTTTATTACTAAGTTTTGACCAGCTGTGTCAAGTTATGCTTCTTTTCCACTTAGTAAATTCTTGCTACCCAGTAGGTTCTTGCTCTGCCTCCTTTATCATGCTCATTAAAACCTGAAGCAGACTTTTTCCTTAATTTTGGGGCCATAAAAAAACCACTTTAACTTCTACCTGATCCTATTACTCGGTGGTAGCTTTTTTCTTAACAAAGCTAAAGAACATTTAGGTATTTACTGCATACCTCTTACAAGATTTCTACCTATTCTGAAATTTAAACTGTATCTTCAAATATCAATATAACTTAGCTTTTTCAGGCTCCACCCTATAAACTACCTCCCTAAGATCCTTCTCACATTGAATTTCTCTACTTTACTCCATTATTTTCTGTTAATTTTATTAAAATACATACTTTGAAATTGAGAGTCCCAGATGCAGAATAGTTCTGTTCACCACTAAATTAAACCTAGAATGAATCAATGTCTGCCTCTTAGGCTGGGGTTCCTTTTTCTGACCAGTTCTTTCACTGAATCCTTACTAATTTTCAAAACAACACCATGTTTGGTGTCAACAAAGCGAAACAATGATGTGGGCAGTTACACTGAACTTTAATGCACACATACAGTATTCTTAATATTTGCTCTCAATTTTTTATCTGGGTAGGTGTAACACAAAATGCAAGATTTAAACTTCTTATAATATTGCAAAGCAGTCTATAAGCATGTTTCCAGCATTATCCAGAAAGAACAGTCACTATCCTCTCCCAAAGTAATGTCCGTTTGTAATCTACTTCTGAGTTAGCAGTACAGCATGAAATAGTTCATCATTCTGCAGTGATTTGTTTCTTTAGTCTACCACAACATGAATAAACACCACCACCTCCGATCCTACCTTCCTTGAACAGCAACATGACAGATCCCTGTTCTTGCTTCCAGCATCAGTCCTAACACATTCTAACTTCTGTTTCTTAAATAATCTCTAACAAGAGAGTTACCCACACAAATGCAGATGTTGTGTGTAAAATGGTTCATGCGTAGAAGCACTACATTCTGCTGGATAAAGGTACTTTTTTTGCATGTAAAAGTGGATGAAGACAGAGAACACCAACTGCTACTTCTTCCGTCAGACACTTCTGCCTTGCTGAGTTAAAACTGCAATACATCGTTATCCTCTCCTTTGGGCCTCACCTTTAGGGTCAGCCTTACTGCGTTACACTCCTGCAGAGGGTTCAGCTTCAGGGTTTCTCCCAAGTTACTGCAGCCTGATGTTTGGTGCTGCATTTCACAGCAAACACAGACACCGTCACTGTCGAATTTAATCTGTGGAGAAAAAAAAAAAGGTCAGAAAAAGTATAAATCAAGGGAAACACACGTCCCAAATCGTGTATTTACAGTTACAGTGACAGTAATGACTAATAAATGCAAAATAAAAATATCTATGCAGAAATCTTGGAGCAGAATATTTTCTGTTGGTTAATAGAAGGTATAAAACATGGTAAAATACAGAAAGAGGACACAATAGCAAAGAGTGCTACCTTGCATGACTCATTTTGAAAAGAATTTGCTTTCCAATGGCAGTTGAAACCAGAGTAACTCAACTGAATAAACATAAAATCATACCCAATTGGGAAAACCAAAAAATAAAGAGGTCAGAAAACATATGAAGGAGTCACCAATCAGTTCTTCATTTCTCAAAGTAAAGACAGAGGCACTGGGTGGTAGGAGATCTGAATCACTCTTTTACATTAAAAAAAAATTCAAGATTTACAGATACAAATCCACAAAAAAATTTCATAATGCAAATACATGTTTACTATTTTAAATTCAAATTCTCCCTAGGATGTTGCCAGTTTCCTGAACAAAGACGGGTAGCAGCATTCCTTGTAGAATTACCTTGCATAGCCAGATACCTACAATCATTTCAACAGAGTATTTACTTACTGCTTAAGCAAAGCATTAAGTACTTACTGCTTAAGACCTCAATAAATGTTTAAATTGTTCCTATGATCTTAAAAGTTACGTATTTAATTATATGTAGTTTTAATGCCACCCCTATCAGGCTTATCTAATACTCTCTCCTTACATGCCGGCGACCAGGACAGCATATGGAAGAGCAAAAATAAGAGTCAATTAAAAAACACAATAAACTTTTGCAGATGAGGTGCAGATGACCGTTTGCCATGTACTGGGAGGAAGGCATGCTCACAGCAGGATGCTGTCTCGGGGGACTTCAATGCCTGAGACTCCAGATTGCCCTCTAGCCAGTACAATTTGTAAAAGGTTTTTAAAAAAACCTAGGTATGTAAATGACACCATTTCCCATATTCTCAAAGGCAGCACTGGAAATCATTGTCTATGGCAGCTCACAGAAACTGGTCATACCCTATGCCATAGACACTGTAAAAGAAATAAAGAAAAAATACACTGTGCACCTCTATGATAGTTGTGGGGTTTATTTCTAATTAACATACAATTTAATTCACAAAGCTGCTTTAACAATTTCAGACTGGGGTTTTATCTTCAATTCTTGTAATCTTTTAATACTTTCTTTTCAAAAGTGAGAGATCTGGAGAAAACCCAGGTAACATGGTTTATGATCACATGACCTCAGCTCCTCAAGTCAAACCAGTCAATGTCAGTGGGGAGGTCTTGCTCCCAAACCTCTCCTGAAATGGTTCTGCTGTCAGATAAATGCTACTGATGAAGTTTGACACTTAGATTTTGAGTTTACAGCCAGGCCACATTCAGGGGCCAGAAGGCTACACCACACACAGAGCAAATCAATACAGGCTTCAGCTGCAAAAAAGTTTTTATAATGAGGAATATGGGCAAAGCTTTCTATTGCAATATCATCTATTCTGATTCATGCTGCCCCTGCTCAATGAAAGACAGTCACTGATCATGGTGGTATGTACTTGATGCTTCTAATATGAAATACAGATCTTAGGTCTACTTTTATCACACGTAATGAACAGGTGTCACAGAAATAAGGCTAAAAAGGCTCAGTCAAGATTCCCCATTTATGAGATATTCTCAATTCATTCAGAAAGCTGTGCCATAACTTTGTACTGCCCAGTAACTCTCCTTTTAATTTAATTCTTAAAATTACTTAAAAGCTAATTGTTTAAGTGAAAGCTCCTGCAAAACACAGGGACAATCTTAAGAATCACAGCATATTCAAAACCACTTAAGATTCACAACCAGACCGGAAGCATACTATTTTTGGAGGTTTTAACTTTGCACTTTTTCCTTCCAATGTTCCTGAAGTGACATTTTTGTGAGTTGTGTTTTTGTAACGGGGAGCAGGACAAGAGGCTGAACGTGTCATTGCATATGTGACCCTGAGAGCACTTCTGAGTCCCTGTGCTCCACGATGCTCATCCCTGCCCCACTGCTGTCTCACTTGCACAGGCAGGATCAAGAGTTCATACAGCTATTCTGTGCCCTAAACAGGGTCAAAATTAATATGGGGTTTGGTGTTTTTTTTTTTTTCTTCTAGGGAGGAGGGGGAAGAAGCAATTTATTTTTAGTCCAGATCAGACCTCAAATGCCATTCACTATGTGGCTTCATAAACAGAGACAGCAGCACTAACAGTAAAGCTGCATTGGAACAAGGGAGGAGTTGGGAATACTTGTTCCAGCTGCTGGGCTGGTGTTTGCCAACCTCAGACACAATTACATCAGCAGTGCCTCCAAAGCTGTCTGTGTTTAAATCTCTATTTGGTTGGCAAGGCTCAAGAATAAAGCATGATTCACTTCATCCCCTTCCCAAACCCCTATCATCCTGCATATATTTGAGTTCCACACTGTGATTCTTACTCATGCTAGTGAGCACAGTCAGTAATCATAGTAGAGTTTGGGTACTTTCATATTTATGACAGTTGCAAAGTACACTCTCATCCAACCCATGGTTAAGATTTCAAACATCAGCCTGAGCTACCTATATGTATAAACTGTCTTTTAAGTTTATTTTGTCTTGCCAAAAACCAGTACTGTTACTTCTAAAGTGATAAAACTCATTACAATCTGACTTCTACGTAGCAGAGGATCAAAAAAACAAAAGGACGCTCTAGATTCATTACAAATACGTACACGCACATTCATCAAATTCTGTCGAGCCATTAGAGGTGCCTTACAAAGAAGAAATGACTCTGAGTGTGCACATACTTCACCAAAAGGTTAAGGTAGGGAGCAATTAACAGTGTTATGTCACATTCTACCATTTCCCTATTACAAATGTAAGTCAAGTCTTCTAGTAAAGGTAGTAATAGATTTTACTTTTTCTTAGTTTAGGGCTTTTCATAGGGAACATAAAAGGAAGGAAAATTTCAAAATAAAATATAAAAGTTCCAAAGCTGATAACAAGGCAGTGAAGTACAAGAAAGCCTCACTGGTGTGCTTATGGGAAGGAACTTCAGTGAATTAGAGTAACTTATGCAAAGAGAAAAAATTGGAAAATCCAGTGAGGAATAAAGTTGCATGGTAGGGAAATATCAAGATTAAAAACTGACATACAAATAAAACCCAAAAAAAGTACATTTTTTCCTGGAATTCTAAAAATTGGTTTTCAATATGCACAGACCTGAATGCAGGTACAACACAAAATGGAACACAAAGAAATCTCTGCACCTGGGCATGCAAATTCACCTCTATGCAAACTTGCCCTCGGTCTGCTTTTCCTTGCTTTGTCTATTCCAGCTACAGATAACTGAGGGAAAAAAGAGTCTTCCTTTATACGTTACTATAACCACTGGTCAATTTCAGCTGTACAAACAAAAAAAATTTATAAGCAAACTTTTTATACAGAGCTTAATTCTATCACTACTTTTCTGAGTAATAACCAGCTGTATATTTGATTAAAACTACAGTATTTATTTTTAAACAAATAAGTGACTTACAAGATGAAAAAATAAAACATACTCTATCTTGTGCAATAATAGAATATAAATTAAAATATATTAATTGCTCTAGCCATATATGTTAAGCACAAATTTTAGAGATCAATTATTTGAAAAAGAAATTCCCACACAGGAATGTTTCTGATACACACAGTAATGAACAGTTTGAGTGTATAACTGCTCTGTACACATCCTGCTATCAGAGACTTAAATCAGTATCTTGAGGTTATGGCTGTGGGATATGCAGCTAATCACGGGAAAAAAATTCCAATTAATTTCTCTTAACAAGCCATTAAAGCTACTGGCATTTTTTTGTTCCTCAGTGCTGTATGTTGCTAAGCTGCAGGATAAAGAGCACAAACACTAACTTCACAAATTACACATCCAAAATGCTAACATATGGTGAACACATTTCTCATATTCACACAAAAATATACATTATGGAATGTACAATAAATCCCCAGTGTTTAAAGTAAAATAAGACCATTGTGTCCTGTTCTTTTTCTTCAAATAACTACTCTATGTGTGAAATGCTGCTGAATTTAAACTCCACAATACAGTAGGTACTATTATAATTTTTAAAGCCACACATCAACATGAATGAGTTTGACAGAAATACCACAACTAAAACAGAATTTACTTTGAATTTGACTGTTTCACTATACTGTGCTTGGAAATTTACTGTTGCAGTTATATGGGATGTTGACTACATCTCAAAGCACATGTCTGCAAAAGCTGAGTTTTCACTCCTAGAGCTGCACCACCATACAGTACATTTGTATCCTAGAAGGCAACCAGAGGATTTAGATTTGATAATGTACATCCAGTCACACAGTGCGGGAACGCACAGACCTACAACACTAAAGTGAGCCAGCTAAGGCATTAAAATTAAATATACACTTAGAACAAGTTGTTACGAAACTGGGATTTTTAAAGTGATAAAAGGTAATAAAGCAATGAGATATGTTTGACATAACATATCACCAACTTCTGAGTCACACCCTGCACCTGCTCATAAAGCAGTGCCGCTCACTGCAGAGCATCCCTGAGAACAGAACTCTAGAATTTCATATATATGAGCATTTCAACATGGCAATATTTACATGCAAGTCCCCAAAGTGACTGAAACGTGATATTGAGAAAGGAAAACCTAAAAATAAGGAAAACCTAAAAATAAGGAAAACCTAAAAATAAGGTCTGGGCAGAAGAAACTGTATTTTTTTGATACAGTTATGATAAACAGTCACAATGAAATTAAATTGCCCTTACATAGTATAACACACTGTGGCAAAGCCAGTTAGCATCTCAGCATGCTCTGAAAATTGAAACTACAGTTTGAACCCTTGTTTTATCTTCTTTAGCCAGATCAACGTTTCACTAGTCCAGAGGAAAATCTGCACATTCCATCTGCAGTAGGAAGAGAAAGGCCAGGGAAATACAAATGAAATGTAACTGTTTCCTTTTAATTTATGAGCCAAGTACACCGGCTTTGAGCCACTGAGCAAGGAAGAAGTAAAT
Source organism: Corapipo altera (assembly GCF_003945725.1). Lineage (NCBI taxonomy): Eukaryota > Metazoa > Chordata > Aves > Passeriformes > Pipridae > Corapipo > Corapipo altera. Next base: position 5,746,062 of record NW_020884925.1, read on the forward strand.
ACATGTTTCCAAAATCCCAGTGTTCCTTCCTGTTTCTCTTTAGGGCTTTAATACAATCCTACATGAGAGATGTGGCAAGAGGCACTGCTTAAGCAGATGGAAAACCAACCAGCAGAGCATGATGTCTAGACACGAGACTAAGCTATTCATCACAGTGACACTCCAGGTCAAAATACCGCATTTGAAAATTATAGTACTAGGTCCCAAAATACAGTTACATAGTTGCATTACGTAGTCAGGAAAGCATTCATTTTGAGAGGCTATTTATTCCTTCTTCCACACAGATACAAGGTTTTTTTGGTAAGTCTTCATGGGAAGTTCTGATACAAATGTAGCCCCTCAAAGTACTTCTATATAGTCCTAATATAAAAGCAAGGATCTCAATACAAATTTGTAAAACTCATTTCAAAGGTTTTCCACAAAAAAATACCTATGACAGCTCTTTTTTAATGAAAAAAAAAGACACCAAAAAACCCCAACAAACCCCTCAAAATAAAAACTATTTTTCCATCACTCTGCAATGTGCAGCACACATCTTACAGCAGAGCTCCAGGTTCCACCAGTTGATTTCTCCATAGGCTATAAAGCCTTTACTCCAATCACAGCTGGAAAACTCAGATATTGTGCAAATGTCTGCAGAACATTCTTAGCAGAATTCTTAGAACAATTCCCAGCAGAGCAGCCAAGCTCCTCCCGCCCACCTGGCTCAGGGAGCTGCACATGCAGCCCTAACACAGGAGGAGCCACAGCAACACGGACCATGAGCTTCCAAGCTGACTAAAGCGGGGGAAGGCATGGGACAGGTTACACTCAAATGGTGTTCTGTGTCACGTGCCTTTGGAAATATTTCCTGAAACATTTTGTATTATTTGAACTTAGTTTTACTAAACATATTGTGTCCAAACAGAACTCTGAAGGGTTTTATGGACAGAATCCTTCGAACAAAGGAATCAAACAATGACTGAAGAGGTGCACGTGCATTTCATGGAGTCATCTGTTGTCATTAAATGGAAAATGTCTTTTTTCTTTAACATTTAGATCAATGTCTTGGGATGCATATGTGTATGTCTTTCTAATTTTTAATGAGTCCTGTGAGTGCATACTCACACGATTTAAACAGATTGATTGGTCTACTAACAGATTATAATAAAAATAGCACTGGTGCACATTTATAAGCATCCTCCAATCCATTTATCAATCTTACAATTCAACGTCATTTGTTTCCTGAAGTTGGAGGGGTGTATAATTGTTTTATCATTTACTTTAAATCAAGGATTTCAGTAATGAGTTTACTTCTGTAGACATCTTTGTAAGTTTGAATCATAAAATACGTTGGAGTTCAAAGTATATGTACTTTTTTTCCTGAGATCAAAACATAAAGGCTCTAGGTAAACTGTAACTTTTAGTAATTTAGACCATAGTATGCCACATCATGATAATTTGTATTATTCTGTATTTTATTTAATAAAAATAACATACATTTACTTTGGAAATTGAAAAAAAAGATTAATTTAGGTTGGCAAATAAAATATTAGCATACACACACCAGAACATTACTATTAGTGCATCTGTGAAATACAGTGCCTCTACAAGGAGCTATTGGATGAAATCTTGATACTGCTGACAGCAAATGGTAATCACTGCATTGCTCTAATGTGCCCTGTATTCCACCTATTTGCTGAAGCACTATTGTTACCATGACATTAAGAAGCAAGTATTTCTAATATTAAAACTTATTTTTTGAGGTGACAAAGCACTTCAACCCTCAAGCTTTTCTCAAAATGATTTTTCCTGCTGTAATACCTATAGATTGCTCTATAAATGTTCAGGAAGTCAAAGGAATATGTGCACAAAACCCTAACAAATGCAAAATAAAATCCTTGCCCTTTGTAAGAGACTTGTTTTTCATTACTCACCAGCTGACAGCCTTCCAGGGACTTCACCAGCTGAGCGTTCTGGCAGGAGAGGATGGAGCCAGCCAAGTTCAGCATGACACACACTGCAGACAGCAGCATGAAAAAGGTGATCTGGGAAAAAAACAAGCAGTCCATTATTATTCACTGCAAGAGGCAAATAAGGAAAAATATAATGTAGATGTTCAAGAACTTCCAGCCTGTCGTACAATTACATGGTGGCAACATGTTATATAATTTAGAGTAGGGTATTTAATCTCACAGCATCTTCAGTCTCTCACTATAGGAGAAAACTAAATCAAAACTAAGCTTGACTATCATATGCTTTTCTTCCAGCCATTTCACAGTAATCCACTTATCTCCCACTTTTATAACACACTCTGAAAATTTAATGGGTTTTATTAATGAGCATTGCTAAAATATAAGAATTGAAAAAGTTGGTTTTTTTTTTTAAACAGAAGTAATCTTGAAACAATTTAAACCCCTTTTGATGAGGATATGGGTATCCTAGACAGGAAAAGTATTTGTCAATATCACATATCATGAGTTCCGATAAGTTAGGGGAAAAAGGTGAATAAAATTCTGGATACATATAATTACTTGGTATTTAAACAACAATTACAATTTATGCAGCATCTTCCATATTAAATGATCAACATAACTGGTCTACTCTGGCCTCCAATTGGGAGGTCTGGAGACACACCATCTATAACGCTGCTGTCTCCTTTGAGAACACACGCAGGATCACTCTGGAGGGGAAAAGACAACGCAGAAAGAATCATGCCTTGCAGAATTTACCACCTAAGGAGTCTTTCTGCTGTACCTTTTGCAACTGGATGTGCCTGTCTCGTATTGGCCTCTTTAGCCACCAACGCGCTTGCAACAAACGTGGGTAGAGCCCTTCCCAAATCTTCGTTCGCAAAGCCCAGCCATGATGATGACAATTTATGCAGCATCTTCCATATTAATTATCCATTGTGTTAATTACTCCTTTTACCTCACTTCAAAATATGTCAAAACATGTCAAAACAATAATTAACTCAATTCCATCAGCTTAATTACAATTTTTTTGCTTTAAATATAAAAAACCTGGCCCAGTGTGGGCAGACAGAAGTCTATGTAGGGAATGGGAATGGCACAAGCAATAAGAGGCCAAGAATAAACATGTGCCCAGTGTGTGGCCACCTTAAATATTCAGTGTTGACACTGCCATAATTCAGTGGGAGCAGGAGTGTATTATCTGAAATTAGTAAGAAATTCTGTTGCATCTTTTTCCATATGCATGGCCACAGTCTACAACCCTTCACTGTTCTCACAAGATGTTATCTTGTGTCAATGCACGTGCTATGAGTATTCTTTGCAACCTTGCATCCAAAATCGCTGTTGGGGTTTTTTTTAGTGTTTTCAGGCAAAAAAACCTCCCCTGTAATCTCCACAGTATTAACCAAAGGACAAGAATTAGTTTTAAAAAATTTAAGTTGCCAGCATCAGATTCTTCCAAGCATCACATCTGACAACAAGGGCTGCAATCTACATTAGGTTTATCTATCTGCAGTACTTTCTCCATATCAGCATTCATTAATGAAGAAACCTCTGCTGGAGGTTCCAAGGTAACCTCTTCCTCTTGCCACTGGCAAAGACAAGAGAGAAGAACCCAGCACTGCCAAAATCATGTAACAGGCTCTTACACCTCCTGCTCTTCTCAGTGGGTCTAAGTATTATGTTCTCTATAGAAGTTGCATTTCAAGGTGGCAGCCACCACACGGTCCCATATCAAACACTGAAGTTCTCTCTCACACTTGTCTTCCCAATTTGATTGGTTTACGCTTCACTTCTCAACGTCCCAGGCAAGGAACTTCCTAAGCTGAGCATGGAGTTAGAAGGGAAAACTCAGTTCCTTTGCAAGTCTTTTGTAACTACCTTGCCTTTTGCAGAGCACAAAGATCCTAATAAAAGTAACTGAAGTATTTCCAATCTCCTTCCTTAATGCTTCTGAGCTAAATACCAAAAAAAGCCTTCTACTGATGGCCTAGGGCAGACTTGTACCACTGTTATCACAGTTTGAGACATTACCACCACATTGGAAGCCACAACAGAGAAAAGGAGGCATAAAAGTATCAATTACCACATTAACAAGCATTAAACAATATCTTCAGTGTGCTTAATGTTTTTATCACAAATCAATCTTTTCTAACACTGGCACATGCACACAGTAAAAACAAATGTATCTGCAACCCTTTGAAAGAGTGGTCGTTGTGGACTGTGACACTATGAAATGCCATAGATGAAGTTAGATATACATTATTCATGAAGTCAATTTATCTAAGTTCCACATTAAAATTTTCCTCAGAAAGCAAGCTACCAAATGTTTGCTCTGAGAGCTCAGTGTGACATCCTGGCAGGAGCAGCATGGAATTATTAGGAAAGAGTGTGTGATGCAGTTAACCCAGTGATCAAGGGAAAAAACTTACACTGAAGAAAACACAGATTTAAGTGTCAGATACTGAAGGGCTATGACATCTTAATGCTGTTTTAACACTACAGTATGTTTTCCACCTTTCTAGTTAAACACATAAACAAGTTAAAATATTCCTAGAATTTAGGAAGATGCATCAATATCACTAAGCTCCCAAAGCCACCAAGAATTACTACACGAACAAAAAATGAAACCAATTGATTTATTATGACATGGTGTTAGCAGAACTAATTGGAGAAGTCACAGCTGATATTCTACACAAAGTACTCTACAGAAGAAATGTTAACGGACTTCCTACTTAAATGTTACCATAGTCCTAAACTAATTCTACGAAACTAATTAGCTCTGCTCAGATGCAATTATTTAAAATGAAGTAACAACTCACAATTTGAGGTGTCATCTCACACCTGTAATTATACACTAGTTAATTCTCTTCATGACCCTAATCTGCTGCTTCTATTTCATTGTTTCCATAATTCTGAGGTTCAGGTTACAAGAAAGAGGTTCTCCTGGCCTTCCCATAACTTCTGTCTTTACAAATAAAACTATTTAAAGTCTTCACATCAGCTCTCCACCAAAAGAGAAGAAAAATTCTGATGCAAAGGGGGGGCATATATTTGCTGTACTTCCGACACGGATGATGGACATCTGATTGCAGGAATACATGGCAACAGCAAACAACTTACCAGTTTCTATTTAATCCTCAATCACACAGTTTCTTAGAAGACATCTCTACATCCAACCCAACTATTCTGTGGCTATACTCAAACATTGGATGTAGGTATCTTTCCCTGTTGTGCTGGAAGAGTTATACTTTCCAAAACTTGGGAGAAGAGTCGAAACAAATTTATAGTTCAATCAATTTCTCAACTGATTCCTCTCTGTTTCTTCTGAAAGCTGGTAGAATGCAGCAACAGAAAAAAGGCTGCACTGGTCCTGTGCTATGGCAGAAACTAAGGAAGGGCAGAGACACACAAGGCTCCCCTTTTCATTCCATTTCTGAGAACTACTTTAAGTATAATTATGTAAAGTATATCAAGAGTGAGTTTTCATCCTTGCAGTCCCAATACGCACACTGAAGAAACCACACCACACAAATCTGCACAGAACGAAAAAATCAGTTCCCCCACGCTTTTATAAGGGACAGCTCAAAATAAGTGACCTCCTTTACTGAAAAAAAAAATAAAGTAAGCCCTAATCCTAACAGGTTATCTTTCCACTATAACGGAAGTTATTTGTAGTTCACTCTTTAGTAAAACTTGACTTTTTAGAAAATTATCAGTATTCTCAGATTACTTGTGAACATTTTTACTGCACATTTCTTAAATAGATATAACCATACACTTGCCGTCAGAATGTCCCAAAGTAGATAATCTTAAATTTATGGATGCCACCAAAAAAATCAAAAGGATTTACAAAAGTTGATATATTCTCCCCATCCATTCTTTTCCATCACTTTCATTTTTGTTTCTCACTATTGCTTTTTTCTTCACAACTGGCCTCAAGTAATTTATTCTCTTTTGTTTTTACAATTTTTTTATAACCTTTAGACTTCCTTTCATCTTATTTCCCAAAGGCACAGTTAAAATTGTATTACCTGAAAAACTGAAATCTTTAATCCTTACTCTTACTGTGTCTTTCACAATTTGTTCTTGAATTGTTAGGAGGTAAAAGGGGAAAAACAAAAGAACGACCAATTTTAGCAAACACTAGAGTTTGTGATTTGCAACAGAAAACATTAAAATTTTTTATTTCCTGTAAATATACAGCTTTCTACCAAAATATGGAGTGAGAACAGCCCTGAGAAAAAGGACTTGGGGATGCTGGAGGATAAGAAGCACAATACGACTCGGCACTTGTAGCCCAGAAGCCAACCACGTCCTGGGCTACGTCCCAGGCAGTGTGGGTAGCACGTCGAGATGGGCATTCTGCCCCTCTACTCCACTCTCACGAGAGACCTGGAGTGCTGCATCCAGTTCTGGGCCCCCCCTCACAGGAAGGATGTGACCCTGATGGAGCAAGTCCAGAGGAGGCCACCGAGATGATCCCAAGGCTGGAGCACCACTGCTCTGGAGACAGGTGGGGAGAGCTGGGGCTGTTCAGACTGGAGAAGACTCTGTGGGGACCTTTGAGCACCTTCCCGTGCCTAAAGGAGCCCCAAGAGAGCTGGAGAGGGACTTGGGACAAGGGCATGTGGTGACAGGACAAGGGAGAATGGCTTCCAACTAGATATTAGGAAGAAATTCTTCCCTGGGAGGGTGGGGAGGCCCTGGTACAGGTTGCCCAGAGAAGCTGTGGTTGCCCCATCCCAAGTGTCCAAGGCTGAACATTTATGGCCATCACACATTATGAACAGTGAGATCTGTAACTGCACCAGTACTAAGTTAATTTGAGATTGTCTGGGGTACAGACACAGGCTACCTGTTGGATCAGCCAGATGCTGAATTTAAGGTGAAGATTTCTGAGTTTTCTGTCAAGTCAGTGTCCCACCACAAACAGACGTGCATTCTCTTTCCCAGCAATGCAGACAAGCAGCTCATCTCATCTCATCTCACCAAGGGCTACATCACACTTTTATGGCCAACAGTGTGGTCAAGGGAAATTTATGTGAGTAGCCAAAGCACTGTACATTCATTCCTGTTATAGGTTAGAAATTCAGGAGAATTTTTCTTCCCCTGCTCCACTCCAAGGAAAAACAGAGTGAGTGGGGGGGAAGGGAGGTCATTAGCTTTACAAAGGAGGTAGCCAGCCGAGCTACATTCCTAGCTAATGGCCCATCAGAGGCTGGGGGGAGCTGGCTGCCTGACTGAGGACAGAGCAGACTGCGGAGTTGGCTCTTGGAGGGAGATGGGGGTCTGCATGCAGGCATTTGGGGAGAGGGACTGGGGATCTGTTTTTTTGGCTTCTCATCCTGGTCAACTCGGACTGCTGGCTTCGACTTGCCTGTGAGCTGTCTCTTGTCTCCAGCCCGGATCTGCTGTGTTTCATCGGAGAGTTGTGTGCCCGCGGGAGAGAAGGGAGGAGTTTTGAGACGCCGTCACCTGGGACAGTGGTGAGTCCCGTGGGAGTGGACTGCTTCCCTTCCCTTTTTCCTCCCACTGAGGGAAGAACCCCCCATTTCCTTCTCGGCTTCTCCCACAGTCCGGGACCGCCCCCCCGGACCCCTCTCCCCGCACCTGCAGGCCATGACCGGGTACTGCGTCCCCTGCAGGCCATGACCGG
>NW_020884925.1:5753682-5812088 GCF_003945725.1 Corapipo altera
TGCAGGCTCTGCACCTTCAGCGCCCCAACAGCGCCCCCTGCAGGCCACAATTAGCACTGCGCTAAAGGACAGAGCAGAATTCATTCAGACTTTTTTTTTTCTAGGACTGCTGTCTAGTTGGGGTTTTTTTGTGTTCTGTTACTGTTTTTGCCAACATACATATATCTTTTAATAAAGGGTTGTTATTTCTTCTGTTTTTTCCACACTTCCTCGATCAAAGCCCCTTAATTTTGAATTTACAATTGCTGAGAGAGAGGAGTTTGGTCTATTTTATAACTCATCCTCTTTAGCAAACAGTCCAGTCTCCTCAGAATGAGACAATTCCTTACCTGCTTTCAAACTAACATTTTCTGTCTGTCCCCCTAAATAATCAGATCCCTAATAATAAGTACGAAGCTTTGAGATCTGTTACACTGAGTGACAGATAACAGGCTATATATATACTCCAAACAGACCCTTCAAAACAAGATTACTTCTAACTAAATCAAGCTGTAGTAATTTTATTTCTATTATTATAATAATTTTAATTATTACTATTATTTTTATCTTAATTATCTAATTGATATTTTTATTTTTCAATATATTTAACATGATTTTTTTTTTCCTATTCCCCAGTCATTTATCCAGGAAAAAAGAGTTTGCAATAAACACTGAAATTTTGCCTTCATGTAGTTAAAAATGTAAAAACCCCTTAAAAATGTCTATCCCCTCTTCTCTAGTTGCATTATAGGAGATAACTGTTATATTTTTTAATCCAAGAAAAAAGGGCATTAAAAGCATATTGATCTTCTCTACCTAGTCCACTATAATAAAATGCCTACACAGCTCTGCCTCAAATTCCTGGCCCACACAAGGTACTACCATGAACAAAAACCAAAATTCAGTTCTTCAGGTAAGTAAAAAGAAGCATACCCAGCTAGTAACAGTGGGAAGCCAAAACTAGCCAAATTTATACTAAAATGTGGATTTTTAGTAAACTTATTTAACTACTGGAATATTGCATCTATTAGCATGATGGAGTGCGCATCACAGAGACACCACCAGATAGCAATTTTAAAAATATTGAAATAAATATTTTGGACTATATGCCACAACTCCAAGGTAAGTTTTTAAGCTCCTTATAAAGGCTGGTTTATGCTCCTGATCATAGTACGTGATTTTATTGATGCGTTCTGTGCTTGTAATTCATTCAACTATAAAGTGTACAACAAAAAAATATTGGCAGATAAAAGTCATTTAACAGATTATAGAATTAAATACATAATGCACATACAATTTTAAATAAGCCCATTTTAAAATTTATTAAACAGAAATGGCACTCAAACCAACACTGTTGACTAGTGGTTTGCAAGTGTAGAAGAAACAACAAAATTTATCTTCCTGTTATATGCCTCGTAATAGATTTCTTTTTCATGATTAAATTACAACACTTTTAAAATTATTTCTCAATACTTGCCAAGAACAGAGTGAATGAAAAAGTGTTGGCATTTCAGATCTGCTTAACTCAGTATTCCACGTCCTTTGCCTAAACTAAAATAAAGGTTTGAACGAAAATATTTTCTCTAGGTCCAAAGCAGTGTTCTATATTAAATAGGCAGAAATATTCCTTGTTGTGTGGCACAGCATCAGGTTAAAGATTTTAAGGCTTTTATGTTAAGAACCATAAATTATATTTGGTTTTATCCTAAATTATATGAACTCAGAAATTATTAAATTAAATTACATTTTCTCCAGATAAAATTTCTTTTGACTAGCTCTAATGAGGATATCTAACTTTTTAAGAGAAAGCTGAAACCTTGGTGTAAACATTAAAATCCATGCAACTATTTCTAATTTCAAAGCTAAGTAGCTCAGATGAGAACTTCTGAACTTAACCTTGGTGTACATGATTTTATTGACCACACTATGGTCCTATTAACTCGTTTTCATTCAAACAGATCTTGGAATTTAATTGTTATTAGTGGCTTGGTTGTATCTTCATTTCTATATTTTCATTAAAAAACTTCTGTGGAAAAATTCAACTGTATCTTCGAATATTATTCTATTTAAGATTATAAACAATTATATTGGTTTTAATTTACAAAGAAAAATGATGCCTCTCTCTGACTCTGTTTATTGTCACAGTAGCAATCAGCTTCCACCAAGAGTCAGCAAAGTTGTATCTTCAAAGTAATTGTGTGAAAGTTGTTGAGAACAGCACAGTGCACAACAGACAGGTGTGTTTGCAGCAGGATTTGCATCACAGAGAATAACATCTATTTAAAGACCAGCAGTAGTAGTTTTGATTCCTCCTGTATCACTGTGCAGTAACAACAACAAAGTTGGGGATTTGGTAGTTGCTGCCCAGGCTTTTCAGGAACCTGGAATCCAAACCACAACCTTGTCTCTACATTCAGGAGTACAGAGTGAGATAAAGGCAAAGATCTGTCTGTATCAAAATAACTCTCTATTATCTCATAACAAGAGTATTCCATTCAAAACCTCCAAGAAATTCCCTGTACTAACAATGGCCATACAGATTATTTCCTCAAGTGTGCTCAGATTAAAAGACTGTAAGACAACAGTGAGTTCAGCATTGTCGCATTCTACACTTGTTTATTATTCCTGTAATGCTGTATTAAAGCAGGAGCAATTACACTATTTACTTTAGTATTTTTTAGGAAAGTGTAAGAGGGGGCCTTATTTAGTAATAAAGACCTGTGGTCTCAGCTCAGAAACACTGAGTAGAAATTTGTCAAAAGTAGACATTTCAGCATCTATTAATTTTCTGTTATTTTGATTCTAATTAACTCTTTTAGCATCTACACCTTTCTGAAGTACATTCAAAGAAACAAGTAGTAATTTCTAGGAAGCTTGGTGACTATCCTTTTCCCCTGAAAGCCTAAACAAAAGCTACTACAGACAATCTTACAGCTCATGGAATACTTGAGCTGTAATTGGAGAATGAAGCACCAGATAACTTTCAATCCTATTTGAAAATTAAAAACTCAGTCCAAACCAACTATTTTATTAGTTGCTCTGCAGGTTATATCATCTCCCTATTATTCCTAGCAGGGTAGCAAACACTTCTAGATCTAGATCTGCAGTAATTCATTTTGCTACCTAAAAGCCTCTTCAGCCTGTTTCAAACCCCTTCATGCCCTAACAATAATCCATTCTTGTCTCGTCCATTCCCTTTTCCCCCAACCCAGTGATCAGCAACACAAGTTAAACTTGCAGGTTTCAAGTATATTTGCTTCTATTTTTCATTCTTTGCTATGCTGCTGAGCACAGCAACAGCTGAGGAAATTCTGAGAAAGCAGAAAGTAAAAGGACTTTACAGCCACATGGCAGCAGGATCCTTTCCAAAAGGAGCCTTATATTCTCTGCTTTGCTTTAACATCAATTTGCCATGTGAGAATGAGGACAAACACAGATCTGGCAAAGGCATTACCACTGCTTCATGCCAATTCATACTGAAAATCTTGCCATTTGCTTTCAAGACCTTTGCACCAAAGATTCTTGAAATGAGTAGATTTTGTGTGCCTGCTAGAATCCTTGGCCCACTGGGGTTTGATTGTGACAATCTACTTCACAAATGACCTATACACCCCCTTGCCTCTGCGATGTTTACATGCAGGAACTGGCTCCCTTAAATGCTCCCTCAAGATTCCAATGTATATTATCCCTCACTACGAAGTAACCAAACTTTCAGGACTTCCAATAAATACACAAATCCATACATATACAGAAATATACAACAAAAAATTATGGTATAGAATATAAATTATCTAATTACACAATACATATTGTATATATATTGTATTTCAATACCTTGTATTATGCTATTAAATTTATTTAAAATTTAAAATAGACAACATGACACAACTTTTCAGCTTCACTCACTTAAGAAGTTCATTTTGTACTGAACTTAATCTCAGTGGCCTACGGACTACTACTGTGCAAAAGAGGAACTATACTTTTTTTCAGATAAGATTCAAGCTATCTCTTGAAGTATTCAAGTAATGTAACACACTTCCAACAGTAATTTTAACAAAACAAAGTTCGCTGGTAATTATTTTCATAGCAGAGAACAAGCTGAAGTTTTGTCAAATATTCTATTAAAAGCACAACGGGGAATAACCAGACAGTGCACTACAGAACCTCATTCAAAGTTTGGCACATGAAAGTAAGCACTCAAAAGAATCCTCCAATGACCTGTAATTAATACTGCAACAAAACTAATCAGAAAATCTTTACTATATGTGCAGGCAGTCAAAAGATGTAATTTTGACAAAAAGATTGTTTTTATATAGTAGTTCATGCTGTCTAATTTTTATCACTACATTTCCATTTATGCACCAGTGCTTCCCTAAATAAAAAAATCCATGCACATAAAATGTAAGTTAAAAGTCTTATTTTGAAAGAGAAAGAAATCAAACAGTACTAACCTATTTTAATGCTACTCAAAACTCTGTCCATTTGAAATGCTTCAAAAATGACTGCTCCAGCTCTACAGTCAGGTGAAAAAACTGGAGTTGATATCCAGTGTGATCATAAACACTTCAAATATAAATGCTTACTGAATAGAATTTTTACCACATAAGTCAGATTTTAAACTTGTAACTACCTCAGCCATACAACTTTAATTTTCTTTCACACATTTTCTCCATGGAAGTAAAAACTGAAACTTTTTTAAAGTTGCCTAATAAAACATTATTTCTCAAAACTGTTCCATGACAACAGTAGAAGAGGAAAAGGAAGATGACATTTAGGACATTAGAAATTTAGGACATTAGGAAAGACAACATTTTTCTAAATTAGCTTTGTATATAACAAAACAATCCTTATTTAAACAAAACAGCCAGCTAAACCAGTAAATATTTTATATTATTATATTTTTTTAAAAGTGTGAGTAGTCTAGTAACTTTAAAACAAATCTCCGTAAGACTTAATTTATACTTCCATAGCAACTGCATGATAGGTTCATCCATCTAAGCAATACATTACTTTTTGCAAGTGTCACATTGCTGGAGGGATTCACCTCCATGCAAGTGTTGGTGAAATGCTACTCCATATAAATTAACCTTCCACAGTATCTGTAGCAAAATTCCCTGAGGAAATAAAAGCTCGCGTTGTCCAACTGACAAGGACAGGCATCACACAGCTCCCAAGCAGCCCTTCCTGTCAGAAACATCCTTAGAGAGAAGCAAGTAGGAAAGGTCACATACATCAATGCTTTGCATCTGTCTGTCCCAAAATATTAATAGCAATTAACTACTCATGTGCAATTATTCTCATTAATGAACAACTGTGTCGTCTCTCTGAAACCCAGCACACCAGAACACTTCCCCTTTCCTCATTAAGGAAGAAGGCTCCTGTCAGGTAAGCGAGGTCAGCAAGCCACAACTGTTCAGCTCCAGAAGAGGACATGAGCATTCTCAGAGTCAGACAGTTTCTGAGGCAAGGCTGCAATGTGGACAGGGTTTTTTCCCAGTTTGATTCTAATGTAACCTCATTGTAACTTTGACTGTTTAAAGAAAAAGCGCACACACATCTCTTAGGAAGACACAAGAATAATTTGATGGAGATCATCAGTACGTGAACTTTAAGATTTCTAAGACTCATATATCTGAAGTAGAACTGAATACATAATGTTGTTGATTTTACAGCGTCTGTAGCAAGGAAACCCAAACGCTCAATCGCAGATATCTCTAGCTCAGGATCTAAACTGCAATTCACCTGACAAACATATCCCACTGAAAGTATTTTTCTTCAACAAGCACAGGATAATTAGATTCTCCTTGGATAACAGTGCATTTCTTTCCATCTGTCACAAAACCAATACCGAAGTCACATGCGTTCTGATTACACAAAGAATGAAGTATTCATCCCCAACTCCATCACCCCCCAAAATGCTTTAATTAGTTCATGCAAGTATTTATTCTACTTTTAAATAAAAACATTTCAAATGCAGTTTATCTTGTCTAAAATAAATTTTTGCAGCTACTGTTTCCTGACCCCTTGAAACCAAAATACAAAGTTTGACAAACAGTTTCCATGTTGCCAAACTATCCAGGCTCCAGTGATACCAGGTATCAGATGATTTTACCCTGAAGGAAGAAGAAATGCTGAAGGAAACTAGACTCACACCAGGAAGGAGTTGAAGAAATTACACTGTGCAAAGGCTGCCAAAAGCTCCAGGACCAGATGGGATGCAGCTTGCATTTCTAAGAGAAGGAGCAAATGAGATGAAAGAACGATTAGCAGATATATTTAGAAAGCATGTGAGAACAAGGGCATTAGATAGACTGAAGAGAGGCAAGTGCAGCACTCACTGACACCCTCCCTTAGGAGCAGAGCCCTGCCACTGGAACTGGGACAGTCTCCTCTGGCACAGCAGGGCCAGAGGAACGGCTGCCACGGCAACGCGATGCCACGGGAGCATGTGGGGAGAAGGTGCCGTTTAAGGTAATGAAGACTGTAAGGTAATGGGCCTGTTCAGGAAGGGGTAAGTGTTGTGCCCCAGCAGGCTCTGTCTGCTCTTCAGGAAAAGCTGCTTGTGATTCTTTTTAGACTTTGCGACTGGGGATAACTAACGAGCAGATGGATGCTCAACAGAGGAGTCCAGATTCTCACGAGTGACAGCTGGTGGCAGCCGGGCCCAGGAACAAGTAGCCTTTGTCAAAAGGGTATCAGAGAGATGCCGAGAGAACTAGGCAGGAAAAAGCTGTAAAAGGGGTCCCAGAATGTTCATTCTAAAGACGTTTCACTCTGTGACATGTTTTCTCCACCATTACAAAGATTTCCCTGGTTCACTTCCTCTGTTTTTATCTCAAGTGTTATTTCTTTCTCTCCCAGTTCACAACTTTACTGGATCATTCTCCATTTTCCCCTTCTTCCTCTTCTGTCAGGTATATTCTAATAAAACGGCACTAGGGGTAGGGTTTTTTTGCCAGTTGCTTCATTATACTAAAGAAGAAAGAAGGGAACTAGCAGTCTAATTAAAAACCCCAAACCAGCAATAGGCAAGACAGCGCACTTCTAAAAAGCTAAATGTTTATGCTTACGTTCATCCACCTGCAAATAAAAACTATGGAACATGAACGTAATCGGAGTTTGCACACACTCTAATTGCAACCTTTCAAGACCACACTTTTCAGATTCCCTGCTCAATCCACCAAGAGACATGATTTCATGGCCTAAACCAGCAGTTCATACACTGGGAAAGCATCTCTCAGAGCAGGGACACAGGTGAAAATTGCAGCCAATTTCTGACTTACCCACTTCCCACACACACGTACAGACACGTAAAAGCTCTTCTGTTTTGCAACCATCATCGTGGCCAGGCTTCGCGAACGAACATTTGGGAAGGACTCTGCCCACGTTTGCTCCGAGCGTGCTGGTGGCTAAAGAGGCCAACGCGAGATAGACAAGTCTGGTTGTAAAAGGCACAGCAGAAAGACTCCTTAGGTGGTAAGCTGCACTAAAGCTCAACACATACACTTGGTAATACAGAGGAAGACAAGAAATTGAAGACCAACAGCTTAAATAACAAGAGATTAGTCAATAAATGTGCTCCAAACTAACAAAAATTCAGAAAAGGTCCAATCTAGAAAGAAAACAAAACAAAACTGTCAAATCTCTCAGATTTAAAGCACAAACTTCTATCAAGAGGATTCGGATAGGAAAGTTCATCATATTTAACAGACTTCTTTTTAGTCACCCAAAGTAACTCCCTGTCTAGGAGAAACTCCATTTATGATCCATGCATAGCACCAGGAAAGGCCTCAGAAAGTCATCAGAAAAAGCCTGAAAGAGCATCCAGAGGTTGTAGCACTTTAACCTAAGAATAAAATTAAGTTTTTAATTGCACTATCAGTTTTGGAGAAATACACTGTGTTAATGCATAGTAAATAAAATACTCTATGCTATTAATTTCCACAGACTGATCACAAACATCAAAGTTCAAATTAGACTGGGCAAGTGTGGCTGATCAGATAACTTCTATTTTCTGAATAACTGTGCAAACATGACTAGGGCACGTTTCTGCATATGCACATCTAAAATCATATCCATCTTTTACAAGTATCTTTGAAATCTACTTTCTGAGAAGTGCTTCAGTAAAATCTGATCCTTTGAATCTTCACAGAAAAACAAAACACAAACGTCAGCACAAGTACAGCCAAAACTAGTCACTAAATATAACATGTCTATAAAATATTTATATTTTTACATATTTATGTTATTCATTAAGGTATTTTGTGTAACAAAGAATTTCTCTCCTAAGAAACCCCTATTCATTTCTCATACAGTTGGTTATTTCTTAAAGTATTTGAAACTGAAAATTTATGCTATAGCATGAAGACACTCTAATGAAAAGAGAAGGACGAATGCTGTGGTTATCCTGCTTCTACTGACACTTTAACTGCTGTCAGAAGTTGAGGAAACAAAAAAAATTAGAAAGATCTGCAAGCTTTTTTGGGAATGACTAAATCAGGATGCATCTAAGGATGCCTAAAGCAGACCTGTCATCAGTTGCAGTTCTGTTCCTATTCTCTCCTATTCCTCTTCAGCTGCTCTTTCCACTAAAGCCTCCTGGTCCAAGAACACTATCCAGTAAATTAAAATTGTCCTTCTTGAAGCATCTGACCACTTACTATCCCAAATTTGTCATTAGAAGACACAAAAGAGATCCACAGCTTCTGCCATGCACTTCCCATAAAGTGTGGAATGAAGCCAGGTAAATGGCAAGTTCTCGTACTTCTCTCAAGAGGCGTCGTACACACCACTGGCTCTTACCAGAAGCTGGGTGGGAAGGGAACATACATCCCTGGAAGCAAGTAAGGAAGGAGCAGGAATGAAATAATGACAATGATTGAAAAGGCCCCACATTCACTGGCCTGGTTTAGTGGGTGGGTATTTTTTAAATAAGGAAAGATAATTTACTACCAAAACCCCAAGATCATTCAAGTTTAACTACTCTGTTTGAGAATCTTCTGGAAATAACTATAAAAGAGAAGCAGCTTCGATAGAAATCTATTTTAAATCTGCTTTCAAACTGATGTAACCTGGAGTACAGTTATCAATAGATACATTAATCTCATTTTCAGACTTGCCTCACAGACTGTTGGTACAACTCCAGTCATGCTGCAGTAGTGTGCAGACACGGTTGATCTAGTTTGGTTACCAAAGTGCTTTATAAAACTAATCCTCAGTGAAGGGAGAAGAGCAAGGGAAGAGGCAAAGAAAACTTAACTATGTCCCAACTATAGGAAAAGATTATTTACAGCTTACATTTTCTTCATAGAAATTATTCAAACCTAGGATCCAAATATACTGCAAGTCAGTTATTTATGGTGCTTGTAGTACTGTTCTTAAAAATCACACTGAAAAATCAGAGATTCCATTGTGTGACTTCTTACTGGCATGGTTTTGGTTCACTCTTCTCTACTCATCCAGATCTTGTTCTTCTGCACAGCTTTTGATCTCTATCTCCCTCATGTCGTCAGACTCACATTTCAGTTCCCTCCTCCTTTCCTAGTTCTCCACAATTCTCTGCCCCTTGATTTATCATTCAGCTCCTCTAAATTTGAGCATTTTCCTTCCATGCTCCCAGAAAACAGGTCAAAGAAAACCACTCTGCTCTCAGTTTCAAAGCCTGGATTCACATCAGCTCTGAGCAAAATTTACAACTCCATGCTAGAAGAGCTACTTTGTGAACCAGCACTGGATTTGCTTTCCACATAGAAGCAATTACAGCTTTCCAAGTCTCTTTCTGAAAGCAAGCAATACTCAGCATTCAGCCATCTCCTAGTTTATCAGAAACTTAGAAAAATTCTATTATGTAAGATGCAGTTGTTTTCACAGTGTTTTGTTTTCACACACTGTTTTGTTAACCTTTAAACTGACGCCTCAGCCCCAAAGACAAGTGTTTGTCTAATAGCAGGGTTCCTAATGAACATTTTGATCAACGGATTCAAAGAATACTCATGCTGAAGTGATACTGAAGACTGATGAAGGGATCTGTTAAAGCAGAGGGATGTTCTGCATCTCATCTCCACATCACACAAGTATCAAAGTCAACAATGACACACGAGGTGATGGGTGCCTTTAGACTCTGCCCTTCTCCCACAGAGGGCATTTTTTCACTCATTTTCCTCCTACAGTTTTGGCCCAATTATGTTGACATTGTCTCTCCACTACAGAGATCACCCTTTTATTCCAGTAACCAAAACCAAATCTCTCCTTGGAGGGAAGAGTGGGGTTTGGAGGGAGGACAACCACTTTATTTTTTTTATTCAAAAATTTCAATTGGATTTCATCTGAAAGGTAGACGTAAATTCTCTTACGAGAGTTTAAAAATACCATGACTCATCAATTAAGGTACTCTAGGACTTCAGGTTCAGCAGCATGGCCAGGAACGTGTCAATACCCCACCTCACTGAGAAGAAAATAGGAAACTTACTCATAATTTATTTCTATTCATTTTATGTTTCATCTGTTTCCTGGAACTTGGTTATTTCTACCACACTCAGCAAAGATATCTAGTGATAGAAGATAATCAATGAGGAAAAACATTTGGACCAGTTTTACATATTCATTTACCTTATGGGGCAAGCATGTATAAGGATATATTTAGTTAAAATTATTAGTAATTTCTTTTTTCAATACAGACCTTTTTCTAATTAATTTCTGCACATTAATATCACAGTAAAATGTCTTTAGTACATAAACATTTGTACTAATATCTTGTAAATACACAACTATTCTCAGTTTTAACTTTGTTTCCAAGGTTTTAAACTATCCAATAACCCACTTATTTCTACACCAATACTACATAACACATTTCTGGTATGATACGGACAGAAATTAATGGTTGGTGAACTACTGTTTGTTTTTAATGCTTCTTCAACTTCCTCTTTTTGCCTGCAGAAAATAATATATTTGCAAAGAAAAGACATCTGAGGAAAAAATCTGTACAATTATAGTGATGAGTCAATCCGAATCAGCAGCGTGAGGGGCTGACCCTGGCCAGCAGCTGAGCACCACACACACACTTGCTCCATCTCTGCCCCTTGCAGCAGGACTGGAAGAGAATTAGAAAAGCCTAAGTGAAAAAACTTGTGCGTGGAGATAGTTTAATAGGCAAAGGAAAGAGGAAGGAAAAAGCCAAAGCAAATGATGCAGTGTGGATACTGCACAGGTACTGCTCAGCAATAGTCAAAACACAGGTTTTGTTATCAACTCTGTTTTAGGTAAAAATCTGAGATATGCAGAAAACTGGCACCTTAAAATATAACAGTTTCACCAGTTTTCAGGACATCACAGATGGTGTATGGTTTAATTTTATATAACTCTATCCATAGCTTCAAATGATAAAGATATCTATCTTTCTGGAATCATTTTTGGAAATGACAGATTTTGTAATGCATTGCAACAAAACCCACATGTACTGTAATCAATTATATAGTTGCTTATAATACTATAAAATAGGGTAAAAAGTAATCATTGACCATATGAATTTGGCATGTGTTGTATAAACAGGTCACAAGAAATACAACTCATAAGCATGTTGATATGAGGTTGCAAAGTTACACAGTACTAATTGCTAATCAGAACTGCACTCCTGGGTTCCAACTGCTAAAAGGTATTTACAATTCAACGAGAAAAACAAGATATTATGTAGCCACTGCAAAACTATTAGCCCAGTTGTTGCACAGCTTAATCACACACAGCAGTGAAAAACGTCATCCCCGTCTCCTGTTCTTCCAGCCGATTACTGCATCACCACCAAGTGTCAATACAGAAATACAGGAGAAAATCAGGATCTAACACACGAGCACTAAGCTTACTCTTGGAAAGAAATAATTTCCTAGAGCATATTTTAGGAAGGTGAGCTATTCTGCAAGCATTAATGTTGCCATTTACTGTTTCTTCCCTTTTATCTTTATTTCCTTGAATGATGCTAACATGACTGCCTATTCACATTTCACTGAGTGGATCGATAGCTGAGAGCCCAGCTGAACTTACAATGTGTGAGTAAGTGTTCAGGAATCAAATAAGCCAAGTCTCAATAGGCCTGAATAACATTTCTGATGCATGAATATTGTCTAGTCTAATGATGTAAGCTCTAACTGATTTAGCTCATAATACTGAAAGATACACTTCAAGTTCTAATTAAGCTTATTGTCAATAATACAGGACTTTGCATTTCATACTTTCCATTATATTCTTTTTTCCCCGGGGGTTACCTTTAGTATTAACTGTTACAAATGTTTTCTGTTACTCTGTTACAGATGCACACTTTTTCAAAGGCAATATTTACCTGCTAACACATCCTTGTTGACACAATCATCGCACCTTTTAAATAAGATTGATTTGAATCTAACACTACTTTATGTTAATAGGCTATCTGAAACTCTGTTATCATGCACACATAAAGAATAGATAATTTTTCATTATTAAGTCACTACATGGATCTCACAACAGAAATAATGTATCTGAAAATCAGTCTGCAGAGGAAGATGAACAGTTACTAATTTGGAATAAGTTTTTTTCCTCTCCAGATAACTTGTTAAAAAGATTACTCTGCGGTGCAATTTTTGCAAAATTAAGTTACATGCAAAGCTAAGGGTAGACCAATAGTCCATTTGTCAGACAGAAGAAAAATCTCATTGTCACCTAGGTATTTTATGTAATACAACTTCAAAGTCACTAAATTTTTGTACTAAGGGTTTATAAATATTAGGATACATAACAGCACTGGAAAATCATCCCCAATGACTATTAGGTTTCTGCATAAAGACAAAATCACTCACCACAAGTGAAAGTGGTCTCTTCCAAGAAACAACACCGATCAATCCGGACAACAGCACCTGTAATAGGGAAAACAGAGTCACTAAAGGGACATGAGGTTTTATACCAGTGTCATTACAGAACCAGTAAGCAATAAAATGAAGCTTAATACACATTCATGATGTGTATTTCCTGAATGCTGGAAACCAAGTGCTAAAAATGTAATGCTTTCCTTTTATTCTCAGTAACAAATACACAGAACTACCACTAAGCTGTTTGTAAAGAGATTTCTATACAGCTGCCAGATCCACCTAGTTCTGATCAGATCACAATATGTCTTAAAACATTTCTTCTCTCCCAGTCCCAAATCTTATCAACTCTGAAGAAGAACAAATGTTTAAGGGAAATTTTCTTGTGGTCTCTTAGCATCATTGAAAATTAGCCTACAAAAAGGGGAGTAATGACAGGAAAATAACAAAATCATCCAGGGTATCCAGATAAATTAGCAAAAGGGTCTTTTTCTTTTGTTTCACCTGCCCAAACAACTTCTTTACTTGATCTCATGATTGAAAAAGGACCCATACATTCATTTAAAACCTGTATTTAACATACAGATACATTACTCTCTACTCTGCAGACCAAAAGCAAGCAGGATTCAGACCTTTATACACCTAAGCTGATCTTAGGTATTTTAAAATTATATGCAAGTTTTACATTTCTCTCAGTTAAAACCAGTGAGAGAAACTGGAGCGATGAGGTCACGGATATCGACCCTGGAGTGGGGGAAAAAAGGTGGAGAGGAAGCTTTTCATGAGAACATTTAATTAACAGAAATAGTAAAGTAGAACACAAAAGAAATGCAGAGAAAAGAATGAATAATGTATTTATTTCCTGGGTCCGTGGTGTCATTTTTTCTCATCTCGGCTTGTGCCAAGAACTTGTGTAACAGTAACTTATACACTCAGCTAGTCACCGTTGCCACTGTGTCCTAGTTTCCTAGTAATCTTTTAGGTATAAAAACAATAGAGCACAATAAATAAAAATGCCCCTATATCTAGCCACTACAGAAGCAATGTACACTGTACTGGGAACAATCCATCTACTGATGCAGTTGGACTGCAGAGCACTCATTTGAGGTCTTCACAAAGCCCAATTTGTGGACATTCATACCGTGGGCTTATTTCAAACATATTTCACAACTGACAATATCCACAGTTGCTGCAGCTGTTGAAAACATTATTCAGAAAGACAATACGTTGTAAAAGGCACCTTTGGTGTTTTCTTTAGCAGCTACACCATTAAAAAAAACCCTAAAATGAAGATTTTTAGTAAAATCTCAGTGTTAGTTTTTAAGTTAAGTACAAATGCAACAAATGAGAAGGCACAAATGCACAGTAAAAGTGAATCAAAATCAGGATGTGGATATCAGACTGTGCAGATAATGCTTACATGCAAATGTGCATATTTTGTATTCTATAGCGTTTCCTACAGCATAGAAGCTACATACTTCTGGATGCTGGCCAAGTGAAGGAATAGCTGAGAATTCCATCTTTGCAGTTAATTAAATTTACTCACACAGCCATGTTAGCTTAGTATTACTGTATGATAACTTGTCTGTGGACTGATAGTCCTGTAATGTGAAACTGTACTCAGGAAGGTAAAATGACAGGGTTAGTTAGTTTATCTGCAGGCTAGACAGCAACATGCTCTCAATTAAATAAATAGGGTGGTTAAAATTGTGAGGTTATTAAAGAAAACCCTTTGGAGTAGCAAACCTTTACTTTCATTTACTGTGAGAACTCCCTTCCACAAGTTAAACCTCTCCCCGTCCTGTCTTTATTTGTGGCATTGCACAAGATGCAAGAATGGAGTTGATCCTTTTCGTTCAGCTGAACTACAGCTGTGTTTGACCTTTACAGAGGCCTTGCAAGATGAAAGAGGTACATGTGTTTTTGTTTGGAAAAGGAGAGCTTTGTGGTACTCACTGTACTGGCTCACCATGCAAAAGGTCAAGCACAGTCAGGCCAGCTGATGAACTTGCACTGACGACGGACTTTAGAACTCACTGTTCCACCTGCGTCTTTAATATTGTCATTATAAGAGTTCACCTCAACAATCCCGTCATGTAATTTTCCAAACCCCATTAGTCTCCAGCATTCGGTTAGAATACACCAAATGACTATCTAAATAGAAAACTGAAGAAGATTTACCTTGAAATTGAAGACAACCAGGACTTTAAGAACACAAAACCCCCCAAACTAGAAAAACCCACCTTGGCATTTTGTTTTCTCTTCAGTTTGTACTTCTTACCAATACAATGTCAACATTGAATAAAGTGAGTAGAAACACACTTGGTTTATATACAAAAGTAGGAATTATTTGAAAAGTAGTATGTAATTTACAGGCCCCAAAGATCTTACAATAATGGCTCCAAATATTTAATCCTTACTCCATTTGAAGCAGTATGCAAAACACTTATTTGGTTCTCCCAGGTTTGAGGACCAAGAAACACAGGCACAAGATAAGTGAGTTAGTTTTACACCGGTAATTAAAGCATTATCATTTCCTAAAAACCCATTCCTCAAGATTGCAATCTATTCATCTTCTCATGTTTTTCAAAAATCACTACACCACATATATGCTGTGCACAGGTTTTTTCTTTCTTAAATAAAAAGTAAATTGGAGTTCGATTATTTTAACAACTTGCCCACTTAAGTTTGAAAACATGGTTTGATTTCAGAACCTGGACAGCATATTTATCTACTATCTTGGACCTAAATTCTATCTGCTGAATTGTAGTGAAACTCCCCAGCACATAATAATCAAAATAAATCAAAGCTACTCAAAACATGTTCAAAAAATGTAGGTTTGTCAGATTCCTTAAGCAGAATTCCTAAAGATGTATGTACCTGCTGACTATAACAATGTTGATTCACAGAGGAAAAAACAGAATACATCAGCATTGGCTTCTGCAGCATTAGACATGCAATAACAGACGGTATGAACATCTTTCAAATGCATATGAAAACTCCATTATCGTTAATGCAAGTGGTGCTCGTGCATGACAAAGATGCATTTACTATAACAGGCACATATTGAGGCAGGACCAAACCAGAAGGTAAAATTACTTTCCATTACAGGGACTGCAAACAAAGGATTTGCCCTTGATGGTGTCTCTTCCAGCATTTTCAACCCTCCACACTCCAGTGAGTCTCTAGAAATCTAAAGGGCTTTGACTTTGAATATGGGACAGATCAGATGATGCAGTCTTTCAATGTATCTTATACCATGTGTTTTCCAAGTCTTCATCTCCAAAATGATTGCTGCGTGCTAAACACTCTCTAGTATGCTTCCTTTAAGCTTTTTTCTGAAATACGTAAAATGTATATTTATATAAATATTACTTAAAACAACCTAAAATGTAGTGAAACACTATCAAGGTAAAAAAAAATTACAGACATGTAAAATTACTGATGTCTAAGTATTAATTTGTTTAATAAAATGAATTATCTTTTTTTTTTCCTCAGTACAACTTGGGTTTTAGCAATGCTTTTCTAGTCTAGAGCACATGAGTTACAGGAAACTCCAAGTTTTAGTATTTATTTTTATTCCTGCTTACTTGTTCAGGTTGATGCAACATATGTCAAGTCGCTTGGTCCTCTTTTACAAATGTATGGGTTCCTCACTTTTTCAGCTTGTAAACACGAGACAAATTCTCCAGTCAATGGATTCAGTTGCATTAAAATAAGCATACGAGTTCTTCACATTAATTGCAGAGATTCCTTCTCAGGCCTCTTCTAAGAACTAAATTTATGTGTTTACAGATAGGCATATACAGTATGCATATGATGGCAAAAATGTGTGTTTGAATGTCTCCAGATAAGCTAAAACCCAAACAGCCTGTTTGTACCAACATATCAGACAAACATCCCTCACGGTGGCCCAGGCAGAAGCAGGCAGATGCACGAGGCTGCTGAGTGCAGAGGGCAGGGCAGGGAACGGGTTGCCTGATTCACTCAGCTAAGGAGGCAAATCCCAGCACGCACAGCACCCGCACCACAGTGCCTTCTGGCAGCAAAGCACAACAGCAACTGCTGCTCTGAAGAGCTTTCTGAAGCCACTGACACTGCCCAAGGTTCCCCCTCTCTGGGCTGCAGGAGCACAGACTACTGCAAGGTTTCATTTTCCCTACTCACATGTTCCACACATGGTGAAGTTCTATTGTACCTGAGCAACTAAAAAGCACTGATATCCTCAGCTGTCCTCAAGTCTA
The DNA here is from genome assembly GCF_003945725.1 of Corapipo altera. NCBI lineage: Eukaryota > Metazoa > Chordata > Aves > Passeriformes > Pipridae > Corapipo > Corapipo altera. Next base: position 5,770,733 of record NW_020884925.1, read on the forward strand.
GGTGTGCCTCCCAGAGAGACTAAATTAACAGATGAAATATCTTCAAGGGGGGGTGTTTCTGTGAAGTCTATAGTTGCCCCTGTAACAGGTAATTATTTACAAAATGCAATTATTAAATTAAATTAAATGTCACAACTATCACATACTCAGAGACTACAAAAGCATGACATGTTACTACCAGAGTACGAAATCTTCTGGTATTAGTACTCTCTGCAGCATCTGCAATCCATCAGTGCAAAATGCTGGTAAGTTAAACACAAGCTATAGGAAAGAGCTATAGGAAAGAACTGTGCAGCATGGGAATTAGCTGAAAAGGGACTGGAATAATCCACCAGTAATATTACTTTCCATTTCAATTCCTGGAAAAACAGTAAGGATGAAAATCTCTTGGGGAGGGGGTGGTGTGAATGTATTAGCAAGTAAGATAAGGAGGAAAAAAGGTTTATATATATTTCTATACGCATATGTACACATGTGAAAACTGTATGGACAAATACAGAACAGTGGCATGATTTTGGAATGGTCTCTCAAAAAAGTCATCCTAAACAGTAGGTGCTGTTGAAAGTCATACCATTCCACCACATTCAAAACACTGCAAAAACCAGTCACAGGCTAAAGAATTTTTGAAACAGTTAATATAGCTGTTTATATTCCTACATGCAAACTGACTGTTCAACGCGCAGCTATCACTAAAATCCAGGGACCACCCTCTTATTTAAGTAGTACATCACTATGAACACAAAGAGCACAAGTACCATCAGACTGCCTACACAGAACCAAAGGTCCATACACTCCAAGATAAATACAAGCAAGCCATCAGTGACCAAAAAACACAACAATTTCAGCAGTTTTGAGCTATTTTTTAAAAAGACTCAGTATGTTCCTGACTCATAAACACTGCATCATAGCTTAGTCTCTCTCATTTACCCACTGTGAACCTAAAACTAATTTAATTCTAATTGCCATGGAAACAGAAGCAGAGAAACAAAATCCCTTGGTGCCTTACAAGAACAGGACAGTAAAATCACCTATACATTGACACAGCTACCAGAATGTATTAACAGCACATAATTTTGATCTCATTTTAAGCTCTAGGGTGAGCTTTTCTTGTTTTGTCTTTGTATTCCTATGAAATATTCTCCATACCCATCAGAAATCTGCTTGTTACACATCTGTTGTTTGCTTCTAGAAGGAAACAATTGACAAGCAGAGAAAAACAAGGGTTGATGGAGCACATATACATCAGAAAAACCTATTTTCCAATTATGAAGAAACTTCACATGTTCTGTATTTGTTACTATTCCAAGTGGTTCAGAACTGTTATGCTCAACTTCACTAAAATATGAAGACTGCATTAAAAGCAATGGACAGGGATTTAGATAAGATATTGAACACAGAGCTGATATGTCAGTCTCACAATACAATCTTAATTCTAATCTGTTTTTTATTAAACACATTCACAGAACACACTCTTACATTATCTTATATGCCCCATAAGGTAATCCATGAGTATTAATAAGGCACATAGCCATTAGCATAAGAATATTTAAACAGAAAGGAAACTAAGCAGTTCAGAACCAATTCCCCCAAGCTTTCAAATTTATTAGAGTATTTATGAACAAACTTGAAATAAACAGATGACTGAAGACCTGGCTCAATACATGTTGTTTTATAGGTGAAGAGCTTCAACTCAGAATAAGGTTTTTGGAGATATTGTAAGAGATGAATAAGATGCTTTTGTGGCAATTTCCATTTCGGACAATTCTGTCAAATTTAAAGGAGGTTTACCACAGAAATGAAGCTACTTTCCTTCTCAAGAATGACCTATGATTGAACCAAAAGAATATACCACTTTTTTTACTAACATCACCAGAAACACTGCTGCAGAACCAGTTGTATGTCTCACAATGTTCAAAATGAAAGCTAAACCAAGCAATTCTCTCAAAAATTGATTGAAGAAATATGCTGCCCATATATTCTATTCAGCATGCCTACAGTAGCTCAGATTGAGTGTGGATAGCTTATTGATCCTTGGAGGCAGGAAGGGTTTACTGAGGCAGCAGTCAAAAGCTTAATTAAAATGCACTGAACCAATGAAAGCAGTGAAATTAGAAGCAGTTCGTCCAATATGACAGATCTGTATTCAGGTATTGTACACTCAAGTGTTAATGCCTTCCTCATCTATTTTCTTCCTCATTTATTTTCTTGGTCTTTATGTGCATTCTATACTATAGATTACAAAGATGATTTCTAATAGGGGAAAAAATCTCTGCATCTAAAAGTATATTGAATTTCCTTTCCAAAAATACCGGTACATTTTAAATTCTTTGTCATTTCATACAGTTAAATTTTTTCAAGGGCTAAAAATGTGAAAACACTCTTAATTCAAGTATCAAAGTAATGGAAATATATGGAATCCTAAGGAAAAGGTATCACCCAGCTATGAGGACTTCACTTCCAGAATTTTCATTTTATGTCACCAAAAAAAACCCCCAAAATATATCCATAATGTTGCTGTGACAAAGAAAAATACCGTGATAAATTTCTTTAGACATTCCCTAATCTGTTTCCACATCAATCTTGACTTGTATCATTGACTCAGTACAGAAAATTATTCTATAAATATTGTTTTCCAGTAGCATTAGGAAATCACTAATCAGAATTTTGCTGCTGGGTTTTTCCAATAATTATAAGAATGAAGACTGAGATTGCTTTAGATAACTGAAATGAGACAACGGCTCTTTCAATTACTGACACAATTTCTCAAGGGATGAAAACTGAGGTATATTATGAAGTGATCTAAATATTGATAACAACAGCACTTTCTTTGCCTCAAACTCAGAAGAGCTTCCAAATGCAGGTAAAATGCAGTGCCTCTGCTCCAGTCCTCCAGTTCCATGGATCAAACACAGGTTTGTCTTCCAAACATCCCAGCAATCCAAGGGTTCTAAAGGTGAATTTTATATCTCTGACATCATGTATTTACCTGGTAATTTTTAAAATTATTTTTCTCAAAGGCCTGCATAGACAAGGTAGTTTATTACTACTAATTAGCAGAATGAGTATATCCAAACCCTACACCATTTCTTGTTTGGACTTAAAATTTCTGCTCTTACGAAAACAATTAGTATAACTAATACTTAATGAAATTACATATTAACAACAGGAAGTCTTTTTGAGTATCAGAAACTCAACCAACATGCACCTCAAGGTTAAGTTGTTAAATAAAACATGGTAAGGCAAGAAAATGCTTTAAATGGCAGGTAGCAAGGACATTAGTAAGACTCAGTCCAAAGACTTTGCTCCAAGATCATCAAGTTTATGTATTACAACTTCTTCTCTAACAAGATAACAGAGAATCAACTGCAACTTAATAGGATTTAAAGATAAAAATTAACATACTTTCCCTGAAGCAAAGTAAATTATTTTTTTTTTCTTTTTTAATGTTACCAACCTCCCTGTGTTTTACTAGCTGCATAGTACAAGCCACCGGTCCTCTCTGACCTCCAGGAGAACTCTGTTCCATGTCAAAAACCTGATACAATAATTTCATTTTTGTTGCTCTGGAGCCACAATGCAGTAACTGCCCTGAGCCCCTCACAGTAACGCACTGTCTTCTGTCACTATGGCTTCTGTTAGAAATGGTTACATTTTTTTAAGGATAAACTCAAGGTTCACAGAACATCTCAAGATCAGGAAATACCTCCACCTCATCCTTAAATAAAAGCCTGTCAGCAGCAAAGTGCAAGAACGAAATCACGTTGATGCAGAGTCAAAACAGACTGAACAAAGAATGTAATGTACTTAGAATAATTTAGAGCATTAACTCTATTCTTGATCATAATAATCTCATTAGTTATTATCAAAGACTTAAAATACGTTATTTTAGACATGCTGCATACAAGTCATAAGATATCTGTTGTATGACAACCTTGAGACTGACTTATAAAAATCCCTAATTGGTCTGGAAAGAAAGAGCAAAGGTAAGTAGTAGAGGGGGTATTACTTCAGCACCACAAATCATCCATTAGTTCTACAATGCAGCCACAAGGAAACAAGTTTTCAATGCCATCCCGTGGCGCAACGGAAACCATCAAGCTTTACAGCAGAGAAGGCACATACTGGAATGGTCTAGGGATAGATCTATCTAGGAGAGAGCTTCCCCAAGCTCTTGGGTCACACACTGATAGCGACTTGGAGCTTAAGCCTGCAGAACTACTTTGCAAAAGCAGAGCTGTCAAAGCTGACATATGACATGCCCCCAAAATTCAAGGTAAACATTAGGCAAGCATTAAAACCCAGCAACAAACCCCCTCTAATCAAAGTCTAATTCTGATGTATAGGCTTCCTAAGCTGTTAGCAGGCAATAGATTTGGGGAGCACGTGACATGCTATTTCAGGAGTTTTAATGCAATGGATTATTTGGGCAATACCAGTTCAAACAGTGAATGAATAAAACCATAACCTTACTTTCAAAATCAAAGCCTAGAGCTATTTCTAGTGCAAGGGGAATGGAAATCCTGTAAACATTGCAGAGCAATTAAAACTATGTCTACTTTCTCTCCATAAGAGATCACTGATGCATAACACTAAACTCACTTGAACACCAAGTTGTAATATATAATAACCAAAGTCGAAATACACAAACTCTGAAACATCACAGACAGAAAAACATCCTGTACAATACTGGTTACAAAGCCAAAGTGGATCATCAAATTCAAGTGTTTTCCATCTTGATTTCAGAAATAAAGCAAGAATAAACCACCAATTTTCATGAGACCTCACCTCACACCAAACCCATTTGCCAGATCTTGTGGTCTGCCTTCTAGGATTATTTAATGGCTATTCAGCCACAAACCACATTCACTTACTCTACAGAAACCCTTTCTCCAAGAAAAATTAAGTTCAAGGAGTCCAAAGGCTTATTTCAACTAAGGTCAGGACTTCTGGTAAATATAACAGGCACTTTGCGTCAAGATTAAGAGGAAAAATAGTTTATAGTCTAAAAGAGCTGTTCCACATTTTTACATTACCACTAGATTAAAACACTTTATTCTAAAAATTTGTTCCCAGGGTTACACAGAATCATTCTTCAGAAGAAGAAACCCAGACGTGCAGAAACAGCAGTTCCTTACTGCATCACTAAAGGGCAAATAAAAACTACACTACACAAGATACACCTATATTGTCACCTGTGGAGGAAGCAAAACTCCAGCAACGTGATTCACCTGGCCACGTGATGCATGCTTGTTTAACAAGGATTACAGATTAACTAGCATTGGGTCCGATCTTTAGTGGTGGATCCACCACGGTGACCAAAAATTACAGTTACAGTAATTTCACACAGTACACATGAGCAGTAGGCTGAGCAGCATTATGTTCTCTTTAAAACACTTGCTTAAGTAGCTCCTAAGAAATTACTACAACTTTATCTAATATTAAATGTGACCATTTTCCCACTTCATCACACAGTTGGATGTCTTCATTTCAAAAAATTCCACAGAGTCAGAGGTAAAGAAAACTGAGTATTCAGTACATCAAACTCAATTATATTTCAAAGACAGAGCCTCTTTGGTTTGTTCTACTTGTCTCTGATTGCCTGCAAAAAAACTCACAAAGAAGCTTTTAAATTACTGTCCCAGTAAGATTCCCACACTCTCAATGTTTGTGTTACTGCAGCCTGGCTGACCACAGACTCAACAAAAGCATAACATACTGACTTTCACAAAAGCAGCCATGTGCTACTTCACTTGTCTGGAGACACTTTATTCACTAAAACAGATTAAATGAAAACAACACAGAGAGAGTAATAAGTACTTGCAAATGATTTAGGACTATCACATTTTACACACACTGACACACAGCCTAAAAATCAGTACAACTTGTAACTTTGGCATTTATATTCCACCTAAATTAGACAGTTTTGAAAATTAGCTCTCAAAACCCAAACCAGAATGAGATATTATTCCAGGACATAAGGTGTCATTTGTCTTTTCAGAAAACCATGCTTGATTTTACTGAAGTTAAGAGTTTATAATAGAACGGGCTGGTAACTTTGCACACAGTATCTGTTTCTAGAACCATCTTCTCACTATCTTGCCAAGTTAACTGTCTAGAATCACCATCTGAGAAGCAAAAGTTGTGGTTTTTAAGCTGAAGAATGCAGAGAGAGATGGACCTCTTCGAATGCTGTTCTGGCCAGCAGGTTTTTTTTCTTTTGTACACTTGGAGAAAGTTGACAGGAAAACAATGACAAGAATGGTTGTTGTGACATAAAGCCTTCAAGTATCAAAACCACTTAACAGAGAAACTTGGCTTTCTAGCCCAAGAGACCAAGGACCACACTGAAGCTTGCTGATAACTGATAAGTGACATTCCAATGGAGCTCATCTCAAACACCAACCTGGCAGCTAATGGGAGGAAAATCAGCCTCAGTATTTCAGTGCTGTCAAGGAAGATTCTCTCAAGTTATTGCTATTGATTTGTAGGAATGTGACGACCTGTGTGTCGTGTTTCAAGGAATCTCTGGTTAGGGGGTACAGTAGATACTGGTATCTTAACTAGGCAAAATTTTCTACAGGCTAATTTGTAACACAAAATACACCCTGTCTTGTACTACAGCAAGCACATAATGATAAAATACAAAGCTGACAGAATTGTGGCAATCAACTACAAAAATTGGCAGAACAACAATGTTTTGGGGTTGGTGGGGGTTCATTTGGTTGGTTTTGGAGGGGTGTTTTCTGTTGTGCTTTTGGAACACTACTGATTTTCATCAGACAAAAGGTCAAATAAAGGATTCAAAGATACTAAATAGAATGAAGTTTTCCTACAGCTTCTACAGCTTTTATTTCAGAAAGGTTTTCCACATATAGGTATCTACCAGATCCCAACTCAAAACAGACTCAGCTGAGACAGCTCAGATATATGCCATCCAGACTAGAAATCTAGAGCTGAAACTCTCCTCCTCTCCTCCCAGAAATTCCAGCACAAGGTGAGTCTAAAACTCATGTACACACACATGAGCTTTGCGCTCTGCAGGTGTATGTGCACTATGTATCCACACAGCTGAGACAACTGGATGGCTACAGGTTAGAGATCAAGGAGATGCAGCCACAAGGTTACAGACCACACAGGCACCAGAAACGAAAATTAAGTCGACGCAGCCAGTACATTCTGCCTTCTCCTTCCCCTCCTCCCTCAGCTGCTTGTTGAGTCAAATGGTTCAAAAGAAGATATGAACACAAACAGCAGGGTAGACAACGAGGTAGGAAAAACTGGAATAAATTAAGCATGGAAAATAAAAATAATCCCTTCCTGCAGCATGTCCATACTAAGCCCATAACCATTTCAAGCCTCTTGGTATTTCATTACCACTGAACAAGGGTTAAACCAGAGCTACACCCAATTCATTAGACATTTTGCACTTTCAGAATAATTTATGGGTATTGTTCCTTACGGCTTATAGTAAAATCATGGTTCTTCAAACTTAATAACTGATTTTACAGTAATCAATTTAATCAATTTTCTAAAGCCAACAAAAACAGTGCTCATACTGTTTCTGTGTAGCTCTACAGAGCCACCAGGTGCAGGGAAGTGATGCAAGAATAGCAGAAAACAAACCCTAATTTTACTTATTTGTTACTTCAAAGTTATATGCACTATTACAAAACACAAAGCTAGAACAACAGCTGAAAATGGAATTTTTTTGTATCACTATGCTTACACAATGTCAAAGTAACTGTTACGTCTAGCATCAAATACAGTCTGCAATTTGATGTACCTTCTTAAGGTATTTTTTGCTAAATTTTCTTGGGATCATTTTTATGACAAAGCACATTTGAATACTCACTATTGTCCTAGTTAGAACAGCTGGGACCGATTCATTGCTGGATAGGTGTAGCCCAAAACTGTGTATTCTATAGCCTTCCAGGCCATTTCCCAGAAACTGTTGTCAGTAGAGGTCTGCGAGGTGGGGGGATGTTCCTGTCCTCATGCCCTTTTATGGAATTCCCTACTCTGAGGGAAGGACTGAGCATCCTTTTATGGAATTCCCCGCTCTGAGGGAGGGACTGAGCTTTCCTGCCTGAGCTGGAGAATATATAAACCTGGAGTTTCAGAACCTTTCCACCTCTTGTGGGATCCAGAGGAGGACTGCAGCTCACCGCTCTCAGCCAGACTGAGACCACCACCCTCAACTGAACTGCAATCACCACTTTGGCCGGACTGCAGCAGCTCTCCCACCGGCAGGTTTTTCCCCTCTCCTTTTGCTTTGGACTTGGAGGGGGGGTCCAGGGAGCACCGCTTTGTTTGTGCCCTGCAGTGCTGGGGCACATTGGGCTTTGTGGGTTAGGGCCGGTTGCTTGTCTGTGTGGTCATACTTATTGTATTATTTTATTAAATTGTTATTCTGACTTGTAATCTCTCTTTGAGTTGGGTTGGTTTCCCCTGCTGGTTAACTTTTAAACCAGCACATTTTTGGCGCCCAACGTGGGGCAGAGAGAGAGAAGTCAGAATCACAATTTCATTTTAAGCATTTGTCTATTTGGATATAGAAACTCTCTGATCACCATGTTGTTTGATGCAGTCACGTGGATGTTGTATCTGAGCATGTTCATGTTTCCACAGATGGGGAACTATTTGCCTGTTTTGATGCTCTCTTTAAAACCAGGGAGAGGGATCCAAATTGCTTTATTAATATACTATATTTATGTCATCATAACATCAGAAGCAATGAGTTTCATTGTAAATGTGTATTCAGTCCTGTTTGCCTGTCCTAGTTTGGGTTGCTACCTCTGGGGCCTCATTAAAAATCACACCCAGTCCTTTGGGGAAACAGGGGGGAATGGTTGTTTCCAGCCTCTCACCTCCTTCTTCCCCTTCAGACCTGCTACAACAGTTTTTGAAAATATTGAGTTCCCTTTTGATGTTAAGGACAGCATAATGTTATTGTTAGTGTTGCTTTGTCTGCTCTGTACTGTCTACACCATGTTTAGGATCAGAACAGGGCCTTCTAGGGAGGTTGTTTGGACGCCTGCCCTGGGAGCAGATAATGCTGAGTGGCACGGGAAGTGGGAGGACATCGGCCAGTATTTGGAGAAGTTTTCTCCTCCAATGATCTGGAAATTCACCCCTGAACAACTGCAGGATCCTGTTAGCATGATAAGACTGGTGAAGGAAAAACGCTCTGGCAGTTCCAGAGATGGCCAGCTCACAGCAACCTGCTGGGCCCTGGCCACTGCCTACCGGACACTACTTGACATGGTACAGCACTGTCAGGGGGAGGAGAGAAGGAGCAAATCCACAGGCACCACGTCCACCCAAACCACAGCTGAGTCAGAGGGAGAAAGAAATGAATCAACCGGCACCATGTCCACACAAACCATCGAGGAGCCAGAAGAACAACCGAAACCAATAGCAGTCGCCCCTGTCCAGAAAAGGAAATCAAAGACTAAATCAGTCCGTATAGCAAATGATGATGAAGAGGCAGGACCTTCACATCCACCGGAGGAGACAGAGCCAGAAATAATCACTCGGTCCCTATCCCTGGGTGAGCTACGTGAGCTCCGGAGAGAGTTCACACGACAGGCGAATGAGTCCATTCTGACCTGGCTGCTCCGAATCTGGGATGCCACAGCTAACGATACAATCCTAGATGGGAGTAAAGCCAGACAGCTGGGATCCCTGTCTCGAGATGTAGTCATTGATCAGGGGATTGGAAGGAGGCAGGAAACTCTCAGCCTCTGGCGGCGACTGTTGTCCAGTGTGAGGGAGAGATACCTTTGTAAGGAGGACCTCCACGTACAGCAAGGACAGTGGAACACGATGGAACAAGGTATCCGGTGCTTAAGAGAATTAGCTGTACTGGAGATAATCTTTTCAGAGGATGAAAGATTCCCTAAAAGTCCAGATGGTGTACAGTGCACATCCCAGATATGGTTAAAGTTTGCACGACTCAGGCCAGAAATGTATTCCCGCTACTTAGCAACGCTGCAATGGAGGGAGGGAGAGGACAAGGTGGGTGCGTTGGTCAGTAAACTCAGGATTTATGAAGACACTGTCACCGCCCCATTACGAGCCCACGTTTCATCTGTGGAAACCAAACTGGCCGAACATGTCCGAAGCCTGGAAGAGAATACTGAAGAGGGACACCAGAAGTTAAGAGAAGAAATTAAGGAAGGGATCTTCCATATCGCGCCAGGACAAACAAGAGTCTCTGCTATTAGAAGCCAGTGTCCCCCAGCTAAGGAGAGAGAGCACACTTCACGTGGCAATCTATGGTTTTACCTCCGTGAGCATGGAGAAGATATGAGGAAGTGGGATGGGAAACCCACCTCTTCCTTAGCAGCCTGGGTACATGAACTGAAAAGAGGAACAAGTGCCACAAGGAACTCTTCAAGGGTAAATGCTGCTCCAGTCTCTCGTGGGCAAGACTCCAGACGGTACAGGAATGATGATATGTCTGATTCTCTTGAAGGGACCTCCAGGTCATACTCACAAGAAGAGCACAATGAGTACCATGACCAGGACTAGGGGTGCCCTGCCTCTAGCCAGGTAGAGGAGAGGGACAATCGAGTCTATTGGACAGTGTGGATTCGGTGGCCTGGCACATCTGAGCCACAAAGATATAAGGCCTTAGTGGACACCAGCGCACAATGTACTTTAATGCCATCGAGATACACAGGGGCAGAATCCATCTCCATTTCTGGGGTAACAGGGGGATCCCAACAGCTGACTGTACTGGAAGCTGAAGTGAGCCTGACTGGGAAGGAATGGCACAGACACCCCATTGTGACTGGCCCAGAGGCCCCGTGCATCCTTGGCACAGATTACCTGAGGAGTGGGTATTTCAAAGACCCAAAAGGACTTCGTTGGGCTTTTGGCATAGCTACTGTGGAGACAGAGGAAATTAGACAGTTGAACACCTTGCCTGGTCTCTCAGAAGACCCCTCTGCTGTGGGACTGCTGAAGGTTGAAGAACAATTGGTACCGATAGCCACAGCAACAGTGCACCGTCGGCAATACCGCACCGACCGAGACTCTGTGACCCCTATACATAAGATGATCCGTGACCTGGAGACCCACGGGGTGGTCAGCAAGACTCGCTCACCCTTTAATAGCCCTATATGGCCAGTGCATAAGTCCAGTGGAGAGTGGAGGCTGACGGTGGATTACCGTGGACTCAATGAAGTCACACCACCTCTGAGTGCTGCTGTGCCGGACATGCTGGAGCTCCAGTACGAGCTGGAGTCCAAGGCAGCCAAGTGGTGCCACCACTGACATTGCCAATGCCTTTTTCTCCATTCCTTTGGCAGCGGAGTGCAGGCCACAATTTGCTTTCACTTGGAGAGGTGTGCAGTACACTTGGAATCGACTGCCTCAGGGGTGGAAACACAGTCCCAGCATTTGCCATGGACTGATCCAGACTGCACTGGAAAAGGGCTCCAGAACATCTACAGTACATTGATGACATCATTGCACGGGGGAACACAGCGGGGGAAGTCTTCAAGAAAGGAGAGAAGATAATCCAGGTTCTCCTAAGAGCTGGTTTTGCCATTAAACGGAGTAAGGTCAAGGGACCTGCTCAGGAAATTCAGTTCCTAGGAGTGAAGTGGCAAGATGGACGCCGCCTAATTCCAATGGAGGTGATTAACAAAATAGCAGCCATGTCCCCACCAACCAGCAAGAAGGAAACACAGGCTTTCCTAGGAGCTGTGGGTTTTGGAGGATGCATATCCCTGAGTACAGTCAGATTGTAAGCCCTCTCTACCTTGTGACACGGAAGAAAAATGATTTCCAGTGGGGCCCTGAACAACAACAAGCCTTTGAACAAATTAAACAGGAGATTGCCCATGCGGGAGCCCTTGGGCCAGTAAGGGCAGGACAGGACGTGAAGAACGTGCTCTACACTGCAGCCGGGAAGAATGGCCTTTCCTGGAGCCTCTGGCAGAAGGTGCCTGGGGAGACCCGAGGACGACCGCTGGGATTCTGGAGTCGGGGATACAAAGGATCTGAAGCCAACTACACACCAACTGAGAAAGAGATCCTGGCTGCTTATGAAGGAGTTCGAGCTGCCTCAGAAGTGATCGGCACCGAAGCGCAGCTCCTCCTGGCACCCCGACTACCAGTGCTGGGCTGGATGTTCAAGGTAAGAGTTCCTTCTACACATCACACCACTGATGCCACATGGAGTAAGTGGATCGCTCTGATCACACAGTAAACCCGGACAGGGAATCCTAATCATCCTGGGATTCTGGAAATTATCACCAATTGGCCCGAAGGTGAGAGTTTCGGACTATCCTCTGAAGAAGAAGAGGAGCAGGTGACACGGGCTGAGGAGGCTCCACCATATGACAAGCTACCAGCAGATGAAAGGCGATATGCGCTCTTCACGGATGGCTCCTGTCGCATTGTAGGGACAAACCGAAAATGGAAGGCAGCCGTATGGAGTCCCACACGGCGAGTTGCAGAAGTGATCAAAGGACAAGGTGGGTCAAGTCAGTTTGCGGAGCTTAAAGCCGTTCAGTTGGCTTTGGATATAGCTGAACGAGAGAAGTGGCCAAGACTCTATCTCTACACTGACTCATGTATGGTGGCCAATGCTCTGTGGGGATGGCTGGAGCGATGGAAAAAGACCAACTGGCAGCGCCAAGGGAAACCCATCTGGGCGGCAGAGATGTGGCAGGACATCGCTGACCGGGTAGAGAAGCTGAGTGTGAAAGTCGGTCACGTAGATGCTCATGTATGCAAGAAACGGGCTAATGAGGAGCATCGTAACAACGAGCAGGCGGACCGAGCTGCCAGGATTAAAGTCTCTCAGGTAGATCTGGATTGGCAGCACAAGGGAGAATTATTTCTGGCTCAATGGGCCCATGACGCCTCCGGTCACCAGGGGAGAGATGCAACATACAGATGGGCTCGTGACCGAGGGGTGGACTTAACCAAGGACATTGTCTCACAGGTCATCCATGACTGTGAGACATGTGCTGCCATCAAGCAGGCCAAGCGGGTGAAGCCTCTATGGTATGGTGGACGGTGGTCGAAGTACAGGTATGGGAAAGCCTGGCAAGTTGACTACATCACGCTCCCCAGAACCCGCCAAGGCAAGCGCTACGTACTGACCATGGTAGAAGGAAGTACTGGATGGTTGGAGACATACCCCGTGCCTCATGCCACTGCCCGGAATACCATCCTGGGCCTTGAAAAACAAGTCCTGTGGCGAAACGGCACCCCGGAGAGAATTGAGTCTGATAATGGGACTCATTTCAAGAATGGCCTCGTAGACACCTGGGCCAAAGAGCACGGCATTGAGTGGGTGTATCATATCCCCTACCATGCACCAGCGGCTGGAAAAGTTGAGCGGTGCAACAGACTGCTGAAAACCACCCTGAAGGCACTGTGTGGGAAGACTCTCAAACACTGGGAGCTGCATTTAGCAAAGGCCACCTGGTTGGTCAACACCCGAGGTTCCATCAATCGAGCTGGCCCTGCCCAATCAGAACCTTTGCATACTGTAGATGGAGATAAAGTCCCCGTGGTGCATGTGAGAGGAATGTTAGGGAAGACTGTTTGGATTAGTCCCACCTCAAGCAAAGGCAAACCCATCCGAGGGATTGTTTTTGCTCAAGGACCTGGTTTCACAGGGTGGGTAATGCAAAAAGATGGGGAGACACGTTGTGTACCACAAGGGGACCTAATTTTGAGTGAGAATGGTCTGTAATGTTTCATTGTATATATATATATATATATATATATATATATATATAAGTGTATATAGTTTTAAGGAGACAGTTTTTAAGGGGGTTAATTTGGGCATGACATGGATGGCATAGAATAAGGGGTGGATAATGTCCTAGTTAGAACAGCTGGGACCGATTCATTGCTGGATGGGTGTAGCCCAAAACTGTGTATTCTATAGCCTTCCAGGCCATTTCCCAGAAACTGTTGTCAGTAGAGGTCTGCGAGGTGGGGGGATGTTCCTGTCCTCATGCCCTTTTATGGAATTCCCTACTCTGAGGGAAGGACTGAGCATCCTTTTATGGAATTCCCCGCTCTGAGGGAGGGACTGAGCTTTCCTGCCTGAGCTGGAGAATATATAAACCTGGAGTTTCAGAACCTTTCCACCTCTTGTGGGATCCAGAGGAGGACTGCAGCTCACCGCTCTCAGCCAGACTGAGACCACCACCCTCAACTGAACTGCAATCACCACTTTGGCCGGACTGCAGCAGCTCTCCCACCGGCAGGTTTTTCCCCTCTCCTTTTGCTTTGGACTTGGAGGGGGGGTCCAGGGAGCACCGCTTTGTTTGTGCCCTGCAGTGCTGGGGCACATTGGGCTTTGTGGGTTAGGGCTGGTTGCTTGTCTGTGTGGTCATACTTATTGTATTATTTTATTAAATTGTTATTCTGACTTGTAATCTCTCTTTGAGTTGGGTTGGTTTCCCCTGCTGGTTAACTTTTAAACCAGCAACTATTTAGGTTTAGGCAGGAATGGCAACAGAGTAGTATTATTTTAAGAAAACCTTGCTCACCTTACAAACACAAAGGAAAGATTATTTAGTTGGTTAACAGATAACCACAACAATTCACTGGGGATATCAGTTTCTTTAACTCCATAAAAAAATTACAATATTTTATAATAAATGACAGAATAACAAAGGAACTTGCTATTATAAAATGGAAAGGGATGAATGCCTTTGGTTTTTCAGTATCCCTTTCCCTGTCCATGAATCCTAGAACATAAACTGCTTAAAAGAATGCCATTCTGACCTAGAGAGCATTACAAACTTATACCTTTGAATTCACAGTATTTTCTCACAGCATCATAAAAAGGGTCAGACTTTAAAAACAGCAATCTAAATACAAAAGAACCTCAACACAATTAAAGATTAAGCCTTCACTGTATTTTCTGTTATCCCCAAAAAAGAAAGCTTATCAGTTTTCCATTTGAAAATAGCTACCTAAACACTTGCTTTCGATTGTCTGATAGCTTGAGCTACAAAAGAGAGGCTAAAGATAACATTGCATTTGGTGTGTTATCATCTTTATGCAGATACAGTGAAATAAGGGACAACACTATCTCAATTATTCATTTGCAGTTATTTTGTGGCACAAGAAACAGAGGTGAAATTGCTGTAAAACTGTTTTAGCATTCCATTCAAATTCACTGCAAATGAATTGTGAGAGTATGCCAGTGTAATGCATCAAAAATCAATGTTCTCACCATTTCATAAGGAAATTTTTCAGCCTTTAATAGGAGACACAAACATTTCTTATCTTTTCTGTCAACAGTAGCCTTACTGTAAACCAGAGCATTACTTTGACTGTAGCATTACTGTAAACATCCATCCTTGATGCAACAGAAATGAAAGGGACTTTTCTTAGAGCATTCCACAAGTAAAACTGCACAGGTCTTGGTTTTTCACTCTCACTCTCCATGCTCGTCACAAGACACGTGTTCCTCACGTTGTCTCATGCCTACAGCAGCAGTGGAGGATTCAGAAGATCAGTTGAAGTGTCTGTCTCCTGTTATCGTGGTGTCAAGTCACCCTCTCCACACTCCAAGTCCTCTCCTATGAAATGGACACAGCAGTTCTGAGTGTGGCAGCCACATTTTAAATAAGCAGGTAGACCAAAAAGGGACTTAGGAAATAATCACCAATAACATTTAGTATTATTGTATGGAACTATTGAACTGGGAGAGTAGCAATATCAAAATCTTTGTACAATACAGAGGAACACTAGACAACCAGGCCAGATTTGCCCAGGACACAGGTTTAGTCTTCCTGCTATTAAAAAAAAAAAAAAAAAAAAAAAGAAGTCAAATCCACAACAAAAAAAGAAATCCAATCCACCAAAACAAATGTGTGATTTCCTTTCAGAGGTTACTTACCAGCAAACTTTATCATCAATAGTTGGGAATTTCTCTAATGACTTTTTTCCCCCCAGAGGCAAAGGAACTTCTCGGACTAAGAACTGTTTGTGGTTTGTTTTCCTCCAGGGAAACTCCTCTCAGTTTTCCCAAGACCAAACAAAAAAAATGTATTCTGTTTATTTGATACACTTCAACGACAGCCCCTAGTACAAATTACTTTGCTTTCCATGCTTTCAGTCTGGCTTTCAATCTGAACAGACTTTCTGCACTGTCACCATGGATGGAATAAAACAAGGTCTCCAGAACAACACACATCTCTTTGTTTTTCTTTGAAATAATTTCTTAACTTTCTTCTTCTCATGCTGCTAAGGAACAAAAGCATAAACTAAGCGTAGTATGATTTTACTGAAGTTGTAAAAAATGCTACACAAATGTACAAACAAGTGAGGCTTCTGCTTTGTCAGTGTGTTTGTGTCTTTCAGCATCCAGAAGGAAAATTTTGGTGACATCTTCGATGTGAATATAACTATCAAATAATCTCAAAGAGACAAGGAATAACAATTCATGAAAATAAAGGATTACTTCCTTATTACCTTTAAATCATTCACACTTCAAAAGAAAAGAACAGTTCTTTAAACCTGAATGAGCCCTAACATATAAAAGTTCAGACTGCAGGAAAAAATAATGCATATATCAGATGCAGTCATAAATGTACAGGTTCCAACCAAAGGAAGAGATTGTTTTTTCTGGTTTCTGCCTAAAAATACATAAAATATTTAAATACAATTCTCTTTTGAGTCTTCATTCATTCAATAGCCTATGATGAGTATTCATGAATACTTGGTCAAGAACTTGGAGGACACTTCTTTAAAAAAAAAAAAAATGAAGGAGATCCTTTAAGCAGATGAATTCAATGATTTAGAAATACTGTTCCCTAAAACCTCTCAAATCTGTATTAACTACCATGAAAACATCCAAGTCAGTCCCCATATCTCAATATTTCATTCTGATTTTCAGTAAGTAGAAACATAATTTAATTTTAATCAAAAAATCATTATTTATGACAGACTATACAACTATGAACAGTCCTCCAACCACCTGTGATTTCTATTTTATTTTATGAGGAAATAAAGCAAATTTGCAAGCCATCAATGTGACCAAGACAGATAACACTTGTAAATCACAGTTGCTTAAAATTCTTATGAATCCTTGCAAAAAAAAAATAAAATCCAATTACTGTACTAAGAAAAAATATTTATTTATTTATTTATTTTATGTAAATTTTAACAAAGGCAAAAGCAATCTTTTATTTGATTGATTTTAGGGTAACTTAGTAGTCTCAACTGATTGAATCTTTTAGAGGTCTTTTTCTATAGGGAAAACAGGTGACAACAATGAAAGTGAATCATTCACAACTACAATATGCTTTTCATAATGGAGTTGAACACCAAAACAAGGATCATAACTAATACTTCAAGGAAATGTATTTCTACACCAAAAGAAAGAAATTATTGCCAATTCTGATAGTAGAAAAATTTAGAAGTGAGAAGAACTTCTGAGCTCAGGTCACTAAAGTTAAGTTCTTCATCTCATAAAAAATCTTTTGCAGACTTTATGCCAAGCTATGTACCACTACTGTTACACTGTAAATCTAATCTATAGAAAGGAAAGCAGAGATCCTGGCAAGCAGTATTCAGCAACATGATCTGAGTGCCAGAAAACAAGTGACTTGTCCAACACATTATTCTGAGAAATCATCTTTATTTATACAGCATACTGAGTAGGTCACAGGGAAATTATCTTAGTGCAAGAGGGAATGGAACATAACAACCGTAAAGCAATCTGTAAATCAATTTGTAAAAAACTCATCCGGTTCTTATCCTTAGAAGAGTACAAAAAGGAGACTACAGAAAACTCCTATAAATGAGCCTCAAACCAGTCCACGGGTGCATATGGATAATTTGGCATTGGTATTTAGTTTCTGTTAAATGCATTTTGCAAAGTTGCCAAGTGCTAAATTGGCCTGACTACAACACAGTCGTGAATATCAAGCGACTCATTCCACAATAACCAATAACCAAAACATGAGTGAACTGCACCAAAGCGCCAGACCTGGAACATGTCAGTCCTGATGACACACCCTGACAGAGTGCCAGGGGAGTACGAAGAAATTTTAAGTGTCTCTCAGTGCAAAATCACTTTTAAGGACTTCGTACATTCCCCAGGAACCCAAACTGGTTGCAGCCACTTGAGTCCCGGCTGAGAAACTAAACGCGAGAGGGACAGTATCTGCATGCACTCAGAGTCCTGTTATCCTAAGCCAGTCCAGCAACAGCAGCACTTCTCAGCTGCAGGACTAGAGACAAGATTAGCCCAGATCACGAGATCAGATTATCAAAGACCAAACAAAATACACTTGGCTGATTCTGGAGTCAAAAGTGTCAGCAGAAGAGACCTGGAACACACAGAAACAGGGAATAATAACAGAAATCCAATTTGATCTCTAAGATGGCATGGCCATCATCAATTAATCACAGGTTCTGCTTCATGAAATACTCCTCACGGAAAAAGTGATAAACTGAATAGTAAAGAATGATGAGGGTTGTCAGGAACAAAAGGGTTGTCAGGAACAAAAGACAGTGATATCCAGCATTCAGTCAGTATTAAAGTGGATTGGGAATCTTTTTCATTTTAACAATTCCCTCAATAAATAATTCTAGTAAAGAAACTTCAATTACTCTCTTAAAATGACACTACTTTTGTTTCCAGAGGTAGAAAAAAATCATTATATCCTCAATCATTTTTATATTTCAGTATATAAAGGAACTTTTACCTATGTCTTCTCATCCCACTTCCTTCAAAATTTTCTTTCCTGCTCCTGGTAAAAGCGTTCCCAGACAGTACAGATTCTTTGTAACACCACACAGCATTAAGCACTGCTTTAACCTTGTAATGGCAAAACCAATATCACACACCATAATGCCATATGCTGTTTTTCATAGGGTTATGAACAGTCAGACAGTTAATGACTAAAGACATTCCTTAAACTACTGGAAGGTCTAATGGCATGAAAAAAAAATAAAAATCAGAGAGAGAACCAGAGAAAAATACAAAGGAAAAAGCTGGAAAGCTTGGGTCTTTTTGCTAATAGTAGGTGTCCCAATTCTGAAAAACACAAATCTTTGTCACTTAAGTAGATTGTCTCACCTCTCCAAGCTTCAGACTCTCTGCAAATTAAGACAGTTCTTTGCTAATTCACTGTAATGCTGCAAAATTTATTGAACTTAGAACACATTTATTCTTAAATGGTATGTCAGATTCTGTTCTTAATATGTTGTAATAAACAAGTTTTACTGTACTTTTTCAAAGTAAGTTCAGAAAAAACACCTTTATAGATTAATAATTCATCCCAGTTGTAGTTACATAAAACTATTCTTAATCTGCATCCTGATATCCCTCTTATGGAAACTGCCACAGAAATTTGGTGGTGATAGGTAGACCCTCACTCATGTTCTAATGTGTTTTCATTGCCTTTTCTCAATGATAATAACTGCTTTCAAGGACAGAGAACTTCTTTATGCATACACTGGTAAACAGAGCCAAACAAGTGAGAAACAGTGAAGTGATCCTCATTTTTTCAGTCTTTATTTTACAGAAAGATCTCAAAATCAAGTTGCTCTAAAATTCCAATGTAGCTTTATAAGAAACAGTATTGATGAATATTATTGATCATTTCACAGATCAGCTGCACCCAGAGCACAGCACACCTGCAGGAGAGGCAGCAAAATTGCTACTGCTGCTCATAATAAGAAAAATAGACAACTTCTCCTGTCTCTTCCCTCTAGACTCCCTAGCCTACTTCCCATCTTGAGACATGGAAATCAGCAACGGTAGCAGAATAAAAGTGGATTATCAAGACAGAAGGTACACAGCACTGTCAGTTCATGGTAGGGTTTGGTTTTGGTGTTGCTAAGTTTTTGTTAGTTTTTACATGCACACACAAAGAGTAAAAGCAAATAGCTGCTTAAACAGTGAGTTCTGCAGCAGACAGGGACTGGGGAAATGGGATATAAAAACCAGAGGACCAAAGCAGTGAAGCCATAAAACTTCAGTGGCAAAGTCAGAAATATGTAATGAAAACCCAAATTAAAAACATTATTAAAAGTAAAAGTTAATCTGTAACTATTAATATAAGTTCAGTTAAATGCATCAATTTTTTTCTAGCAATCGGCCAAAAAATAATAATGTACTTGAGATAAAAAAAAGACTGTAACAAAATTTAAAATATTCTTTTGCATAGCTGAAAACTTATTCCCTTTAAGGCCAGAAATTTGACATGAAAGCTAAGCCAAGTCTTATGCAGACATATTCTGAAAACTTCAGAAAATACATCTGAATGCTCAGTGAAACCAGGGAGAAACAACAGAGATTCTGCATGACAGAATGCACAATTCACAGAGGAATAATTTATGTCAAGTGATGCAGACTCCAAAACTTTCTTGTTCCTGTTCTAGCAGTTATGCAGACCATGTTCAGTGAAACCTGGCACTGCTGCCTCTCCAATTAACATCTTATTCTACCATCTCAGCAGAGAAAAAAATCACTACATCGCTGCTCTTAAAGCACACAAGTAATCCCTTGCTACATCTCAAGATATGATAAAAATTTACAAAAGTTTATTACTCAGGTTATTACCACATATAATAAAGGGCATTCCAAAATTTTAAATTACACGTCAAAATGCTCGACCACTGCATATTCAAAACTAATAAGTCATTTTTTTTCTTTAGGATGCTTTTGGACATTTCACTGCCTATGGAGACAAAAGGTTTAGAAAACAGATATCTAAATTAAATCCCTGACATTAAACAGGGTGAACACTCCTCACTCCCCTCCCACTAACCCTCCCTTACCATTATGCTACATCTGGACTTGCAAAGACATGGTGCCAATACTACAATGTTGACAATGTCTAAGAAAAATATCTTACCCTGTCTTATAACTTACCTGTTTACTTGGTAACTATTTGAGATCTGTCACCAGGACAGGAGAATTCCTGCCACACTCCATAAAACAGTAAAGCATAAACTGTTCCAACACACACCACTCACTATTGTTTGTACTCAAAAGACTTCATTTTCAAAACTATTCATTTTCTACATCACATGTGCAATGTTTCTCTTCAGAGAAATATCACAATTCATGTAATGCAAAAAAGGAATTTATTTGTTAAGACATATCATGTACTCTGGTGAATCCAAATGTCAAATGTCTATCTGAGAATGTGTAAGCAACAGAGAGGTTCTGAAAGAAGGGCAACAAAAATAAACACAACTTGAATATTTAAGAATGGATTGTGTTCCTGTATGGCATGAGGAAGTAGGCTTGAAAATGATTATAATATATTCCAGATTTATTATAATAAAACCAAAAATATGTTTGGTTTTATTTTAACACAAGCAGCTTCTAGAGTCTTAAATTATGTAATGTATTTTTGAGACTTGAGTGCAGTTCTAGTCTACAGCAATCAAAGAAGTATTTCGTATTAACACAGTCTACCTAAAATTTCAGTTTCTTCAATGTAAAGGAAGAGTTATCTGAAAACATAAGTTTTAGTTATAAATGGTACTTCCCTGCACTTATGAAAGCCAAATGAAATCTCACCTGCTGTGCCAGCCAACTTCAGATAAACAGCAACAAAGTTTTCTACTTCAGTACAGATAAAATATTAACCAAGTATTCCTTCTCTGCTCTGCTGGACTGCAAGTACAGAATCTGGTGGGGTGGGGTGGCAGGGTCAGTGACTGTAGACCTTTAAATCTACAGGAGAATTTTCCAGAGGCTAAACCTCATCTCTGCAAACATAAAACCTCTGCATTTTGGCACTGTCCCTGGAGAGAGTTTGGGAAACACCATCTGAAATACATGATTAACAGGTTTCTAACATGGACACCTATGCTACTGAAAACATTTCAGTATTAAAAAGGAGGCATACCATACAAACACAAAACATAACCAAAATTACTTAGGTAGTTGTCCTGAAATATTAGCTGTTTTCCCATTATTTCTCACTGTTACACTTACAGACCCTTACACTATGAACAGGCAGGCTTTTGACAAGGTCACCCAGTTCTCACATTATTTTCTATGTCCTCTGGTAGAACAATGTTTACAAATACTTACAGTATCGCAAACTGAATTAAAACAAGCATTGAGCATCAACACCCTAGGGAAATTATTTTTAAGTCTCTTGCCATGGTGAAAACTCCCAGATGACAAGAGCTTAAAATGAACTACAATGAAGTTCTATTTTTGTGATATACATTGTGCTCCAGAACCCATGATTTCTTGCTATAAAACTGATAGGAAACTCATATAAAAAAATCATTATTTTCTTTAAAATATCTTCCTGAAATATAAGAGAGTTACAAACCAGTATCTGGTACTCATGTTCCCCTATCACAGTTACTCTTGTATTCACTGAAGTTCTTGTCTCCCTGACAGAAAGGTTATAAGTACTCAAAAAATTTAATAAAATCATATGTACAATTGAAATTGGCAGTAAGCTTCCTATTTAGCAATCATAACCCAGGGAGAAAAAAAACTAACAATGCTGCTTTACAAATACTCAAAGAAAAAGCAGTTTGTCATATTCTTAATCACTCTCTAATCCATCAACCAATTCTGTAAGTAGTGACACAACGAAATTCCTTAAATCTGGTTTGAAAAGCTCATTCAAATTGATTTACAAATTGGGTAAGCCAAAGACATCCAGTCTTCGCTTCCTGATCAGCTGTCTTGAGGCAGAAAAGTTTTCTCAAATCGGTCACTGGCATTATTTCATGTTCCCCCAATATACACCCTCTCAATTACATTTTCTCCCCTAATTGCTTGCCTTTCCTTATTTCTTTGCAGTCTGCAGGAGTACTTTTAAAAGCAAAGAAAGCCTGAGTTCTAGCTAAGCCTTCATAGTGAGCATTTTAGTGTGTCAGTCTGTGCAGGACATCAAAGTGCTCTCCTAGGAGTCACTGTCAATATTTAGAAACTAAAAACATGTTTTTTACTGTGCATTCAGTGATTCTTCAGGGAGGCAAGTAAACTGTCTTTCTGCATGCTGTTATGGCTTGTCATTTTTAAGCCATAAAATTCACCTCCCTGTTTCGAATGAAAAAAATCCCTACTAACTTATCAAACCTTGATATTAGTTGGAATACAGTCAAAGCCTGGAATTTTTGAAGAGATGAAGGAAATAAGATTCAACACTGAAAGGAAATCATATAATTAATACTTCTAAACTATTCTGAAAATTTGAATCTTCCTTTTTCTGTATCCCAAAAATGACAAAACTATATACATATATGAATTTACAATACTTCAGTAAAAGGCTGTAATTTGTTCTCTGTTGCACACCAAATATCTTTAAAATCAAAGCAGAAGACTTTTAACTGGAAAATTATTAAATATTCAAAGTCATTTTCTGCTATAGGTTGAGTTAAACATGACTTAAGTTGCATAGTGCCAGTTTCCACTTTATAAATACAGTTAGTGGTGTTACATAACCACAAGAGAAAGTAATTTTCTCCAAGTATTTGTACAGTAATTCTCCTGAGGAACAATAAGAGAGAGAACAGAACCAGAAAACACATGCAAGTATTCATAACTGGCAGATTTACAAACATGAAACATCCCACATACTTATTAAAAATCATTTCAGTGACAGCTCTTACACCTACTACCAAGAGTAGCTCTAATGAACCAGAGAAAGTTAGATTACTACAGGATAGCAAAAGGATCACACTAAACTAAAAAGATGAAACTGGCTAAAGCTAAAGACAGACATGTAAAGCTTGTCCTATCAACACAAAGTGAAAATACTAGTCCATTAGCTAATACAAAAGCTTCTTTCATGAAAAATTCTCCAATCTTTTCTACAAAAAAGATGGCTTTTTCAAAAAAGATAGTTATGACCAGATATTCAATACTATTAACAATTCCAGGGTATGAATGCAAATCAGAATTTAAAAAAAAATACTGAGATAAATTTGAGTCTTTCAACTAAGCATGGCCTATAGAAACACAGAGAACACCTCAGAGTGACACAGACAAGACCCGAACCACCAGCTAAGAGTTTCTACCACTCAAAAAAACTTGTTCTGGGAGATTGAGATAGAGAGTGTGTAGAGCTTACCAAAACACCATGTTCATAACAACAGTGTCTACACCCACAAGTATTCTGGGCCAACGAGCTGGGAACTGAGTTCCCAGCCAGCAGATGCTGTTGGGAAGCTGACATCCACACCAGCCACAATTCAGCAGCACTGTTTGCTTGGGGAGGTTGGCAGTGGGTGGGTTTGTTTTGGTTTTGTTTGTATATGGGGGTGTTTTCATTTGTTTGGGGGGGGAGGGAGGATTTTGTTGGGTTTTTTGGTTGTTTGTTGGGGTGGCTTTTGTTTTTTTTTTGTTGTTTTTTTTTTTAAATACAGACCTAGCTCTAGTCTGAGCCCATGGATTAAATACCCATTAGCAGTTAGTATTAGAGATGCTGCTGGAGCACAAGTTTTCCAGTTTAGTGTTATCCAGTCTGCATGCTCAGAGAGCTCCAGAAGGTGAATCAAAGCACAGTGTGGGAACAATTGCACAATCCACTTTGAAACCACACATCTGAACCAACACATTACTGCAGAGGAACAGTGAGATACCCACGCACACATGACCTCAGCTGGGAGACATGCTGGTACAACCACCTAAGAACCTTGGTAAATTAAGAGTAAGTACTTCAAACAGGAAACTAAAAGATGCTTGCAAATGAGGGAGTTCTAACATTGCTGAAAAGTAACATACTCAAGAGAAAGAAGATATTAACACTGCAGTATGAAGGGGCCCGAAATGTCAGAAAATGGGAAAACTGAAGGACTTGAAGATTACTTTAACCAGGAATCAAAGCATAAATAAAAAAGGGACAGGGGAACAGTGAACGACAGACAGCATCTAGGAAAAAAATTAGGAGGAGTGTTATGGGTACAAACTGAACAATATCCATTCCACTGCAATAGGCACTGGTGAAGATTCTCAGCAAGAATACTCTGCCCAACTTGGCCATCATATTTCATTAAACATGCCCAGATAGTGTAGAGAATGCAGGTCAGAAATAAAGATGCCAAGAGATTTATCGAATTACTTATAAGTGAAGTTAGAAAGTTCTGGTTTTCTTTAGCCAGGTATGCTTGTTTAAAAGTAAACCAGCGGGAGAGATGAACCCAACTCGAGAGATTACAAGTCAGAGTTACAATTTACTAAAGAGTAAGCCTGATGTGTCAGGTGTGCCCTGGGCAGCTGCTGCAAACGATTCATTTATTAACAGTCCATCAGAAACGACATGGAGGGTGTAGAATACACAGTTCTGGTTATACCCACACAGTGATAAACTGGTCCCAGCCCCCCTAACTAGGACACCAAGTTAAAGAATAGTGGAAGTTTTCTGGTAGGTTAAAAAATCCTCAACTAATAAATAACAACAAAATCATTTGTCCTTGTATCCATCACATACATGTAAAAAAAAATAAATAGGAGGCTTAACTTGCAGCAAAAAGTTACATTACATATCAGGATATATACAGTTAACATAAGAGATTCAAACTAGCACAGAAGTAGCCAAATGCTGGAAGGAGTTGACTAACAGGTTACAAACTTTCCTTTATCACCTAACTTTGGGAACATCTAAATAAACACTCAAATAGAGAAGCTGCTGTTTATAGATCGATCTCACAATGAAAACAGAATAGATGAGCTATTGAGACCCATTCCAGGTACACATGTCTATAATTTTATAATTTTTGTCCATTATTCATGTTTAATTTTACTGTGTGTGTGTAGAAACACACACAGAGAATATGTTTGCAATATGAATTTATTTTCAAAAGTATATATGTCGAAAGTGTGACATATTTTGTCGACCATTACTGTTTATAAAGTAAACACCATAAGTCGCAGAGAAGGCAGTTTACCACTCCTTTAGTACACTTAAGCAGCTTTGCTTGTGAACTTACAGTGAATAGGAAGCAAGAAAGGTTTCTTTGTACTCTCCATCACCAGGTATCTCACTTGGGGATTTACAGTCACTACCATGCCCTTCCTATATCTTATATCAATGCCTACACTTAAAAACTTCGGAGCCTCCAAAATTCTTTATCAAACAATTTGGTGGTGAAATCCAATCTATGTCTACAAGCTAAAATACAATTATCACTTAATCTCTAAATATAGAAAGATTATTAAAGGACCAGCTGGCATTTTAAAATGATGAAAGCCAACAATGTTCTTTGGCATCAGCACTAGCTGATGTTGCTAAGTTACTGCTGCTGCCCAGTTAGTTACACATCATCAGGTATTTAATTCATGCAGGCCACTGGTCTGTAGGAAAAATAAAAATTAAAGGGAAAAAAAAGACAGAAACAAAAAACCTGCACTCAAAATTCATTTTTACACCAGTAAAACTCAAAAGTCAAATCTTACCCTCTGAGTCTATGAAGTACAATATAGTTTGTGTCCATGATCAAACGATATACAGAGGAAAACAATTAGCCTTTGGTGCTGTTTTAGAGTCCACGCTATCTTTAATTGCCCTATTAACTTTGGCCTGGTTTTGCTATAATGTAGGTAAGTTTTTATTGTTATGACATCTATTTTTGATGTGTGAATTTTGATTTTTGTAAAATAAATTACTTGATAAGGATCAGAAGGAGATGCTGCTTCTGTGTGCCAACAGGGGCAAATGGAAAAAACTGTCAGAATGGATGATAATTTAGATTATCAGTCAGATGAGAGCCTATGAAGATAATGTTATTTAGTATGTGATCACTGCTCAAAAAATTTCTTTTGAGTTTCTGGCAGTTTCTATGAGATTATACAACCAGCCTTTTCCTAATTCTTTCATCACTGATCACACTCATGATTTGCAGTTTCCAAATCCAAACCTGCATTTACTCTTAAGCAACCCAGTCAGCCCAGGTACCACCACTGCACTACCGAACAAACTCGGAGAAAACTCCAAATATCTTCCTAATCACAAACATCACCTCAGCAGTGCTTTTTCTCTAGTTTGGTTTCATTTTTATTTAGGCCATTATTTTTATGCCCTTAGCAAAACTGTGTCATTTGGAAGTCAGTCTTTTATCTCTGTTGGTGCAGAAGGAAATAATTCTACTGGTAGAGGACAATTTTGGCCTCTAAAGAACCCTGTTCTTTTCATCATACACTGTAAGCACTAACTTTATGACTCTGATGTTTCTTCCCTTCCTCATATAATTGAAATAGGAATATCATTAAGATCAATTACACGTTAAACACTTTCTGGTTTGGGTTTTTTGCTTTGGTTTTTTTCCCTATGGTGAATGTATAACTTGTTGGAAAACTATGCACAGAATCATAATTAACAAGTTTTTACTATCAAGCAGTTAAGACTTATCGCATCAGATACTGCAGACTTTTGTCTGATCAACAATTTCTATGAAGGAGCAAAATGATGAAAAAGTGAGTAATGGAAGGGATCCCAGGTCTACAGAACATGACAAAGACAGCAGGTATTCAGTTTATTGAAGGAAGGGACATTGGTAGCTGCCTTCAAACACAAAGGTTACCGTGACCTGGCAGCCAAGGCAACTTGACAAAAGCATCGGGACACAGCTCCTAAACAGAAAAGTTACTGTCAAAACCATGACATCATTACACCTCATCGAGCATAAGCGTTTTCTGGCTCTCCTCAGTTTTTCTTCCTGAACAATTAATTGCTAATTTGAGGGAAAGTAAACAAACAAACAAATCAATCTCCTATAAGCAGTACATTCTTGAAAGATCAGCTGTCAGCTTACCTTGTTCTAGTTTGTTCCAACACCATGTTCTAGGAATCCCCTCTATATATATAAAAAAAACCTCAACAAACAAAACACAAAATCCCAGCAACCAAAAAAAAAAACCAAACAAAAAATCCAGACAAAACAAAAGTCCAAATGAAACAACAAAACAACAAAACCCAAATCAAATCTAGCAACAACAAAAAAGTAAATATCCGTAGAGAATTTCCTTTTATATTTAAGAGGGTTGCTTATAAATACTTGCTATTCCACAAGATTATAAACTGTGAAGCTGTACATCTAATGCTACTATTATAATCTCAGATTTAAATGAAAATGTTCCTTGCATTATCTGTCAACACGTTCCCTAAAGCCTTGCTACAGATCACTGGGTCAGCAAAACAACGAAATTTATTGTCCCTGCAACATGTTACAGTTATTTTTAAATGACATAGGTGGGTTGTGCTAAAAAGCGTTTAATTTCCCAGGCAAAGAAGGGCAAGAACTCATCAGTGTTATGTTTATTACAGTTCTCTCAGCACGTTTGTACAACCTTGTTATCCAATGGTACTGCATATTTATAGCTTCCTGAAGTAACAGATCATCACTTGTCAGATGCTGAAATACAGAAGGATCAGACAGCACATTTCTTGAGAAAGTACTTTTGGGATTGAGGAGGTGTGAATCCTGTCTGAGAACACACTATTTGCTTATCCTTATCTTCCCACTCTTCAAGCATTTCAACTGGCAGCTGGGGGAGCAAACGTTTCTCCCACTTAAGTGGCCAAAGCATTCTTTAACAAATATCAAATACACTGGGTTTTATATTAAAATACAGTTTATTGTCTTACACTGAAATTAGTGCCTGTTTCTGAGAAATCCAGTAAACCAGACTTCATCAGCTATAACTTTAGGATCTAAAATAGCTATGTAAGGTATCTTTTTCATGCTAGGAAACCACCTTCTTTAAATATACAAGCCTAAATTTTCTTTTTCAGCCTATTCATTGGTAATTTAATTGGAAAAGAACAGAATCCTTTTTTGCAAGTCTATGTTTGTAAAATTATAAAATCATTTTTCATCTTCTTCAGGCTGATCTCCACACGAAGTATTTTTTACTTCATTCAAAGTATCATTATATGTATTTATACCATCAGAGTTCTCATTTCCACAAGAGCCTACTGATTAATGTAATCACTGTGCATTATTGCTAATCCACAGGCTTTTTGTGGGCATCTAACAAATATAATTACACTGACTGTCGAATTTGCTGCTTTCAGAAAACAGAACACTTCACAAAGCAGGATATTATTTTTAAGTACAAGCTTTTTACATCGTGTTCACCTTTGGCATGTTCTGTGGTCTGTGTTGTTAGTCAGAACTTCACATCCATCTGCTTTGTTTCATCCTGCAGGACTGTCTGGAAGGTAGGACCAAAAATAACTCAAACACAGAACCTATCTCTGGTTGCTCCTAAATAATATCCAAGGAAACAGATGTATGTTGAACATCTACCTGCCAACAGTTAAGACTGTCAGCTCCCTTTGCAGCAGCTGGTGACTCCCAGGTTGTTGCTGGCATTTTTGCCTGCTTTCATCAGATGACTCCCGGTTCAAAGATGGAACTTATCGGCCAAACGACTGAAATACATCACAGTTTCTGTGGTGTATTCTGGAACGTTTTTCCCAAATTTTTTTTGCAAAAAAGTTACTCCTAACATTGTTCCCATGTGCCCTCTTAAACTCTACAGAAGGATTACATCAATAACTGTTAAATTATCTAAAATTATCAAAATAATTGATTCCTGAAGCAGGGAAGGGAGTTTAAAATGTCTTGGTTTAACAACATCTTTGATGTTATACTGTTAACAAACAGAAGCAAGACACCCAAAGTATTTCTAGACATTTCTGAATTAGGGAAATATTGTTTAAAATATTGCTCTAATTTCTAAATGAAATTAGTTTTCAAGAATTTTGTCTACAGCCCCTTACTACATTTAACTAGAGCATTCAATCTGGCATCAGATTCTTTCTCCTGATTAAGTCAACTACAGAGAATACAAGGAAATACACTATTTGGGGACTCTCACACAGTTCCTAAACATACCTAACTATTAAAAAAAAACCCAAAACGAATTAATTCTTATTTTCCAGGAGCTCTAAACGTTAGTACATGTAGACCTAGTTTTACATGGGAAGAAGTCTTCACAGACCTATCTTGGTTCATTGATGTTACATAAATCGCAACATTCTGATGAAGGGAAGAAATCTTCAGGATATAAAAAAAGTAACCAACTTCCCAAAATAAAAAAATTGCTTGTTCCAGAAACATTCAAGCTTGAAACGTAACTGTGACTCTCAAATTGACTCCTCTTTTGCACATACTGCTTATCTTCTCTATTTTTCAAAACAGGTTAGTTAAAAAGATAATTACTTGTATGACTAGGAACCAAAACAGCTGATCCAGGTAAAACCTCAAGTTAACTCCAAAAAAATCATACAGTAAGCCAAGTTTTTAAACCATCGGACCCAAGAAGGAACTACCAAGTGGAAGGACAGCTACAGTTTGCCTAGTGATGAATTATAGTTCTACAAGCAAAAAGCTCAGACGAAGGTACAATTGTCAGAAAGAGAAAATGGTTTTGCTTCCTTCTACTTTCCTCACAATTATTTCAGATTCACAAACCAGTGATGGATATGACTGAACTCTTCAGACAATTCTCACTTTGAACTGACAGGTATTATCACTGGGGACCTTTTTTCCTAATAGTTGGGTTTGTATTCAGGCTTTCAGACACTTGATTCACAACAAGTTCAGGAAGATGGGCACATGGGTTCTGGTGGACAGCAACATGCTACTCTGATGTTGGTTATACCTACTATCTGTATGATGCTTTATTGTTTGCTCTATCATTATAAGTTTCACAGTAAAGGATCTTCTCCACTCTAAAGGCAAATATTATGTACCAAGAGAAATTAGTCCATCAAACCACAAGGAAAAGCTGCATTGACTATTTACACCACCTAGGTAGGTAAGAAAATATTTACTGAATAAACATGAACTTCAAAAGCAGATAAGTAATGCTTTAGAATTGTTGCTAGTTACTACTTATTGTAATAATGTTTCACAGGTTTTCAAAGTATGGTCTGACAGGGAAGCTTTATTCAAAATTTTGTAAGGAATGAAGGCACATCTTTAAGGGGAGGAAAGGAAGTAATACTTACAGGATTCCTAAATTCCTTAGGCCCAGAATAATATATGTAACACAAGAATAAATAGAACAGGAGGTATATCTATTAAGAACTCCTTAAAAAGGCTAATGTCTCCTCTTCTACCAGAACAAGCATGAAGAATTGGTAATATGAAGGACTTAAGCCTATATATTAAATCTGACTCCTACCTACTACAGCAATATTACCTTGTCCTTCTGAAATGGCAACCACTGCTGGTTTATTAACGCAGGGCAACATTGAAAAGTTCGTCACATTTTACCCAATCTGCACAACCTTAGCAGAAAGAAAGTTCCCCTGCCCCTCCATTTGTCCTGTCCCCACTATCCTCTCCTGTAGCATGCAGCAGGTTCTGCAGCAGAAGTGCCAGAGGTGCACCAGAGGCACCATGTGAGCCAGCTGGAAGAGATCCTTACAAGTACAGAAACAATGATAACTCTCTCAAGGGCATGAGCTGCTATTTTACATGGATTTTTCTTTCTCCCCTCCTCTTACTCCTCCAGCCCCACCCCCCCAACTCCAGCTGTGTTTTGTGGCTCACTTTGTTCTGGTTTTAATGCTATTTTGAGCATGAAAATTATTTACAACATTCTGATGTATTTAAATAAACCCCCACTCCCTAAGCCATCATTTTTCAAGTATCCTTTGTAACCAAGAATTTGTGACTAAAACTCAGAAATATTCTTCTTTGATGACCCATTCTATGCTTCACATGTAATGAAAACGTATTTCACATGAAAATTCTATTATGTTTAAAATGACTGCAAACCTAAATCTCAAATCTAACACATCTTGAAATAACATTGCTCTTTTGGAAAGCAATTGTAAAGGCAGAAAGGACTACAACAGCATCCATTTGGTTTACTACCATTTGCAATAGATCAAATAACTTTTCAGATACAAAACATGCACTTCTCAGCTGCTAACATGTCTGTGTAGACAAGCGAGAGGAAGCTCAACTATTCTTTATCTGAAGATCCCACACTTTTCATTAGGAGCTTTCTAAATGTATTTTTTACTTTCAGATCATGAACACAAAAACTAAAATTGCCATAAGAACGTGCAAGTGGTCTTACATCCCCCTGAAAATTTCTGTTTAAGAGGAAAATGGAAAGAATCAAGACAACAGTCTGGCAGTCTGGATGACCTGGGCCACGTAGAAGAGACTGAGATCCCTTCACATCAACACAAACAGAACTGGAGCCTTTGCACTCGAGCCTGTCATAGTTTTTAGTCATATTTTTCACAAGTTTTCAAAAGGTTTTGGATTTAGCCTCTGGAAAGATAAGAATTGTTTGAACTACAGCTACTGTCAATATATGACAAAATCACTTTCTACCACTGTTATTTTCAGAGTGGTACAGCCGCCAAGATGCCAAGTACATGTTCACAGCATCATTTTAAGGAGCGTGTATTAGTTCTTGATGATTCTTTACAGAGTCAGAACTTGAAAGCCTCCTATTTTAATAGCATTGGTCAACAAATGCTTTCACTGCTACCATTGAGTTTAACTTTTCTTCTAGAATATATAATAGTGAGGTAATTACTTGTGTTTATTATTGATAAATTACATTGTCTATTGGCTCTTTACTTTGAATGCTGAAATAATACTTAGTGTTTGTTTTAAACTAAAAAGTAGTCTTACTTTGTGTAGCAAGCAAAAAATCTACCAAAAATCTGAAAAACAGCTGCATTCACAATTTTTCACCTAGAAGAAAACAAGTTTCTTCTCTGAAGAGTGAATGCAAAAGTGACATTATGAAGCTACATGTTTAATATCTCTCAGTGCCTCTGGATTAAGTGCGTTCAGCTTAAAACCACCTGGTTTTATCTTGCCTGGCACTAAAGGCTTATCTAAAATCTTTAGATTAAGCCTTGCTCTTTTCTGCTACAATAGTAGCAGAAACAATCTCATAAGTAAATTATATCCCTCACATGAAAATAATTCTGCTGAGATGGACTCTTTGTAGGAGACAGGAATAACAAAACTGCATATTTATCAATGAGGACATTATTTGCAGAACAGAAATTACTCATGATGATGTCATCTAGAATGGAAGAAAGTTCATATTCAAAACTGAAAGCAAGTTACTCTATTGAGTAATTCTCACTTCGTAAATCAGACACAAAAGTTTAAACTCACAATGGTGTTTCAACTCTCTGTGTTTAAATCAAGCTGTTGTAAAGATCAGAAATCCAAAAGTTACGTTCAGTTTCCCTCCACCAAGCAAAAAACATGTATTCTCCAAAGTGTTTACAATTTCTCATTTTTATCTGAATACCAAAACAAAAAAAACCAAGCAAGTTTAGTCTTTTTAGAATATTGTAACATTATTTCTTTTTTTTTTTTTTTGGAAATCACAATCTATCTGAAAACAATGTCTCATTATAAGTGATGTAGCAGCAGTAATTCAAGTCTTTCTTATTTACTGCAATTTAGGTCAAAACCATTGCACATACTCAAGACCCTCAAAAGTAACACACAGAGTACTGGCACCTGCTCCTCAGAATTGGCTATTTTACTCTGCAGACCCGCATCAAATTACTAATCAGTAGATGTAACCAGTACAGAATAAAATTCTGCCTAGCAGAAAGGATTGCTAGTGATTTGTAGGGAATTCACAGTCTCTGCACAAAACAGAAGCTCTCAGACCGGTCTTATATGTTCTACCTGAATTAAAAAACTGTAAATGGAACATGAGCAAATCTGTTTGCAAAAGAAGTCTGAAGAAGGGAGCATCCACACTATACACATATTGGATGGGCAACTCCTTCAGACAAGCTCTAGTCTGGTCCAGAGACTAGCAGTCAGATTCCATTTACTATGTTCTTAAAATACATCTTTTTAGCTTAATTTGATCCCCCATGAATCAAGTTTGTGTGCTCTGAGAATGCTCCACAATGTGCATGTGCAGTAAGTGGGAGCACATAATGACCAGAGCTAAAACAGTTTCTACGGACACATCCAAAGAACACCAAAAATGACAATGATAAAATCTGCTGGGGAGGGGACTGAAGTTTCAAACAGCACAATCAAGTACTTTTAAAGGAATTAGCAACACACTGTTCTTAAAAACAGACTGTAGCCTCTGTGATTCTGTGACTTCACCAAAGATGGGGCATTTTGATATTAAAATACTCCCTGCACACAAGTTATGATGTTCTAAATGTATAAATACTCCTCAAGTATAAATTCCCTAGCTTTGTCATATTTGTATAGTATTCCCTTAAAGCAGCGTGATTACTTCCACAGAGAAGAGGTAATGACCACAACATATTCTGCTTCTAGAGGAGTAGTTTTCTTCAAATACACCACCCAAATAGTTATACTCCTCTAAGTCACATTTTTTCAGGTAGTTCTCATCTTAGAGATCCCATTATCTGCTCCGCCCTTGGATTCCAGAAGGCACAGGAGTGAGCAAAAAAATGAATTGTGACAGAACAGCCAATTAAACATGACAATTCACAACTCACATTTCCTCCCGTAAGTCACAACATACAACTAAAACAGAGGTGTAATAAGTTCAGCAGCTACTAATAACTAGGTACTTGACCTTGGAAATTCCCACTTCCACCAAGCTACTTAGCTCTTCCCAAGTTTCTCAGTAGACTTCAACTGTTCCACACTCAGTTGTTATAAGCTCCTAGACAGTATTTGTGTCTTTACAGCGAACACTCATATATTTCCAATATAAAACAATGTCTGGATAGGACAAATAGCAAAAACAAATTATGCTATTTCTTCCCTACTGACTGGACACCTCCTGCTTCTTATCACAATCATCTTTGCTTTCTTTAACTACTCCTTCCTGTAACACAGAAAGTTTTTAAATTAATTTGCTGAGGCAACAGAACATACTCAGAAGCAATAAAAGCTGATTTGCCCCATGAAACAAATAATGCTGACTGCCATAAGTCTATTTTCCAGTGCACTGAAGACAACAAATTTCTCTAATATTGAGCCCCAAATCCTCAGGAAGTTACAAATAGTTATATTACCACACACAGTTCAAAGAATTAAAAAGGAAGACTGTCATCTTTCTAATTGTACCTCTGTCCAGCTGCCTTATGTGCTATCATTCCATATGGATATGGAAACATTTTCGCTGTGAATCCCCTGTTTCAACACCTTGCCTTACCACGGACTCCAGAAAATCCAGAGAATGTACCCAAGGCTTCTTTCTCCTTATGTTCTAAGATGTATATATGACCTCTTCTTGTACACCAATGCCACAGGTTTTAGCTGGCATCTACTAACAGCCTTATGGTTTGTTGGTTTTTTTTTTTTTTGGGGGGGGGGGGGGTTTGAATTGGATTTTTTTTGGCCATGATATAAAAATCAAGAATGCTAAGAAAATTAGTACCTAGACAAGACACATTGCAATAGTTGCAAATTTTCTTAAGCCCATGCAGGTGATATTGATAGTTTTTCACTAGCACTGTGTACCAGCAACACACATCCCTACCAGGCTTCCTGAGACACAGAGTGCCAGACAGCTGACTTCCTTCCCCACACTGCTCACATTTCCAAGCCCTGGCAAACTTACAAAGAAAGGAAAAGCATGCCTAAATGTTAGTAAATCCAACCCAGTAGCAGAGTCAGAAAAAAAAGGGGATGGTGGTTAAGTAAAGGAAACAGCAGAGGACAGTAACAGATAGACTCTTAAAGAATCGGGTAATGTAATTCTTTCACAGGTATGTATAACTGAAGGTTCCACTACAGTTAACTGAAACTGTTATTGCATCTTAAAATTCTTAAGTAAGGAAGTAACAGTGGTCAGTCCTGAAAGTACTATTTTCTCAAACTTATCATCAAATGTAGGTGTTCTTATTTTGTGACCATCACACTGGCAAAAACCTACCATGAATTATTAGCCAGATCCAGTAGTCACTCATTTGTTGGAAAGGCAACTGTGGAGAAACAAAAGATCAACAAATCACTTGTACAATTTCTGAAGCGATTAATTTCCTGCTCTTCTAAATTTCATCAAACTGAAGCAAGGAACATCGAGGTAACTGTTCTAGCATGTGGATGCATTGTCTTTCAGGAATGACGTAAGATCTTCGACAGCCACACAGAGAAAACAGTTTCACCTGCTCCCTGGATCTGACTATTTCATAATCTGCATTTGAGGTCCGATTAGTCTCCCGAGAACTTCTTCAGTGCAGTAATTTACCTACTCAAGTCCTAAAACAGCAATACAAACTACCTCCAAAAGAAGCCTGAAATGTGAATATTTACAGATACAGAACATTGTCTGAACCAGTAGCAAACTTCACAGAATAACAAACTGTCTACGATAAAATAATGGTCATGGAGTCCACAGATTTGAAATCTACTATTAAACAATGATCTACAGAGAAGGGATCTAGTCAGATAACCTTACCCAAAGAGCTAATGACACCTCTGTGGTTACAACAGATGTTCAGAAATGTTTCTGATTATTTCTGTTGATTCAAGTAAGAAAAAAAAAGAGTGTTTCCTCCAAGAAAGTTGTAGGTTGAGCCCTCAAGGTGTGTGTGTTAACCAAGGGCACTCAACAAAGCAACTCATACTGTATATTTTCATAAAATATCTAGAGCTTTCAGAGAGCACACTCAGAAGTACAATGCACATTTTGATGAAAATTTCTTGATAACCATGCTAGAGTTTTGTTTATACCTACAGCAGGGAGACAAAAAAGCCACCATTTAAGTCCTAGATATGAAATTATCAGCTCCAAGACAAATAAATAACATGCATTAGCAGGTTGTACATGTTCAGTAAACACTGAACAAAACACAATAGCAGCAATAAGTTGACTTTCACAGATTAGCTCTGCTTTCACAGTAACACACTCTGTTGGTAGCAGACTTTTCATACAAACTAAAGCTCATTGCTTCGAACTACAATTACTACCACTCTAGTATCTTTTGACTATCCACGAGCAATAATGGAAAATACTGAAAGAGAAAGAAATAGGGGAAAGGAGAAAGGAAAAGAAACTGTACCTGAAAGGGAGAAGAAGAGGTAAACACAACTGCTAACAAATCATCTTTATGTTCATCTTCCCTTCACTTCCACAATGATTCTGCACAGGAACACACCAGGACAACCTGCTGTGCGTGAGGAACACGCAGGGTCACAGACTAGAAGAAGCTTTTGAAAGTTAACTCCTCTAAGCATCACCTGAGGGTTTGAAACCTGTTTGTACAACACCATTGAAGAATACAAAAAGGACTCTTACACTCAGCTTTCTCAGTTAATAATGCAGACGAGTATATAACGTATATTTCCCTTTTTCAATAGGAGAGAACTGAGCTCATCCTGATAATCTCCCTAAATATCTGTTTCCCTTTTCAAAGAACACAAAAAAGCACGTCGTGAACCTTGAAGACAAACTGCATGAAAGCTGCTTTTCAGCCAGAGGATTTGATCTGTTTTGAACATGGGATACGGATGAAAACAGGCACAATTGAGAAGAAACAATGAAAAAGAAAGGCAGCACAAGAGCTTCCAGCAATACACTTCCACACAAGAATACAACTGCTGTCAAGTAACCATATATAAAAGAAGGGATAGCAGGTACTTGCTGTGTATTCTTCTAAGACTTCTAGTGCCGTGGTATGATTTTAGCAACCTGGGTAATCTTATGATTTAACTTACTATTTTACCGATACTTTCCTATACAAGAGACAACTCTAATCTCTAAGGCTGGTAATTTTCTCAAAATGCTGCGATCAAAGTGGGGGGTGGCAGGATAAACGCTTTCTTGTGAACTTTAAATAATTTCAAGAAATGACTTCACAAAGCAAGGTTTGCTTTTGCAGTCACACTAACATAGCTCTATCAGCCTGTGGTTTGCTACTGTCCTAATGCTGACAGTAACCAGAAACTTTAGGCACAATTAGCAGAGGCATTTCTTTCAATCTGATCACATACAAAACCTGCACGCTACAATTCGGTGTATGTTTTGGATTCTAAGGGGCAAAGAGGGAATAATTATTTCCTCATATTCAAGCAACTTTGGACCTATAGGAACGACAAAGAACCTTGCCACTGCTTATACTTTTGGGAAAGTTCTACTGATGTACCAGAACAACCTAATTTTGATACCTATTCTTCCATGATCAAAATGATGCTAATATTCAGTTCTTGATGTTCTTAAAAGGATCAGAGACACTTATGATCATATAACTTACAGGACAAAGTATATCCTTTTGCCCAGCAGATGAAATTGCGATTATCCTGAATGCAAGACTGCAATTGGAACAAGATGCCAAACATTTCAGCACACAGTTCACAAGATCTTGCCAATGTTTTCTGACTATGCAGTACCTGCACACCTAACCCCCAAATTTCCTTGTTCTCAGTGTGAGGCTGATTCTCGCTAATCACCTCAAAAATGTCTTCATACAAAACACATGAAAATATTTTTTATCTTCCTAATATGGTGCTAAAAAAGATAAAGCAAAATGGTTTCATTCATGGGATGATGCTTAAATAAGCTCTGAATTCTTCAAAGTTTTAGAGAAATTATGGTGCCTTGTTCTTTAAATCAGTTCTCACTTCCATGGTCCCTTGATTAGAAAAACAAAAACAAAAAACAAGAAATCAGAACCTTTCCTTTCCTTGCTTTTGATTGGAGAACTTTCTGTGAGTGTAATATGCAGCCTGTTCAATTTTTCATTTTTTAATCAGCTAGACTGTTACAAACACTGGGAAATTATTTTCAAAAACATTTAAAAGACTTTTCATTTATACTGACAGGGCATTTGGTGTAATGCACATCTCTTTTAGGATGTGCATTTTCAATCAGTAAAAACTAGAGTATATCACACACACACGAAAAGAGATTCAGAATTGCTACTTGATCAGTTATTTACTTTCAACAAGTGGTGAAGGAAGTAGTTGGAAGGCAGTGAATATTGGTGTCTGATTTTGGCACCAGATAAAGAGAGAAAGGATAGTTTCATTATTTTTCTTTCATGTCACTTAACTCACCTGTAGTTATTTCTTTAATTGTATTTTTCAGAAGCAAGCTAAAAACTGTCCCTCTTCCACGGAAGTATTTTTCAGCTGTGAGTGATGATATACCTAATTTTTGTTAAACTCAGTAAATACCCCAAAGGATTTTTAGAACAGGCTGTGTAATCAATTAACTTGACCTCAAAGAGCTCTTTAAGGCTCACCATACGCCAAAACTGCTCTATTTGTATCTTAAGAACTAAGACTTTGAAATAACGATATTAGAAGGAAACTGAATTTATTCGCATGCTCAGACAGATAATTTACAGAGTAGAAATATTTTTTCAAAAAGTAAACTCTTAATTTAGGAAACAATGCACACCTGCCTCATTCTGATAACACAGGACAATAATGCTTTCTAGTCAACAGTCTTGCCATAGTTTCCCTGAGCCTTCCACCAATTCTGTCAGAGGCTGAAATCATGGGTTTGCTCTTTGTGATGAGCAAGGAACATGCATGAAATCTAACTGGGAAATTTTTCTATGGGTTACATTACACAGAGAGAAGAGTAGAAGGCATCCACAATAAAACCAGCATATCTCAGAGCATAATGATAACGCCCAGAAGTGTCTTTTCACAAAGAATACAAGAGATGGGGGAAAAGGTATTATTGAAAAAGTTGTGCTTACTGGATGTGCACATTCCTGCTCGTTCTGTCAAGATAAGAAACAAAGCCTGCCTCAGCTGTGTTGGTTTAATGGAATATGAATATGTAAGCAGCCAGATTCTGAACATAAAATTCACACCTCATCACAAGGAATAGTTGCATATTATCTTGCAGAGGTTCAAATTCAAAAGAAGGACTATTACAATATCAA
Organism: Corapipo altera; assembly: GCF_003945725.1. Lineage (NCBI taxonomy): Eukaryota > Metazoa > Chordata > Aves > Passeriformes > Pipridae > Corapipo > Corapipo altera. The sequence goes on from NW_020884925.1 coordinate 5,810,509, forward strand.
GGCTACTAGTATAAACTGGTATTTCTTTTCAAGACTAGAAAACATATTACAAAAATCAAGAAAAATATCTAAATAATTAATCCAAAACTACTCTTCTGCTCTGAAGGACTCTGAAAAAATTAGGTAATGTGCTGCAAAAGACCGTATTAAACAGTTTTGGTTTTTATAATCACACCATTTCTGCCACATATTCTGAACTGAATAACCCAAATCTTTCATCTAATAGTTCTAGTTTCTAATAGACACATTTAAAGCTGAAAACTCTCTGGTCCGTTAAAAGAGCTGAAGAGACATAATTGAAACCAGTAACACAATAAATTAAACGGAGCAAATCCTCATCAATAACACAGTCTGTAACCAGTGCCCTCAGAAATGTTTAATTCTCCTTAAATGTCAAGCACCATTTCACTGCTTATGAGAGAAACTTCCATGAACCAGTATTATCCCAATGCATCCATGTGTGCATGGTACCCACAAACAGATGCAGACGCTCATGATCAGCAGAGAGTGAGGCCACTTGAGCCCGAGGATCAACTCTTTTTTTTTTTAATTTTTTTTTTAACTTGCGCTATAAGGACACAATGCAAAGTGAACGAGTAAATCACAAAGGAGTCAGGAGGGCTCCAGACTTGCTTTCAGAACAAACAAGCTTGTTCCTCAGTCACCCAGCCCCAGGAGACCTGCAGCCTCCCAGAGGGCTCGCCCCAGCCTCCCTCGGGTGCCCCAAAGCCACAGGCCTTTCCAGCACTCGCGCTCTCGAGCTCTTCTTTGCTATCTGAGTACCTTAAACCCACTCCTGCTGTGCTCGCCTCGTTTTATCACCTTCAGCACAACACAGCTCTCGGCTGAAATTGCAGCCGAGCACACCCCGGCGCCAGACCCTGAGCAGCGGACGCAACTCAAGGTGAGCGCTAAGGTGAGCCCAAGTCAGCGCCGATGGAAGGCGCCAGGGACAGCGAGCACAGCCCGCAGAACGGGTACCAGCCGCTGAGGCAACGCCAGGGGTTCATTTGTCATCGCAACTTTCACCCAACGCTGTTGATAGAATCCAATCCGCCCTGGCGAGCCCTTCCAAACGGGAGATGGAAGTGCCACCGCGCCGCTGCCGGGCTCGGGAGCAGACCGTGTTGACCACGGCGCAGCCCATCGAGGGTCTCACCTGACCGCCTCGCTGCGGGGATGGCGCCCCGGCCCCGCTCCTCGGGATCGCCGGGAACGAGCGCCGAGGCCCGAGACCGCCGCCCGCGTCCCACCTGTCGGACGGCCGCGGATCCCGAGGCGCCGCTGGCGGTGCCGCCCGCCCCCTCCCGCGCCCCCGACTCACCGAGAAGCCGGCCCAGAACGGGCAGGAGTGGCGGACGCGGGCCGAGGTGGTGAGGGCCAGAGCGGCGAAGCTGACGGCCACGATGAGGCAGCCGAGCACCATCTGCGTGACCCCCAGGGCCAGCATGGCCCGCGAGCGGGCGCGCTGCTCGCGCAGGCGGGACAGGCTGCGGGACAGCGCGGTGGGGCTGAGCGAGCGCGCCCCGCCGGGGCCCCGCGCCGCCCCGCCGCCCGCCGGCATCGTCCGCGCCGCCCCG
>NW_020884925.1:5812488-5909060 GCF_003945725.1 Corapipo altera
TGCAGCGCGCGGGCGCGGCTCAACCTCAGCCAGCGGCGGGGGCGGCCCCGGTCCGGCCCAGCCCCGGCTCGCGGAGCGCCGCGGCCCCGCTGCCCGGCTCCTGCCGCCGCGGGAGGGGAGGGGGCGACGCGGGGAGGGGAAGAGGGGAGGGTCGGTGCGGCCAATGGCGGCCGGAGCGGCGGCGGCCGCCAGCCCTGCGGGCAGAGCGCGGGGCGAGGGGCCCGACCCGCGGCCCCCCAGCCTCCGGACAGCGCCCGGGCAGGCTCCTGCCTGCGGGAACATCGCTCGCACCTGGGTTTTGTGCGGCAGCGGCACCGGGCAACCTCCGCCCCTCGCGGTGTGATAACGGCCAGCGGTGGAGGCAGGGCAGGGCTGGTTCTCGGTTCGGTGCAAAAGGCATCTTAACCTTTTTTTATTTTTCGTTTTTTCGTGCAGCGAACTATACCAAGCCTCAGGTGCAGCATCCGCAGTTGCAGAAATATAACGAGCTTCTAATTATGAAAACTTCCCTGCCCCACTGCTGCCAACAGTGTCCAGCACAGTAAGGCTGCCCACAGCACATAAATCAGGCAAGTTTTCTGCAGAAGGGAAAGCGCAGTGACAACACTGCCTGCAAACAGCTAGGCCTGCTCATGAAAACCACAAAAACAGAACCCAAACCCAAGATAATCACCTATATAGCAGGATAGTTTAGGCAGTAGAACTATTCCAGGGTTAACATGTTTGTAGCACCATAATCTGCTAGAGCAGTATTACTGTGGTGTTTTTTGTTTTTTTTTTTTTGTACTTGAGGCCCTTTTTCTTCTCTTTCAAAAAAACTTTTCTTTGCATTAGTTTCCTTTGGAGGTAGTAGCAAGGAAATGTGCTTCGATGGGAAAGTGTCAAGAGAGTAGGTCCCGTCTTTTTCTCATACAGCATCTGGATGTTTTACTGTAAGAGAAGAATAGAAAAAAGCTTGCTGCTTTTAACTTAAATCACTATCTGTGGCACAAAACAGCTTGGGATAGCAGACTACAGTGCTGTCACCCCAGCATGGCTGAAACACTGCTCTAGCACATGTGCAAGTCCTATTTTAATCAGACCCAAAAAGTGCCTGACAACACTCTACACTGAAGAGACAGCTGTTTTGCTGCAAGTTTTTAGTCTAATGCAGACTTGTACTACATTAACACTCCTCATAATCAGAAGAAGAGTTAACTTACAATGTTTTAGTTTCTCCTACTGGGCATAAACAGAAACGGGAGTCAGCCAGAAGCAAACCACCACCACACACACCCCTGGCCCAATACACTGCCCCAGCTGATATCCCTGAATTGACTGCTGGCACAGGTGTGCTACATCCCATCTGAAATCCCAGGGGGAACATTTAAATGAAGGCAGATGGGGATATATGGTTATAGATCCCCCTGAGTTTTTGCTTATACTAGTTCACACTAAAACTAACTTCTACTTGCTTTTATTTAAGTAGAACTATTTGGTATTCAACAGTGGAAACACTACTTCAAAATACTCCCTTCGAAGTCAAGGAAGAGTCCATGTTATAATATTCTACCAAACAATGTGGAAGGGTCTAGCAAAAAGAAAAACAAAAACAAAACCCAGAAGCAAACTGAACCTGTGCAGTCTTCCTGATTAAGCAGCTCATTCTCCAACCAGCCAGAAACGCCTAAGGTTATTCAACAGAAGGACAATTAGAAACCTTAATAACTGCATTTAAACCTCTATCTGGGTGCTCTGGTTCAGGAACAAGATGGCCCTAGGGCTTGGAGAAATTAGGACACATTACACCGGGGTGTAAATTTACATCTCACTAACACCCTGTGCTGATACTATTGTATGCATTAAGTACAAAGCAATTTACTTTCATTTCCAAGGACTTTGTAACTGGCACATAAAAAAAATAATAAAAATGAAAAAAATAAATCCACATTTGTGAGCAGTCCAGAGGAGGATCTGGCACTGCAAATCCACATGCCTATCTGCTGTCCATAAACTTCACACGTGGGTAAGCTCTCAGGCAATCAATACTTCCAATCTGGCAAACAAGGGCTACCAGAAAACAGTTGTTTTGGCTTCTAGTAGGAATCCACAGGAGTTTAGACTGCATCATGTTCACTCCAATATTTGTGAGCATTCAGGTGTAGACAGATACTGCTTAAGATCTGAATTACCTCTGGATACACTTCTTAGCTTTCTGAAGGCCCCTAATTGCCGGATTTGTTTAAGAATGATTTGAGAAAGTAGAATTTAAAAAGTAGTATTGTCCCCAACTGTAAATTAAGTTATTTTGCTGAAGAGTTCTTTTTACAATACTTCCATTGGTATTTTTCAATGCTGTATCATTGAGTGGAACAAAGTGGGATGTGGCACTAAAATTTCTTCCAAAACTGCAGCAGCAAAAGCCCTGGTTATATGTGAACACTATAATATACTAATTTTAGTTTAACAAACTAACTGTTTCCTGAAGGCAGCCAGAAGGGCACTACATATCAGACCTTATTATTAGCTTATTATTAATCATCAAAACTCAGAAGCCAGCATGATAATGATCCCACTTCTGTGGTAATTGTCTCATCACCTTCAGTCTTTACTGGCTCCCAACCAGTTCAGAAAGCAGCTTCATACTAGGGACTGTATTGGTAGATCAAAGTTTGTATTTATTCTCCCTCACTTTCCACTGTAGTGAATTTCATGCATCTTTCTCACTTCAGTTGTTATTTGAAATGAAGAAAATTACATTTTCAAGTATGACAGAGCTGGAAAACAAGCAAAAAACAGTAAATTCACAGTTCCAATAAGCTTTGCCTACCATTAAGAAGGTTCCCTACAGGATATAAATACTGAAAATAAGTCCAGGGGCCCTGCCACTGTCACTTACACATGTCTCAAATTTGCATACCTGACACGATCTCATTATTTGAAGCAGCTCCTCTCTCTGTGTGTATGGAGCTCTAAGGACTTACTAAGCACTATCAAACCAGGCTGTCCCACACAATGTACGTCCCAAAGATAAAGTGGAAATTGGCCAAATGAGATGGTACCAGTGCTGAAAAATACAATACATACTTTATCCACACATACAAAACCAACAAAACTTAAAATATCTCCTTCCATATCCAACTTTCATCATGCATCTTGATATCTTGAGTTAAAGTATTTTTATTATTCTAATATTTCACAAGTAATTTCTCAGCCACTCAGATGTTGGGTCCTTACAACACCAGCAGTAGTTTTTCCACTTCCCTTGTCTATCCTGTTCTTTCCTCAGAGGGAATCAAGTATCCAGAGCACAACCTCCAGGATGAGTTCAGTTGAAGCATACCATTATTTCTTGGCACATATATTAAAAGAAGAATTATCTTTTTCCACAGCTACACTTCACCTTGTTCTAAAAATAACTTGTGAGGCACTCCAACTTATCTTAGATTACCAGGAACCATACCCAATATACCTAATTTTCACAGAAGTAATTGAATTGGTTTATGGATACAATTACCTAAATATAAAGTCTGTATCACTGACAGAACTGAAGAGCAACATATTCTTATATGCCAACTTTCAAGCATATAAGGACATTTGATTCCAAGGGCAACAGAAGCTGGTATTTCAGTAAATTAAAAAATGAATTTACATTTTCTTGCATTTGACAGTCAAGCTTCCCTAAGTTTAGGACAGCAAATAATAAAGATTTCTTTATCTATGTACAACATTCAATTGTAATCAGCATCTTGCAGAAAGTATCCTGCTTTACTAGTTCAAAAATTTGAAAATATATTTTAAAAAAAATTCCTGCTAGCAGATACCAAGTTGTGACAACAAGACAATACTTACCAGTGCCCACAAGTATAAGAAGAGATCATAGAGTTAAACCTGTAGACTTGTTAAACCCTTACAGTGGCACTGCTGTCTTCGGTGTTGTTTTGCTTCCTCATGACTCAACATTTTTCTATAGGATAACTGTCTCTGACAGACTTGTAGCTAATCAATGAACCTCAAAAAAAGTAATCTTTCCACCTCCCTACTTTTGTACTAATAAAAGTATCTACTGTCTTTTTACTGACAAGTTTTCACTTGGCAAATGATACGTAGGATAACACCCCTAGTCCCATCTCTTACAGCATTTTTTTCTGTGGAAGTGAATGACTGAAGAGCTCACAAAGCAGATTCTGTGTACAAAAACGTTATGAATGAAAATATAAAAAAGAACTTTGACTAAGCCCTGCTTCTGTACTTGAAACGCAAGTGCCTATTTATGAAAGTTTTTAAAAAGGATATATTAAAATTAAGAGCATCTACCTCACAATCATCAAGAGCCTTTTAATAAACCAGTGCCTACACAAACTCTGCTTCCAAGAGGTACCAAAAAAAGGAGAACTGTCACATCTCCACTGTGGGCTGCAGGATGCTGTCCTTGGTGGGTGACTGCACAGAGCAACAATTCTCTCACTAGTCTTGGTAAGGGCTCAGAGGTACATGAGGGTCCCTGAACTTATCAGCTCTTTTCTGCACCATTTTGTACCTACTGGTTTGTTACTCCAACCAGTCAGCAGACCTGAAGGGGACAAAGAGAAAGAACTGCCATAACTTTACAGCCATTATTGTGGTTTCTCATGTTTTTATATAGAGGATAATCACAGATTAGTTGGTTTTACAAAAATAGCATCCTTTAACAACATAATCCAAGCATATATAAACCCACAAGATTGACTTCCATATGTAAGCAAGCCAAAGGGGTTTTAAACAGGAAAGCTTTGCAGATAAAAATTAAGGAAACCTCAATTTCCATGCTTTAATCTGAAAATAGTTTGGGTCTCTTCTTCAGAAATACCTACCTTGGAATTACTTCCTCCATGTGAGTGTCTGCCCTGATGAATGTCCTGGAGTGCTACAGGCACCACTGAAATCAAGATAATTGCCCTGCATTTTATGACTGCTTGAAAGTTCAAATTGGGTACGTGTCTTGGATCTGAAAAGCAGATTGCCCTGTGGTTTTACAAAAGGCAAGCTAGAACTCAGATTTTTTTTAAATGAGACGGATTTCTTTCCCAGATGATTACCTTGGCCTGGCAGAAAATGTAATCACTGTGAAAAATAAGTTGCATAAACCAAAGTACCACCTGGTATTTTCTGTTCAAGCATTAGCAAAAGATAAAACTATTCTTAATCAGGACTTCAGTCTAAGAAATTAAATCATAGAAAAATATATATCCAGTATCATCCAAGAAGTTTTGGACAGAAGTTTTTTTTGGTGCATTAAACCATATTACTCTTCTTCTGTAAAACTTTAAAATATAACTTAACTAGTAATAGATTGCTTACTGATCCCATTGCCAAGAGTAAAAAAATGTGGTAGAATTAGCCAGTTCATATTATCTCTTAAGATGATTGGACTTTACAGGGCCAGAGTCTACTAGATAAAATATTTTCTACTGTAGAAATGAAATAGCTGAAAGTCCGAAATAAAACTTTACATAATCATTTTTAATATTGCACAATATCAACCTTTCAGCTAAGCCATTAAAATCTAGATGTAATTTTAAAAGAAGAATCATTTTAAGCATTTAACTAGGTTTTTATTTCCTTTACAGAAGAAAAATGGCAGTTACATTTTTAAAAATATAAGTCAAAGACTTAGTTTTCTGAGAAAAACACCTCTGAACTTCTTATATGATTCAAGAAATAAAACTTTCAAGAAATTAATTTGTTTGATTTACAGGTAAGAACTTTAAAGTATTTCAAATGAAAAAGGTCAAAAGTCCCTCCCCTAAGTATCTTGCTCAGATTGTGGATTTTCTAGTAAAGCACATGCAATCCGCTTGTGGGATTCTGGCTATTCTTCTTAGACAGGTACACTGTACTGAAAAGATAAAGGGGAAAACCCACCATATTTCCAATCACTACTAATCATCAAAATATTAGGAAAAACTTTCCAAGTCTAGTCATTACTGATTTTTCCTTTTATGCAGGCTTTTTGTTGATAAGACCCCTAATTTTCCTGTTTCCATCACAAAGCAGCAGTAACTGATGCTTAATTTCCAAATTAACCAAAAAGTATGGTACAAAAAAGACAAAAAAGTCTTTCTTATTTAGCTGAATAGATACACTTTCTAGGAAAATACCTGATTAAAAGCACATAGTCTTTCTAGTTGTCATCTGTAGATAAGAAAAGTTGTAAACACAGGGCCAAAGGACATTTTTTGGAGAACAAGAAATTATTGTTTGGTGGCTGAGACGTTCCAGTTTTGTTCAGAAGCATGGGGCAGGCAATCTAAATAATTTAAGGTCAGCTGAGCTGCTCATACCAATTTAGCTAAAGCCCACACTAGATGAAGACAGCTTTTTCTACTTTGGATAATTGAAGGGACCAGGAAGACTATTCAGCATGGAAACTCAGAAGAGCTGAAATTAGGGATGATTAAAACAACTTTGGTTCTTAGATTAAATGAAAATTCATAACAGGATTTATTTCATATGAAGTTGCTACTGAGATTTATGAAATCAGTCTCCAATATACTGGATAATTTTTTCAAGATTTTTCTTTGTGACAATGCAGCTGAAAATCATAAGGCAAAAATTGCTGCCTCTATCTGAAATGTTCACATTAATCCAAGTCATAGTTTAGTATTTTATGCAAAATTGACCAGACATGACTAGACATATGAACTATAGCACTTTTGCCAGGTGTGAAAGAGTTAACCTGTATACTAACATACCAGAAAGATTGTATTAAGAAGAAACAACCCCGAAGTTGCCCGGTTTTGTCACACTGGTGGAACACTTGCATGTGTAAATTGGGAGAGCCCTCAGGGCTTCCCCTTGGAACTCCCTGCCCAGAGTCACCCCCACAGGTCCCAGAGCTGCAATGTCCCTCCAGCCCGGAGCCGGGGTGTCAGAGCAGCCTCCTCCTCCTCCGGACACTGAGGGACTGAGGTTGGAGCAGCCTCCCGGTGACACTGCAGTCCCTCCCGCTCTGTCCCCTCGCTGCAGCCAGGAACCAGCAGGGCTGGATTGCAGGAGGAACCCGCAGATCCTGCACAGTTCTAGTCTGTACCCTCTTCTCCAGTCTGGTGTTTCCCACCAGCACAGCTGTACTGTGACTTACATATTCAGGGACTTACATATTAACTCCCTCTCCTTTTTGCTTACCCAGCCCCCAGGATCCTCTGCATTTCTCTAGTCTTCCTAACTACCTCTAGCCTTCCCTAATTAACTCCAAATAGAGTTCTCTATTAGGTTTTCAGAGCAACAGCATGCAGAGTAAAGTGAGAAAAATTACATAATTCTCCAGGAATCTATACTTGCAGAGTACACTGGAAATTTTATTAGGCTATTATAACCTATCTGCTCTTTTTTTTTCAAGTCCATTTTAAAAGCAGAAGACTTAAAAAAAGAAAATGTCTTGCAGCCATTTGTTTATTTGAGCATGTATTTTTTGTAACTGCTAATGAAATACAGAATATATTTAGGATCAAACACAATTTAATTGCCCTAAACTGAAAAAGGTTAAAAAATCCACTGTTCTGAAGGAGGTCAATCAGACACATAACATTTTCCTTTGCAGAATGGTACAGCTGAATCTTCTGTTGAGGATGATTAAGGATTGAAAAGTTAGGAGAAAAACCAAATTTCATAGTTATTAATTAGCCCCCTTCAATCTTCTTTGAATTTTAATTATGTTAGACATTGGGGTTTTTAAAATTCTTATGTTTCCTACTCTAAATTGCTGCTTCTTTTTTATTTTTTTTTTTCACTTGTGCTCAAGATTTATTTTTAAGTCAAACTTACTGTTTGACTGTTCTTCTCTGTCCAGGCATTGCAGAGAAACTCTTTTTCTAACTTCAATATATTGGCTGGAAAGAAGTGGTTTTTATTGAGGTAGAACAGATTATTGTTTGGTTAAAACAAATATGTCTAGCAGAAGCTACTTCTTCTGAAACAAATCACTAACACAGAATATTTAATCTCAATAAATTCCATGCTTCCCTGAGATATATGGAGTTCTTACACATTATATGAACTTTATTTTTTAATAGAATGACAGAAATATATATATATTTACTATGAAAAGAAGTCAAGAAAGCCTTAATTTACACTTTCTGAAGTCTTCAGGGAGAGATTATAACTTCTGCATAATTATTTTTTATATATATGATTCCCGTACAATTAATATTTGAGAAAGACTTTGTAAACTTCTTAGCCATACATACCAAGAATCTATAGTTGTATTGTTGTAAGTCTAAGTGGTTTATTTATGCACAAATCTATAATCTCCCATTCAGCATAAAAAATTTAAGTATGCAGTAAATCAAGAAATTACATTCGTTATGTGGAAAGCTAGTTTAGTTATCTACTTAAAGTGATATAAAAATCCAATATTCTATTTTGGACAGTGTTCTGAATGTTGGAGGTGCTTTTGTTTTTAAACAGCATGTAAAGGTTTCTTTGCTTTTTGAAGTGCTTTTAAAATAGGGTATTCATTCAACACAGATGTGTGGCACCTCTGAGAACAGCTTTTGTATGGTCAGAAAGTAAGTGGCTACATTTCCATCAGATTTAATACTCTTGTGTTGGAAGGTGCAAAAAAGATCATGGGCCTTACGATTCAGCAGATCTGTAGTGCAGAAGGAACAGATCACTCCAAGCAGGAGACCTAAAAGTACAGGCTTCATTATGTCTGCCCTGTGACAGACACTGGCCATTCCAGCTGATTATTTATGCATTTAGAAGGTTCTGTCACTAATTACAAACAGCAACTGCTACCTATGCAAACAACTGCACGTGGCGACATTTCCAGAAGATGGTTTCCTCAAAAGGAAAATAATATTTTCTATAACTTCTATACAGTGTTTCTGCTATCTGAAAGACAGGCAGTTGTCCTTTTTGAAAATATATAGGCAGTATTGGTTTAAAAAGAGCTTGCTGTTGGCCTGAGGGGAAATAAAAAACCTCCCTGTGGAATATCAGTGCATAATGAGCTGTGTACTTTGCTATCACTGCCCGGGGAACAGTGCTGGCAGCAGCCCCAGCCACAGTGGCCTGCGGCCTGTAGAAATGACAGGTGGAGTTAAAGTCTCTCTTTGGTTTTGGCAGTGCCAAGATGAGAAGGATTTAATATGCTGAAGAATTGTATTCAATTTCCAATCTCTGTTTTTCATTTTTTTTTATGTCTGAAAATGGAATATTTTTGGTGATAATTTACAAAATACAAAATAGTATCTTGGACATCCCTCTTAAATTATAGTGGTTGTCAGAGGCTAATACAGGAAAATCTGACAAAAACTACGTAGGCAGAATGTAAGCCAAGGTTTGGCAGAGAGCCAAATTCCCTGCAGGGTTTATAATAAAAATAATACAAAAACATTAAATAGAGAAGTACATACAGAAAAAGCAATTACTCTAAGTCTGTTTTTCAAAAGTTTGTCATAGTAACTAATACTGACTTATTTTAACTGCCAAAAATAATTAAGCAGATTATCTCACTACTCTTCAAACAAAAGAATAAGTGAGAAATTTCATTCAGGCTTTGTGATTCTTTCTCTAAGAACCAGGAAAATTAACAAGGTCAGCTTGAGTACAGTGAGGATTACACTTCATCCAGTATTTCAGCACAATTCTTAATACTTTTTTTTTTTTTTTTAAATCTCCTTCGTTAAAGCATTTCTTCCCAAGGGGCCATTTTATGGTTTGCCAGATTGTTGGGTGCCCTCTCTTTCACCCTGCAGCAATAAGGAATTGCTCCTGCTGGCACTAGAGACAGGCAGGGCCAGATTCCCCCTCCCTGAAACTGGTCCCTTTTCACATGTCTGCTGATGCAGCTCACAGGGCACTGGGGCCTCAGTTAGCAAGGGCAATTCGGAGCCACTTGTTCCATTACACAGAATATGAGACTAGCTGGATTATTATTTCAACTTTTTCTCTGAATATTTCAGTTCCCTGGCTAGGATCCTATGTTGTATTGTGGAACTGAATAATTCAGGACAGAGTCCCTTAGAACAGTTGGTAGGGAAACACTTTAAGAGGAACCGAGTTTAGTAAAGGCCTTTATATTTTTCTTTTCCCAGTGAAAGCCTAATTATTACTCAGTAGTTCAGAAGATTTTGTTTCAACCTAACAACCACTTAATGCTCCCTGTTCTCCATCAGATTACTGCCTCAACACATTTTCTGGTGCAGTAACTGTTTCTGAGTAGTATCATATAGTCTCTAGCCATTATGAGGGTAGAATATTCCTGGGATTGGAAAAGTGATTTTGTAAGCTTCAATAATTCAGAAACCATGGGGGAAAAAAGCTGCTATTCTTCTTTTGCTTCTTACCCTGGTGAATTCTCACAGCATCGGCCACTCGTTCAGTTCTGAGGGCTCCAGGTCCCTCTCAATCCCTGTTCTTTGGTGACAATTCTGTGTCTATCAGCTGAAGAGGTCGCCGTACCTGTTGGAAAGTCATCCCTTTGACTGACACACCACTTGCAGACACTGTCAATAAGGTCCTTCCCCAGGCACTTTGCTGCACTGGGTCACCACACCCCATGTCTTTGGAAGATTGTGCCTAATGCCCTTCCTGTGAGTGGTGGCTCTGCTCAAATTTTAGCGGTTTTTTGTTTGTTTTTAAGAAAAGCATTACTATAAGTGTTCTGCTGCTATTAAAGATAAGGAACATTTTTACTTTCAATGTACAGGTAAAACCTGATAGAATAGCATGTTGTTCACATAAGACAGGACTGAAATAAAAAACATTCTGAAATATAAATATTAAATAACTTTTCCAATATGATCTGTGCAACTAAAGGACAATTATATTTCCCCATTCCCTCTCCCAGATAAAGCTACTGGAACAATATATCATCTTTAATGAGATTTTTCAGCATTCTGTAATTTTTTTCTTACCTCTATTACTAGCTATTTTCTTTTCTGCTCTATGTATGTATACACACCTATTATTTATATTTATATTTTCAGTTGATTGCTGTTAAGTATAGAATTAAGCATATAGCCTACACCTTTGTGGAAACTGCTTATAAGCCTCAGGTGCCATCCTGGAGGAGAATAAGCTCTAGATTAATCTCAAATCTACACTGGAGTTGCCCTTTTGGGGAATCAAAAGTTATCCAAAACAGATACCTACTCTACGTAATTCAGAACTTCGGTAAGTCCCAAGTCTATACATACCCTTTGGTTACCACACTGCAAAGGGAAGGATGTCTGTCAGGGTACTCTCAAAGGACCTACCAGAGTATTTTTTTCTTCAGAAACCCATTAAAATTGCTTTTTTGATCAAGCTCTAGGGAAACATCCTAATTATTCTCAAATAATGCTAGAATGTGAAGAACTAGAGAACTGTAACTAAACAAGTTCTCCAGCTTTTTTCATTTAACAGGTGCTTCACCTTGCCCACTTCATTTCCTGAAAAATGCTTGGCTAGTTCTGCCTGGAAAGCCAGAGCAGAATGCACACTGCAAAAATGACAGGAAAGGATCCAACTGAAAATATTATGGCTTATATTTGTTGACCACTTTCGTTCTTTGTATGTCTACAAGAAGTTCATGTAACTGCATTCTTTCAACTCTTATCCAAATTGAGCTGGCTCAGCCAACCACAAAACCAGGAGAATATCCAAGAGCAGAAGAGCAGAAAGCAGCATGGTTTTTGCTGCAGCAGGTATTGAAGCTGTAATACAGCTCACACCCTAGAGCAGGGGTTCTGCCAGCCTGCACATTACAGCTCCATTCCAAGGGCATTTATCCCACACACTTCATAAACATCTTCCTACACACCTTTACAGGGCAATTATATCTGATATACTGAGAAACAAACCCACAACATGACACTCCCCAGAAATTATAAATTTGCAAGAAACAACAACAAAAAAATCCTATATTGCAGAAGTTTTATTTTTTCCTCACACTCTGTTGTTTTAACTTGCATTCCTTTCTTTAATTTTGGAAGGTATAGCAAAAATACAGAAATATTTGGGTTTTTCCTTTCAAAAGAAGAATAGAATCTAATACTGTTAGTACTGCACAAAACTTTCCTAAAAAGGCAGAAAAAAATGTAAATGGCACTTCACATTGAAAAGTAAAGAACTGTCCCTGCATATTGAAGCACAATTCCATGCCAGATTATTCTGAATACAGTTCTTTCAGGCAAGGATTTTTCCACTAACCCTTTTCTGTTTTCTAATATTATTTTCCTCAGTTTTCTTCAAGCAAATTTTCATGTTTAGTTCTTCTCTAAGCCTGTATTTCTTTTAACAGTACTCAAAACTCTTCCCCCCCCCCCCCCCCAAAAGCTGACTATTTTATTTGACAAGGTATTTTAGTTCTCATTATTTTATTTCATTCCATATCCCTGTTGCAAAACCATTTCCTTTCTGAACATACTAAAGAACATCAGAAACCACCATTATCCTCAGTAGGAGAGTTGGAGCAAATAGTACTTTAAAAGTTTGATTCTGTCTTCCTGACATGGATAAGTCTGTCTTCCATCATGCTATTTAGCTAGAGAACTTTTCCCAAAAGACAAGTTTTTTAGGTGCATAGGTAGAGCTCAATTGTCTCATTCTTACAGCTCATTTATGCCAAGAAAATAGCTTTTTATCTTGTGGCTTCAGGGAGCACTGGTGCCTTTGGGTGCCACCTTGGCCAATTAAGTTTTCATTTGGGCTTTTTATAGATGCTATGAAAGGTTGTGTAAAAACTTCATACAAATTGCCCAAAAGATGACTCATTGTTGAGCAACAGGAACTTGGTATCAGAGAGAACCAACCTGGCTGCCCTTTGCATCAATGACTGAGTGGCAGCAAAGGCCTTTAAAGCACAGCAGAGACTGGGGATTTGTATCCAGTGACCGAAAACCTTTGCCAATGGCCAAACCCTCAAGTTCTAATCACCCTTCCCAAACACTTGTACAACACCCCAGCACACAAGGAGCAGTCCAGCCATTTGGAGTAGGTTTTGCAGCTCTCCATGTATGTGACACCACCCAAGATGGGAACAAAATGTCAGCAAGGCTAAAATGAAATAAAGTTCATTAAAGCATCACTAGGTAGAAATCTGATCAAAAAAGTTTAAGTCCTTTTCATCTTTCCATTACATAACACTTAAAATGCCTCTTCTTAACCATTTTATGCTTTTCTCCTCTGAAGCTACTTTTCATAAGATAGAAGGATCTGTAAGCTTCCTGCATCTGCAAACATGTTGGGCTTCACACAAACCGGCCAACCCAAAACTGACATTTTGAGATGTCAGTTATTTTTATTCTGCCCAAGAGGTGATTTTCTATAACTTCTCTACTGTTGAAGAGGAACCTGCCTTTTTTTCATTAAATATTATCCCCCCCCCCAAAAAAAATCAAATTAAATAGCAGTCTTATGTTGATTTAATACTGAGAAAAATGTAGGCAATACACTTGTCTCACCCACAAGTACTTCTAAAGATCTAAGCAGCAAATTAAATTTGGATCGCCAAGGAAGAACAAGGCTAGGAGCTTGTGCATTACTACTTTGATGTAGGTACTGCAATACTATTTTCCTCTATGAAAATTATTCAAACCTCATTCTTCCTTCTCCGCCTCTTATCAGCTGAATGATAAACAGACTTTATAGGCCTTGCAAATCACAAACAGACAGGTGGAACAAAGATGGCCTTGCCATTAGCTGCATTACCACAATGTGGGTTTGGAATTTCAAGCGGCAGCTCCAAGCACACTGAGCTGTTACAGGTTATTTCAACAAACCACAGAGCATTTTATTTCATGAAGTCCCTTTCAATAGAAATATTGAACATATGGATAGAAGTATCACTAGAACAAAGATTTGATATACTATACAACCTGGTTTTTTTTTCTTTTATTTTTTCTATCCCATAAAAATAAAATTTTATAATCCAACAAAAATAGGCCTTGATTTTTTTTTTATTCACAATGTAAGATGTTATGATTGGTAGCCTGTACTTTACATTAGTGGTCTTATGGCCTGACAGCTTCCACTCCCTTACGTGCTATGATTCTTTTCTCAAATCTTTGGGCATCACAACCATTGAGGACTAATAGTAATTAGCACAGTCAGCATTACAGGCATCAGATTTCTCTGCAAGAGAAAATTCTGTAACTGAAGAGAACAGCTTTGAAGGAATGAAGATAATTTTATTTTACCAGAATAGGGTGATAGAAGAGGGTAAAGTGAATATTCAGTGTATGTAATATTGGTCAACCAAGAATATATGACCTTCTCAATATTTTTTTCAAAATTGCAATTTATTTTTACTATGAGTGTAGTCAAACACAGAAAGAGGTCCCCTGAAGTGGTGGATCTCTATTCTATAACAGGAGATGGATTGGTCATTATTTTAATTAGTTAGGGAAAGACTACAAGGGGCCAGGAAAGAACAGAGAAGAAAGATCAGAGCTATTGTGTGGAGGGGGAAGAATTATGAAGCTGAATCCAGAGCACATCTGCAGCTATCACCTCAGGATGCACACCTGAGGAGAGAACCTGTCTCTCCACCACAGCCTGAGATCAGGTCACTGGGAACTGATATCCAAGGGAGCTGGGAAGGGTGGTGCTGGGAGTTTCAAAATAAACCCAGAAATTTAAGCCCTAGGATTAAAAAAAGAAAAACAAACAACCCACAAAGGAATGATATTTTGTTCCCCCATAAGAAATGGAACTGTATAGGGTAAAAAAGGTAGTGAATACAGTGGACCAAGGCCATATATACTGGAATTATGTTGTAATGACTCTCAAACCCTCAATTCCTGGGTTTTGAGGAGACCCTGATATTGGAGAAAGGTGGGAGATTCCACCAAGCAAACTCAACCCCATATTAAAGCTTTGGGCTGCCATTAAGCAAAACACAGTACAAACCAGGATTTTTAATATCCCTGGAACAGCTTGCCTAAAGAGTACAATGTCTGATGAAGACTGTATGTACAAAAAGTAGTTTACCCAAATGCATAAGCTATTTTAACACATCCTCTTGGCCAGCATCAGAGAGCAATCCCACTTCAGTACAGCACAGCCATTCTAACCCTCCTCAATCCAAGCTCAGGGCCTCTCATGAACTCTTCTTCAGGTGGGAAGGTTTCCAACACAGTAGTCCCTCAATCATCTCCAAACGAAAAGGTGTACTCAAAGATACTCTAATGAAGGATTTAAAACCAACTGAATCACTACCACAAACATGCAATAGATTCGCTGGTCTTTTATGCTGAGGCCTGTTTCCCCACGTACCCTTCAGACAGAGCAGAACGCACAGACGTGGCAGGTTTGCAGAGTTAACGGGCTCTACACAGACTTCTGTCCCTTGACAGTTTACTCTATTTCCTGTTTATAATTTCTACATTTAGTAGTGAAGTAGATTATCCTTTTGAGAGTCAACTGCTGACATTCCTATACATATTAAATGGCACATAAGAAAACATTAGTCTGTCCCACAAGTTGCTATCTTCAGATTCGCTGTCTTCATAACTCTCTGTGGAAGGGCAGATTCATTCAGCAGGGTAAGATTCAGCAAAAAAATGTTGTTTGACCCTCTTTTGAAGCAATGCTTAAAACAAACAACAAGTAGAAATGCTTTGCTATTGATTTGTAACAGTTATTTGGAAGCGCCCACAGTCATTTATAGTTAGTTTGTTCCCTCCCCTGGCGTCTCCCAGAGAACTGAAGTGTTCGGTGTGGTTGCTGTTCCCCATAGCATTGCTCAGCTCTACCCACGGGTCAGACAAGCAGTGCCAGAGCCCTGCTGGGAGGGGGCTGCATGTGCCAGGGCTCAGGGCACTCTGGGGGCTCACACTACGTGTGCCAGGGCTCAGGCTCTGGGGGCTCATGCTAAGTGCAACCTGAGCACTTCCATCATGGATCAGGGGGCAGTGACTCACCTGCACTCAGCTGTCACTCCTCTCACACACAGTCTCTATCCTGCCATAACTCCGGGATTACACAGCTCATGCCATATCTGCCCCTAACACGGCATTTCAGAACTGCTTAACTCATATATGCAATACAAGATAAAAATGAGAAAACTGCTCTGACAGGGTTCCCCCTCTTATTTACTCAGATATTTTTATCTACATCAGTCTGGCATTTTAATCTGTTGCCTTCACTGTCCTTGTCTTTAATTTTTTTGATGACAGGGCAGCAGCAAGTTCAGCTCCTTCATGTGCAGTAAGGTTAGAACACTCCCCTTCTCTTTTAGGAGCTAGAAAGCTGGAGCAAGTGATCCCAAAGTCAATGGAAGACATCAAAAGCATGGATGCTGCCATGCTGCCAGAACTGCACAGCTATCTGAGTGCTTAAAAGACTAAGGAGAACTCAGAGTTAAGATACTATATTTCATTACAAATAGCACAAAAAAAGTTGTCCAGTATTGTAGAGACTAAGTGTGGCTCATTCATGGTATTTCCAAAAGGTCTCTAGTTTAAAAACTGCAGAAAATTTCACCACAGCAAATTACACTGGCAAATTAAGAGTGGATTTTAAAAGGTATAAGTAGAAGCTAGGCAAGTAAAAAGTTACTGCATTCAGGTGATACAGCTCTTATTTCTCACCTGTTCCTAATGTATATTCCAGGTCCACAGAAGTCTTTGTTGCGATCTTTGAGTGAAATAAAGCTAGTTTCTGCTGTAGGTTTTGGACACCTGCTAGAAACCTGAGGCCGGAAATTGTAGACGATAAGTATGATTATTTACCCTCCTATGATCATTTTGAAAAAATATCCAAAGCCTGATTCTCCTTTCTTTTACTGATGACTCCTTACACATCATGCTAAAAGTGGTGTAAAATTTACAACAGTGTGCAAAGGCTGAATTAGCAGGATGCGCACACACATTTCAAATTGTTGGCTGCTTCAGCAGAGGATCACATTAACAATTATTAAATAGTCAGACACAGTGGGCAGTTTATTACATGTTAGGAAGAAACTGTCATTTAAATGGATTTATGAGTCGATTATGGCTAGAAACACACACCTATGGCATTTATTAGCTCTAAGCTTCCCTCCTAAGTGCTGGGGAAATAACTAAAATGAAAATACAGGTCACTTGCTAAAACAGAATGAAAACTATTTCTTCAAGAACTGCAAATAAAATCTAACTTCAGTCACCACTTGAAGTCAAACAGTCCACAATTACGATACCACATAAAAACTGAAAAGGTGAGTTAAATTTTAGCTGTATACAATTGGGGAAAGTTTCTCCACTGGAGACCTATGTATAAATAGGTTCCTTTATCAAACAGCCGGCCTTGCAGCTTTTGCACTGAAAGCAAAGTGGGAATTAATGTCCCTGATACAGACAGTCCATAAATAAAGCATGGGTTGCAATATTCTAGAAGCTAAAACCACTTTTTTGTCATGAACTGAAGCTTAGAAGTACTACAGGAAAACACTCAAGTCTGAATTCTCTAACACTTCTGTTGAATTATAAAACATGGGCTGTAAATATTTAACTGAGACAAAGGAGGCTTTAGATTCTAGTAAGAATAAAGTGTTACCTTCTCCATTCTCCTCATTCTATTTTCAAAGGTATGCTGAGGGTAATTGGGCATCAAGAACCCATTTTTTTGTCAAACATGAAACCTTCCTGGGAATATTCAGAGAGAAACTACTGAGGTGTGAAAAGAACAATGGAACACACATACCACAGAAAATAGAGCTGCAGCTTCAACCATGAAGTTACACCGACTGGAGCAGCTAAAGCAGCACCATCTCTGCTGTTCTGTTTGTGTCTGTTCGCCCTGTCCATGTGTCACAGTGCCCTTGCTGCTTGCAGGCACCAAGCACAATGATTTCCAAGACAGAGAGAGGCAGCTACAACCTTATCCAGATGCAAACAACTGGTTAGACAGCAGAGTGCTACTACTGCTGCAAAAAACAGATAACTTCTAGTAATAAGAGTTTTTAGTACTTCTTGACATTGGGCACCAAATACGGGTGAGTTAATTTACCTGCTAAAGATGAGAAATACTGTGTAAATAAGGAAAGCTTTACAGAATTTATGGAGTGAAAATTTCAGGTATTATATAAGATCACATTATAGGATAAAAGCACTACCAGCAACATCCATACTATACTGTGGCAGCTTTGCAACCATTTAATTCAGGAAGCCTCACTGAGCATAAACAATTCAGCTAGATTAAAGTAGAGCTATGGACAGCTACAAGTACATTTTGTTCAATTAACAGCAAAAATATATAACCTGCTAATAGAAATTTTGAGTTAAAACTAGCTTTTACATTTATTCAATTCCAATCTTCTTCCATAAACAACAGTATGACAGCAGGCCAGAGAAGGAATAGCAGCAACCGAGCTATTTCCTTAACCGATTTTTAAGCCACACTGCTGTTTTACTCAAGAGCCTTTATGAAGTACGGTATTTTTGTCACCACATTTTTTTTTGGACACAATCAGATTCTCCATAAATTAGCAGGCCAGAGCAGTCTACAGATTAAAACTCACCTAGACTCTTAAAAATGAAGGAACAGCTTCACTGGGGCTAGCACAAATGTCATGCTACCTGGTCAGAATTGTAAGATGGTTAAGGTTGGAAGGGACCCCCAGACATCACCCTGTCCAACCCCTACTGCTCAAGCAGGGTCACCCAGAGCCAGCTGACCATGACTGCATCCAGGTGCCTTTTGAATATCTCCAAAGATGGAGAGTCCACAACCTCCATGGGTAATCTCATAGCAAATAAGTGTTTTGTGATATTCAGAAGGAACCTCCTGTGTTACATTCTGTGCCCACTGTCTCCCTTGTTGTGCCACTGGGCACCACTCGAAGAGCCGGGCTCCACCTTCTGTGCACCCTCCCTTGATGGTAGTTGGTTTTTATATATGTATTAAAAAGAAGAAGATCCCCCCAAGCCCTCCCCTCTCAGGCTAAACTGTCCCAGCTTTTTCAGCTTTTACTCATAGGAGAGCTGCCCCACTCCCTCCACTGTGCCTCTCTGCTGGCCTCTCTCCAACACATCCCCATCTCTCCTGTACCGAGGAGCCCAGAGCTGGACATGGTTCTCCAGGTGTGGCCTCAGCAGTGCTGAGTCAAGGAGAAGGATCCCCTTCTTCACCAGCTGGCAATAGTTTGCCCAGTGCAGCCCAGGAGACCATTAGAGATGCCTTTGCTGCAAGGGCACTCTGCTGGCTCACTTGAATGTGAGTGGAATCAGGAGTGTTTCCTGCCAAGACCTTCAGAAGGTGGTCTGACGGCAACCCACAGCAGAACAGGAAGGTTTCCATATGCCAGATTAAAGTACCAAAGAATGAAGAGACTCAAGGCATTTCATGAGGTCCAATGGACACAGCCACATACCCAGAGCACAACTTTTTCTTACCACGGTAATTTGCCTTCTATTAGTGCTGAGGAAGACATCATTTCTACATTAGAATCACGAACAACATGCACTAAAAAAAAAATTCAGACGTAGAATAAAGGTATGAATGGACTACTGTTACTGGGATTGAAAATTAACATAGTTTTGCTTCTGTGCTTAACTTAATTAGCTCTGCATTTGACTACACTGCAGTTGAGCAGCACTACTGTTCAGGAAGAGTTGACTGTACAAGATACACTTTTGATCTACTGCTTTTCCTTTCCCAAATACGTAGAGAAGATTGCTGGAAGCATATTTGAACTGACACTGAAGAAGAAAACCCTGAGCACCTACTACATGTGAGACCTAGACTATTTCAGAGTTTACTCTATTGTGGAATTACTGTTTTCTTTTACCTTTAATTACATGTCAAGTGATTCACATAAGAAAACTTGTCCATAAATTGTAAATTTTTCTATCAGACTGATCTTGTATACGTGTTCTTTATTTACCAAGACATACAGAATGAAAAAAATTACTGAAGACACCTTTCTTTCAGGTCTCTCTACTTACTCATTGGTCACAATATGGCTGTTCTTAAAGCAAAGGAAACATCCAAACAAACGTACTGAGCAAACGCCATGCCCGTAAACACAGGGGCATAACTTTCTGGATTTCTGCACATACCATAAGCAGGTACTATTCTCCAGAGTTATATTTATCCTTACATAACTCTGCACCAGAACCTTTTCCAAGCATTTTTAGAACCTGACATTCGCTAAGAATAAAATGATGCACAGATGGATCCCTGGATTTCATTGCCTCATTAAACACTTTAAATATCTGTTCATTCTAGCCAAGAACAGAAACATTTTTGGAACATTTACTCAACAGAAAGATTTCTTACTCAGCTGTGATTGCTGCAAGAAATATTATCTGATCCTATCACCCAAAATTAGTACTTTTTGACAGAAAACCAGAGATAAATAAATCTTTGATCTTCTTGGATTAAAATACTCTTTCTTCTGAAAAAGGATATTATTAATATTTTCTTTTAAATTACACAGACTTCACCACACCCATGAGGCTACAGGAAGGTATTCACAGAATATTTGGCATTTAACTTCTATTTTGTTAATAGAAAAATTATCATCTATACTCCAAAATCACTATTTTCTTAAGACAATTTAAAAAATGAGGAGTTAAAATGGGCTTACTAATGAATTATCCATTTAAAGCTAAGAAGACTCAAATGCTGAGAAGGCCTTTAACAATTTTGTTTTCTTAACTCCATATACCCAACAGTCTAAAGATGAATTTTGTTACATATTCCCATAGCACAAAGGTCCTCTCCTTCTCCGGAAGAAAAACTTTTTGAAAAAAAAAAATTCCTTATTTTTTAGAATTTGATCCAGATTACAGCATTCAGACTGTCATACAGACATCATATCATTATGAAAGAAACCCCCAACATTTTGAGATAGTAAAAATAACAGCAGTACAGTTTACACAGCCTGTTCTTTAGGAAATTACTTTCTACTACACTTAATTCTTTCCTAAGATTAGTTTCGAAACAGATAACAGTTCATGCAAAGGGAACATGAAAAATTATTTAACTGCAGACTAAAAAAGTCTATAAAATACATAATCTCTTTCTGGGAGCATCCTTCAGGCGTTTCCCATCAGTTTATTAGTCCATAAAGAAAACCCACAGTCCTGGAAAAACGACAAGGGCAGAAAATGCTGGGCTGAAGCGAAGTGAGATGGCACAAATGCAACTTGCCATAGTGAGTCTGAGATTCCTGTTGCACTGAGTTCCTTTGCTTTCATAGTTGACTAAATAAGAACATCTGTTTTGTAACTACAAAGGTAGCCTTCAAGCAAACTCTTTTCTGAAAGAGGCAGCAAGTCTCAAAAAAAGTAAGCAAACGTGCTTTGCAGAAAGAACGTGATAAAGGACCATTTGTGCCAGTGAATTGTCCTTTCCATTGAAGTGAACATGGACAACCTTTCATTGTACAAGCAGCTCTGGGCTCCCGAGTGCTGCACAACTGAAGGCCAAGGCAAGCTTTCTGATAACTCAATTAATACTGAATATCTTCCCCTTGGCTACCTTCTATAAAGACATGCCTCTTGTTTACAAGCTATGACACTAGTTTTAAATGAAAGCCAAGACATTTGAAGGTCTGTATTTACAGCGTTTTCCTTATAAAACAGAAAAGCAATTCTGAGGAGCTCGGTGCTCTGAAGCAGGACTGTGTCCGTGTGTGTGCAGAGCACCGCTGGCTGCAGGCAGGAGATCAGGAGGGATCTGTGCAAGGCGAGGGCGTGCAGTGACAGCGTGTCCAGCACAGCTGGGACACGGCTGGGCAGCCCTGTCCTCACAGCACAGCCCAGGCTCGGACATCATTGCTCACACTGGGCCTCTAAAGCCTCCCAGGACTCAGAGAAGGCAAAGTCGGGCAGGGCTGCAGCATTCTAACAGTGGCCATATAAAACCTGAAGAAGATCAATTACACGATGCACTGTTTGTTAGGAAGTTTGAATATTTGACACTGCTACAGTCTGATGTGAAAATGCCTGGAGAATTAATAAAAAAGGAAGGACACCACATTTAAGGAGCACCTTTTGGAACTCAATATAAACATGCTGCCTTTCCCATCTCCCCTGCCCTACAGCCATTTGCTGTTCATAAGGTAAGACTCCCCCCCAGTGGCTGCCTGTTACTGTCACACACATGGGAGCTCAATGACTGCTGCAACTGTTTAGTCTGCAGAAAAGAACAGCAACACTTGCCAGTATGAAGCCTAATAAATCAAAAGGAATCAAGAGGCTGTCAGAAGTTACGCATGATTTTGTATTAACCGATTTGTGTTACGCACACACTGCACAGGAGTTCTGCTGAAGAGCTCTCATTGCACACAAGCCTTTCCCTGACAAAGGGAATCTTGTACAAATTGCTAATCTTAATTACTCCTTTTTAATTGAAGTATTGTAATTACATATTTAAATATAAATATATTTAAATACAAATAGGATTATTTTCTTTCATAGTTTCCTAGGTTTCACACCTGCAGGTTAATTCCAGTAAGCTTCATTTATTTGTATTCAGATTAATTTTCTCTTTCCTTGAGGGGTTTTCAGAGTGGTCCTTCCTGACAGCTTCCACAAATGTAAAACTAGTTGTCCATAAAAAATACCTTTTTCTCTTAAAGTAGGATTGAATTGAAGCACCAGTGCATACAAGAACTTGCATCCTCCACTTCCATTTCTGTCCCATTTTGACCTGAACTCTCATGCAGGCATGTTCGCAGAGATTATGGTGTATTCTCTATACGTGCCTTCATCGCTACAAAGTCTGACCTAGTTGCTTTGTACTTTTGATTTAAAAAAAAAAAAGAAGGATCACATCTAGAAACCAAGAGCAGCACTTAATTCCTTCAGAATTCTTTAGCACTTTGAAATCAAAGTAGTACAAAGCATGCTGGCTCCATAGCTCACTGCCATGCTATACTCAACTGCCTACAGACCAGAGTAAGGTCACTGGAAAAGTTTTAACTATCCAACCAAAAGACAGGAGAAACAGAAAACATGTCAAAAGTTATGAGTATGTCAGAGCACTTCTTGTCATTAATTTAAATAAAATGCAATGCTTTTGTGTATATTCCTCTGTGCTTGCTCATCACCTACTCTCACATGCAAGAGGCAAGTTCTGAACTTCTTGCGCACAGAGCGATGCCAACCTCCCTCACCCTCACTGGAAACGGGACATTTTTACATTCTGTACAGAAATTTATCAAAAAACACACCATCAGGGAACTTTGCTAGGCAGGTTTTTTGGGGGTAGGGTTGGGGGTGTTAAACAGAACACAGCAGCAGGATCAGCTTTATTTATGGGCTCCCTGGAAACTTTCTGCTTTGTGACAGTTTTCAGCATTTTGTGAAAAACTGCTTTTCCCACTTACTGACACAGTTTAAAACTGGGCACCTGTTACTACCACAAGCCATGGCTCCATGCCATCTATGCCCATTAAATAATGGTAATTACATTTATGGGCATTACATTTATATGCCACCAAACCAGAAAACAAGATTCCAGTCTCTGGAAAACAACCAGCCCCCCTACCCCCAGACTTCTATAACAGTAGAGTCCCACATAAGGATGTGGGACTAGGGGACCAGATTTTGGCAAGACTGACATAGCTGCATGGATATTATTGCAATAGCTTATGTCTGAAACACCTTTTCAAAACTGCCTAGAACCATGAAGATTGATAAATTATTAAGAAAAAATGGAAGTCTATATATAGACTGAAAGACACACAAGCCCACTCTTGCCACTCCTGCATTACCAGCAGACATCTGAAGTGCTATAAAAAACTTCAGTGTGCCGCTGAGAGAACTAAAAAATACCACCAGCACCAGCAGAATTGCCAGGGATGTCCAGGGAAAAGGGCTGCAACTGTTCCTTCTGGCACAGGCTCTGGCTGTTCTCCAGGGGCAGCAGGTTATCTTTCATGTAGCTGATTTCATAGCATTACATATTATACAGTAAGGTTTGCATCTACATGTATCTTGTGCCTTTCCACAGCTTTTCACCAGGACAAACTGAAAACAGTCAACACAAACCTTAATTTTAAGGCAACTATTCCCTGAGCACTAAGCTGACTTCCCTGATGTCTTCCCTGACTCTACTAAGGCGCTACTTCAGTAAACAAATACATAAGTTTCTGTATCACCAATTTAGTTAATTCTGCCCTACCTTTTTATTTTGAAATGTCAAATATTTGGTCATTAAGTCAGGAAGAACAAAAGTTAAATATAATTAGGAGGGAAATCACTGCAGCCAGCTTCACTGTTACACCATCCATACTGGAAGGTCACTATCAGGCTCTGTATTGTGTGCTCCTTCTAGCAAAGAAGTTTCTTCTCATCTTCTTTCTGTAAAGAATAATTTTCATTCCCAGGTTTCACTCTGGCCTTTGGTAGAACTTTGGCAAGGCTTTTAAATATGTGTAGACTTAGTATCACCATTGGTAATCTAAAGCCAAGATATAGAAGAACCTACCAGCTAAAGACTAGATGTCATTTTCCTTAAATTCTACAGCCTGTTTCTCACTTAGGTCTTCCCCCAAATTCTAAGCCTAAAAGCTGGAAGGAAGAAGGGTAGAAGTAAGTCATAATTTCTGAGAAGATGCTGGTTTTAATATAATCTAGAAACTAATACCTTAACTAACACGTTTTAAGCCTGCACTTACCTTAACAGACTGTAATTTATAGTGTTTTCACAGTCTGTGCTCAGCAACTTTTGTATAAAACGGACAAATGCTGCAGAATACTGTAAAGACAAGGTACAGTAGCTGAATATTTGAACAATAAGGGCTTTTTTGTTCGACTATTTTTAAAGAAAATGTAATGTGCACTCAACACCCAACTATAAAGATGGTGTCCTTGGTCACTAGTAGACTACAGTTTATTTCTTTAGGGATCTCTTTTTTTTTTCCATTGTCTAGCTAATTGCTATTAAAGTCAACGAAGGACTCTCCAACATGTTAACAGTTAACATTAGGATAACAAGCAGAGAACTGTGGGTTTCCCTAGTGAGAATGATTTGCTGCAACAGATACATTATGCACACAGAGAGGTTCACGATGTTTAACTGTATTGAAGAGAACTTACTTTCAAGTTTTATGTGAGCTAAAGGGATCCCAGTGGTTTGTGAATCTGCCCAAGTCCCCTCTTCTCCAGTCTTTGCATATCAGAGCTTCTGCCAGGCATCAAATCCACATCCTTACACAAACTCAACACACCAACATCCCTCAGCAAATTCTCTCATGCTGAGAGGAGTAACAGACTCCTAAACACAGAAAATTGCTGCAGCATTTATGTTTTACAGAAACTGTTAAACCTCTGAGACACATCCCACTCCTCCCAGTTCTCTTATTTCACTCATGCCCAGGTGAGCAGAAGTCCCATCCCTCATGTCTGCCATTCATCCATCTGGCTGCCTCCCTACCCCCATAAACTGAACAGATATACAGGACATCAGGTCAGAACAGAAGGAAGTCAATGCAAAAAAACCCAAACAAAACCAACCAAACAAAAAACACCTCCCAAAACACCCCAAATGAAACCAAACCCCATCAAAACACCAAGATATGGACACAAAAGAGTGCAGATCCCTGACCACAAACAGAGGACCTCATTCCCTCATACAACAGTGTAGGATCTTTTATCAATTCCATGGAATACACAGAACAGACCTGGTGAGGTCCAATTATGTAGCACAAATGAGAGTTGTTCCCTTGTCAGCAACAGTGACAGATACCAAATCTGCCTTACTGGCAGCCTCTCCAGGCTGAGGGGATACTGAACATTCTGCATTGTCTCTACTCTTCCACTGTCAATTTTGTCCATTCTGGAGATGAGGAGCGATAGGCAGTTAGTGCTGTAATAAACTTCAGTGGGAAACTTCATACACATAGACACAGAGCAGATTAGTGCAGTTTCAGAATCAGCAAATCTCCAAACCTGTATGGCTTTGATTTCTGTCACCTGGTCCACGTTACATTACAGCAGAGAATCTTCAACCAGAACCTAACCACTATGGTGATTTGCTTCACCTAACCCACGCTGGCAGGAACAGATTCCTTTTACAACCATAATTGTTTGTGTATGTATCACTGAATACTTATTACTACTTTTCTTGAAAAAAAAAAAAAAATAAAGAAGATTTTTATCAAGAACCTGAATTAGAGAGAGGAACAGTAAGTCTGTACCTACTGACTGTCTGCTTCCAACACCGAAGGCATTTGTGAAAAATTAACACAAGACTTAAGATCTACATTTTTAAACTTCTGTACAATTTGCAGGGCCACAGCTGGCCAGTACCTCACTGAGACAAATAGGAAGAACTGAGAAGTGCAGTTTTTGAAGTTCATACTAAACACTAACCAGAGAATAATAACAAATATAATATAAAATATAATATTAAATTTTGCAGATGAACTTACCTGCTGCAGAGCCTAGCCTATATAAAATATGTAAGGAAGGCAATGCCTTGCAAGGATAAAGATTTCCAAACCACTAGTATTTTAAAATTAGAAAATGTGTTATTTTAGCCCAGTTATTCTCAATGGTCATGTTTTAACCCAAAAACATTGGGGTTTGGGTTAATTAATGAGAAGGAAGACATACACATGGTTTAAATTAGACACTTTGATAAACATTCCTAAAGGCAGACAGCAAAAGAATTTCTTCAACAGGCTGCTTTTCAGTAGAGAATTGCCATATTTTTGAACAGCATCAACCTTTTCATTTCATTTATAAAATTACAACAGAGCAAAAGCTGTCTTTTTTTTTTTTTTTTCCTTTTGATAGAAAGGCATTACCCTACACTCTTTAAAAAACAGAAGATCAGAAAGATGTTATCTGGATCACTATAGTAAAACCAACTTGGGACAGTTACACCTCACAGCACGTTAGACTCAGGAGGGCCAAGACACAAATACCACTGCAAACAGTCCATGCAGTGTCACTCCAGGGTACCTCAAGCCCAACTGACTGGCTCCTTTTGTAGTGTTCCACGTGGTCCTGATTTTGGCTGGGATAGACCTTATTTTCTTCTTAGTAGTACTGTGCTGTGTTTTGAATTTCATTACATTAATGTTGCTAAACATTGATGTTTTAGTTGTTGATAAGTAGTGCTTACCCTACATCAAAGACTTTTCAGTGTCTCGTGCTCTGATAATGAGCGAGATAAGCCATGAGGAGAAGCAGCAATAGTCGGGAATGCATCTTCTGGGATAAGCCATGCCTGAGAAACAAAACTTACTCATCAATAGAAATACAGAAAGGACACATCAGGGTTATGCACAGTTTCCCAGCATTATTCAAAAATATCTTCTACAACTTATTTTCCCTTGTAGAATAATAGCAGGTTACTAGTTAGCCACAGAATATTCCAAACAGATAATGGGGATTCTGTAGGAATATCTTGAAAATTGTACAGCTACTCTATGTGTAAATCTACATGCTAGAACACTTCCAAAGTATTTGGAAGAACAGGTGTAACAGTGATAGGTCTACCACCCCTACTTGTATTGACTAATTCCAATGGCTCCACTGAATTTCAGAAGGCCTGTTGCAGACAACTCCAACTGACTTCACAAGAGCTCTGCTACATGTATGAACATATGGCAGAATCCAGCTGTCTGTTTACACAGAAAAAATAAAATCAAAATGGATTGTGTCACGTTCACATAAATGCATTTCAGAAACAATGAGGTACTACAATCATCTTTATTATTTTAAAAACAGGTTTATTCTGTATATTTAGAAACGTGTAATTTTAATAACTGCAGAGAAAAAAAAAATCAGCCACACCTGAATAGCTAATAACTCATTAACAGAATGCAGTGGTATATTATCTAAACAGTAGTAGTGCCATTGTGCCGT
The DNA here is from genome assembly GCF_003945725.1 of Corapipo altera. Classification (NCBI taxonomy): domain Eukaryota; kingdom Metazoa; phylum Chordata; class Aves; order Passeriformes; family Pipridae; genus Corapipo; species Corapipo altera. The sequence continues at coordinate 5,840,247 of NW_020884925.1, forward strand.
AATAAATTGTCTATTAGTAAAAAAATACATTTCAGGGCACATAATACAGCATCCTTATGACAAATTACAGTAGGGATACTTTTCAAGAATTTAATCAAAGTAGAGAATTCCGAGTTATATTCTTTAAATGCAGCACTTTAAAAGGTAACAACTTTGTGCATTTTTAAAAAATGTCCTCGTTCGTATATCGTAGAAATGCTGCTTTATTGCTGCAGATGTCAAAGTTCAAGGCTCAAAAGGTACGAGAATACAAAGATATCCTTAAGAAACTTTGTTTGTTTTTATATATATTTATATATATAAAAAGGTAAAGCTTATAAAAGTTAATTTACAAACCAAAAACAAAAGTGGTATGCACGCATTATATACAGGCGGTCTATAACATCTATAAATTTTCAAATGCATAGCAGAAAACATACCATCATTTTCTTCTGGTTCTCTTCTGGCTGATGAACACAAACAATACTCATCCTTTAAACCAAACTCACAAATTTTTTTTGTTGTTCCCCCCACCCCCCCAGTCTCTCATGATATATTATCTAGGTAAGCACAAAAGCCATACAAACTTAATACAGAGAACTATGAGAGCTAAGATCATTAAAAACATGAGGGTAAGGCATCCCTGCTGGTTAATAGGTCTGTAATAATGTGGTTAATTTACAAATCCACAGAGGCAACTGAACCATAGTCATCCCACATGCTTTTCCCCTCCCCCTGTTCTCAGCACAATGTTTCCATATACATTAGGTAGATGTGTTTGCATTATCTCTCAGCAGAAGAAACATCTAAGCTGTGCTGCCCCGAGTTGACTGTTCATTGGACATGTACACCAGAAGTCTTTTAAAAACCAGAGACCAAAATGTAGTCTTGTGAGTTAAAAACACACAGTCGTAAAAACGCAGGCCAAAATCTGTGTTTTCGATACTGCAGTATGAACCAAATTTTGTTCCTCTGTGTACAATTTCATTCAGATAACAACAAAATACTAGTAGTGTCCTTTAACAAAACAAAAAGAAAAAAAAGGAAAAAAAAAAAAGGAAAAAACCACACAAGAACAACCAAACCAAAGCATACAGAACCTGCAAAACCCCTCCTTATTCCCACTGTACACTCCCTGCTTGTGGCATTGTATTGTGACCATGGTTCAAAGAGTGTACTTGCTAAATCATTGTTAGTTAAAGCAAGATACTTAAAAACTAAGATCCATTATCACTTATAGAACAGTTAATACTTGATAGAGTGGTTCAGTTTATATGTAAGGTCCATCTCAGTTTCACATTATTTACTCAATCAGCTAACTTATTGTTTAGAAGTGGTCAATTAGGACTGAGACACAGTTTGCTCCAACAAGATAGTTTGGATCCCCGGGAAGAGACTTGTTCTGCCAGGTTTTGGGGTCACCTGTGGGAGGAAAACACAATGCTGGTGTTTAGTATCCGCTGTCATACAGTGTACATCTTGAAACAACCAAGCTTTTGGACAGGAGCTTTAAAGTTCTGAAGCAACACTTGTTTTGGGGGTGGTTTTTTGTTGTTGCTGTTTCATTTGTTTTTTAAAAAAACCTTGCAGTTTCCATGTTAGTAATTTTTAAAATCCCTTTATTTTCATATAACATAGGACAGATCAGTTATTCAAAACAGATGCTGTGGCACTCAAGAATTGTTAAGTACAACTCATTCTACTCTATAGCACCAACATAGTGCTTTCCATTGGAGAATTGTTAACAGTGAAACTGTGGTCACCGGCTCTTTCCTAAATTGCCAGAGGAAAAAAATAAGACATTTTAAAAGCTAATGTGGGTAGGATGAATTTGAAGTGTCTTGGAACAGTTCTGAACATAGACAATGCAAATCAGAAGTCATGTTGTAACTAAGCTCTATGACACACTGGTAGTTTTATCTTCTATGATGAAAATGATTGTAGACAGGACTGTAGTCATTCTGCAGCTACATTCAGTGGACTTGTTTAAAAGCCTGAAATACTGCTGTTCTAAAAGAGATTCCAGTCAACTGGTACATAAAAATCTTTACAATAGATCTATCTACCTGTGGTCAAAGGTTCTGGGTAACAATCTGTTAGAAGGGAATGTCATCAGCTGCCATCTCCCCAGACAAAGGTTACATTCCATCTGCACAGCCAATTGTCTCTTTTAAATGGAGACGGTATTCTTCATTTACCCACCTAAAATCACTACAAAGTGCTGCCACTATACAAGAAGTTTCATCATCCCACTATGGTAGAAAGTGAAAAATGCACTGAATCCCTTGTGCCTTTAGACACGCCTCCCACAGCTTAAGCCTTTCAGATAAACGACATTAAATAGCTTGGCCAAAACAGATCTGCCTCGAGAAATGTGCAACAAGTTATAGAACCCAGTCACACAGACTGCAAACAACTGAAACCTCTGTACTAAGTGAGAATGATACAAATTCCATGTAATTTTCTTGAAGAACTCATGAAAACAAAATGAAGTACACAATGCACTGAGCAATGGCAACATCTGATGCGGGGACAAAGAATAGGGACAGTGTATAGTTAGAGAATGCAAACAAATTTACTGCAACCAGCTGAGGCTATTTATCTCAGTCAAAAACGTCAATAATGCTTGAGATTTTTTTCCTTCAACAGATTCAGGGAATTCCATTCAAACTCATATGATCAAATATATAAGAAGGGTAGAACAGGACTGTAGGACAGTCAGGTCCTAGTCTTGCACGTGAAATAGGCAGACTTTTTTCCAACCTTTCCTCCTAAATACATAGTAAGGATTAGACTGCAGCCAGTGCAACCTCTAGCTGTTAAGGATGTTCTTCCCATATTTACATACAACTGCTTTGAAAAGGAAAATAAAAAAGGAGATCCCTCTGTATTTTTACGTTCTAATAGGTGTGGCCATAGAAGGTAACTTTTTTCCTTGGTCAGCTTTAATACCAGAATCATTCAAGCTTTTGAAGGCGTTTAATGGTACAATACCAATGTATGAGGTTTAAATGTGGCAGAAAGGATGTTAGTAAGTGCAAATGAATGTCACTTTTAGGACAGAACATGGATACATTGAAAAAAGATGAGGTAGAGCAGACGACTGAAGAGAGAAAAAACCCAGAATTGCATAAACTGTTATAATAAAGCCACCTCAAGAATCAGAGTCCCATAACCAACTAATTTAGAAAGAGAGAAAACAATTATTTATTTAAGACACAGTATGGTCTACTTACATATCATAAGACAGAATTGCCTAATTTTAAAGTTTGTCTCAAAAGAGCAATGTTATGATATACATCCCATTTCAGATTAACAGAATGTGGTGTTATATTTACAGTACAGAAAGTGTTAGGGTTTAAATATACACGCTCTTGCTTTCATCCACACATGCGTGCACACACACATCCCACTTTGGAAAGGGAGAAAAATGTCTCAGAAACTTTAGTTATTATTTGGATCACTTGAGCCCTCTCCCTTCACTTCAAGTAAGTTCATGAACAGGTGCTATTAAGTTACAAAGGAAGTGCTGTGTCATTTTTGTACACAGTTGTCATATCTTTTGGGACCCTATCACTGTGAGCCCGTGTTTTAACACTGCCACGTATACACACATTGTTAAATAGATGCATGCAACACATGCATATAATAGCTTATAAAAAACAACTAAAAATTATTGCCATTAATACCTCTAGATTATTGAATCCCCATGAAGGGGATCGATGCTTTAATCTTTCAAAGCATCAGTGCTTTGGTGTTGACAGTGATAGATACAATAGTGACAGAAGATATGCATACATGGTGGCTTAAATGCTGTATACAGAAGTACATCGTTCACTCAGTACTTACATCACAAATGCGCACATTAACGGCTTGAACCTTCCACAGAAATTTTTAAAGTAGCTGAACAAAACCTTAAGACTTTTTCTCCAGATGTGCAAACATTCCTTTTTAAATCTCTGTAACCTCACAGCCGTTTCATGAAATTGCTTGAAACTTGCCCAGAATTCTCAATTAGGCTCCTCACTGACAGTTTCAGTCAGTACATTCTCTCTCTCATCCCAGAAAGCCACAGTGAGGTAAAAATGAATAGGTAAATAAAACTGCAACCTAGTTGCAACTTTTACTATCAACCAGAGACTTCCGGATAAAAGGCAGTAGAGGAGAAATAGGCAGGAGCAAGCAAGAAGAGTCTTGTGGAAAAACCAGCTACATTAGAATAAATTGTAAATGCTTTTACTGAACACTATAGTTTTCTTAAATGACCCAACTGTTAGCATCAACTTGCACACATGGAAACAGTTAACACGCATTAAATCATGATTTATGAGCATGCAGATTGTTAAGATTTGTCAGAGTCCTATATGGTTAATTAAGCAACAGACAAACACCAGTTATGTTACAAAGGCCAATCAGAGGTACATATTCATTTCCTCTCAATTTTAGTGCGACTATCATTTCAAGTGTATTCAGCTGTAGCAGTCCTCAAGAAAGAAGACAGAATAGAAAAATACGATAATATTTAACAGACTAGAGATATTACTCTTTTTCTGCTATCGTGGTTTTAGCTATGAATTTGCACCATGAGTAAATGTAAGAAAGACATTTGTAATGAAAGTGAAATGGGAGAGTTTGACACAAATACAATGATTGAGTTTTTATATTACACAGCATCACCTTCAGCCAAAATAACTTAAATTATACGATAGCACCCAAAAGCCCCAAAAGGACAGAGGGAGGACAGCATACCCGACGAGGAGTCGGAGGATTTTAGAGCAAAAGACCAACCATCAGGGGTCATAGACGCACAGTGTGGCAGGCGGAGCTCCACTGGCTTCAGGAATTTCAGTCCATGAGGCCCACACATTACCAAGGGGCTAAGAAGTGTTTCACCTATAGGTAAGAGAAAGAAATATCTGTTACTGATTTTTCTTGAAATTACAATGCACAGCTACTCAGCAATCAGATTGGGAGAAAAATATCAACATTTTGACCTGTCAGTAAAGAAAAGCACTTTGCAATATTGTTTCTCACACTCGAGTGACTTTTCAGTAGAACATGCTACAATCTCAAAATGCAAAAGGATAAACTGCGATGATTAAATCATGTTGGGAATTTTTTTCCAGAAATTTCTAAGCACATGCATCAAAAGGAACAAATCCCCAAATCAGTAACCAGTCTTGTTCACGGTTTTCTTTGTACTCCAGCTGCCATGTTCTACTTCTCTGGATTTATGGCACACTGGGCTGAATGAAGCCTTCAGCAACTCCAGAGACTATGACCATCATCCCAACAATCAAAAGAAAGTATACAAACATACAGATCTATTTTCAGCTATAACTCCAAATGTTAATGTAACATTATTCAGGTGAGGAATATGCTATGTTTATATAAAGTAACTGCAGATTGCAAGCAATAATTTTATAAATTTGCAGTTAAAGCAACACCTTGAGTTTACCAATTTGATGAAATTAGGAATCTGACAGATTAGAAAATGCACATACACTGGACTAGTGGTATAAAAGACTACGAAAAAATTGCTCAACTGATACACTACTCAGCCCTTATTATTAAGAGTCAGGAATAAACTTGTATTTATATAACAGAATTTTTTTTAACAGTTAAGTTGTTTCTTTAGAGAAACAAAAAAAAAAAAAAGCTGAATATTTAAAAGTGTTGAAGTAAAGTCCAAAAATTTAACTCAAGTCAAAGCAGTTTAAATCATGTGCTTTGCAATTCTTTTGGTCTTAACTCTGAGATGAAGACATGTTTCCATTCAGAATGTCTAGAATAAACCCCTACACATCTACAGTTTCAAAGACTCTTAGTGCACTAGGAAAGTTTTAAAGTAGTATAATTCAGGGCCTCCACCTTGCTTGCCGCTTTCAGTATTAAGTAGAATATTGCTTCCCTTTCAGTATTAAGTAGAATATTGGTTCCCTTATTGCTTGTACTCTGTATCTTCATGCAAAAATCTATATTATATACTGAAGCACATTACAGTTATTGTCATATTCTATTTTGTTGTTGTTAGAAAAAAATTGTATTAAATAATAGAACAGTGTACTATGCTAGCTCATACCTTTCTCTTTATCCAAAGGTGGAAGTATACTGTTGTCTCTGCAGACTTTAAAATATATTTCTTGCTCTATTCCCTCCGGAATGGCTCCTTGTGGTATAATAATACTAACTCCAGTCTCTATGGAGCTCAATACACCACCGTTGCTGTTAAATACACCTCTTGCTGTGGCTACAACAGTGTGTCCGTCTTCCTCCTCCTCATCCTCAAGTGCTGAAGGGCTGAAGAGACAGAAAGCCTGGCAGTTTTATCAATATTTCCTTCCTGAAAGTCAGGGGCATACTTCCCTCTAACATTTTAGCAGAGCACAGTCCAGGGTAGGCCAGCACCAATTTTTAGGAAAAAACTTTAATATGCCCTACACGAACTACTTTCACATTAGTTGTCTTGCACAATCAAATTCTGCCATGACAAAACATTTTCAGTAAAAAAACCCAACAAAAGACAAACAAACAAAAATCCCCCACCACAACAAAAACCCAAAAATAAACAAACACCCTCTCTCCTCCCAAAAAAACAAACCACCACCAAAGCCCACAAACTCTGAAAACGTTCAGGAAGTAGTTAAAGCAAGAGTTCAGATCTGAACCTTGTGTTTTCAAATGCCTGCTCCTGGATTATACACAGAGAGCTTACCCCCAGCTACACACTTCAGCTTCGTGGCATTAACATCTGAAAGTTTATTTTTTGTCTCAAAACTCCATTCTGACTTTAATACCAGAAGAAGTAATAATTGCTATTCAAGTCACACCAAATCCTTCTACTCATCTATACATTGAAAACAAAGCTTGTAAAAAAAAATTACACATTTTTTTCCCAGGCTATAACTGAAGAGAAATATGTGACATTGATGGCTAGTCTGAGCAGATTTCAAAACAATTTCTAAGGAATTTCATCACTCAAAGAACCGGTAAATTTGCAATTTTTAGCACTCTATAGAACTATGTGGTATAAAACATTTCTCAGGTGCTGAAGAACAACTAACAAAATTTCAAGTCTGGTTCATTAATTATTATTATTTTTGAAATAAAACATTAATAAAACTGTTCTGCAAATTTAACAAGTCAGTAAATAGCTTAAGATTGTAATACTATCTGTTCTTGACACAGTTCTTATAGTCAAAGCATATTAGGCAAGCACGATCTGCTTTTAAGCAGCTGTTGATTTGTCTCATAGTAAAGATAACCAATATTAAACTGCTGAATTTATTTTCCCCCTTTTACAGGTATTTTTGAAGTATCCCTTATGCACATGTATCATGAGATCTCTAAGCACACAGAACAAATACAATTTGGTGCAACACCTATCCTTAAAAATTAATTCCACCTTCTAGAAACAGAAGTGAGAGGACAAATGACTACCATCTATCAGAAGATTCATAATTGTAGTATGAGAAATGGAAAATACCATTTTCTAACAACAGAATGCAAGATGGTACAGGGATACAGGACATACTTGATCTATCCAAAAGCTCTTTAATGCCTTTTGGCAGAATTTTAGAATCATAGTATCAATCTTTCAACATCAACAGAGATTGGAAGCACATTAAAAAAAGCTGCGTAACAGATGATCTCCTATTGATGTACTAACTGAAAGAAAAACAGCAGCAGCTTACCTTACAGGAATGGCTTTAGGCACAGCATTAACGTTATTTGGTTGATATTTAGGCTTGTCGACCTGTACAGCATAGGTATCCATTCCACTCTCAAACTCTGGAGGCTGCGAAGAGCTGTGTGCTTTCAAAATTGGTTGAGGAGAATTTGAAGATTTTGATGGCAACTCTGGTTTATGCTGAGCTTCATTTGGCAAGAGATTATGGTTGAATTTAGGACTCTCAAACTTGCGCTCAAAGGGTCTTGCAGCACTAGTGTAAGGTTTTGTTGTAAAACGGTTGTAAGAAGGAGTGACTGTTTTCTGCAACTGTTCGGTTCCATTAACAGGGCCTTTGTCAGGGAAGTTTTTCTGAGGATAAAAAGTGGACTGCACAGTGTCCTCTCTAGACGATCTGAAAATTGATGACTTATTCTGAGGTGGAGGAGGGTCAGACACAGAATTAACTGCAATGCAAATAAAAATGCCAGAACTTGTCAGTAAATTTCTAGTCACATACACTCTGGTATAAGAACATAATTTAGTCAATTCTTAATCTACTAATGTAAAATATATACAGGTTCAGCTTAGCTCCACTAGATCACTGTCCTTCTGTGTATGCTCATGCAAGTTACTAACACTTCATTAAACAGATATATTGGAGACAATGGTATGACCTTTCAATAAAAAGGTTAGACTAGCTTATATCATGATCAAAAAACCAGAAAGCCAGCACTGAAAGACCACTGTGCATTTGCACAAACCAGAAAACTCAACTGAAATGGGCAATCCTCTCAATGTGAAAGTGAAAACAACTTTTTCTTCACTTTTTAGAAGCCTACAACTATTACTCACGTCTAAAGAATTCTGGTCCAAAGAACAGAAAGGTATATTTTTCAAGTACTGCAAGTTTTACTATATCTTTGCTGAGTCAGCTGAGACAGTTACAGGTATCACCAACACCCAGAAGCCACGGTTTCAGACAGAATCACAAAGTAATTTCATAAAACTCAATATCACTACAGGAAAAAACTATCTTCAATAATAATTATTCCAAGTTTCAGTTACAGAACGTAGCTACCATGCTAACATGCTGAAGCAGCCCCACAAGCACCTGAGAAGCAATAGCTGTTACCACAAAGACAGGTCAGCTTTCCAACTGCTCACCTTCCGAAAGTGCAGGCTTGTGATGTGCTGGGAGAGATAGGACAGGGCTATTAATTGACTGTGGCTGTGTGTACTGGACTGAAGGAGCAGGAGGAGGAGTTGTAACTTGAGGGATTGGTTCATAGCGTTTTTCACCAACAGGCCTATCCATTGATTCAGTATCAGTTGGTTTCCCCCTGTTGAAATAAAATTAAAAAACAAACATTTGATTGTTTGGTTTCCTCATGGCTTCTGCATTCACTGCTATTTTTTTTCTTTTTTAATCATCTCATTTCCATCTCTTCCTATAAACATTAAAACATTATTTTCTGGAATATCCTGTCTCAAGTATAAAAGCATTTATTGATAAGCACAAGAGAGTAAGACAACACTGACCTTTAGAAGATTAGTAACACAAACCAAGGCAAACAAAAGGCAGATGACATTTCAGGTGTATTTGCACAATTGCCTACAAGATTTAAATTTTTCAACTTGGAGTAATTTAAATTAAAAAGTTTTTTCTAATTTAATGAGTCTTCAAAATAAAAATATAAATCCACTTCTTTCTGGGGTGGGTAGGTAGCTTTGGAAAAGTAGAATTAGGCAATGGGACAATGAATTCTAGTACAACGTTTCTAAATACACCTAGTATTTGAACAATGCCATCTTAATTAGAAATGTAATCAGCTTAAGCTTCACTAGCTTTATGTGCATAGTGTAGATAATATTAAAATCTCATTTTCAAAACAGTTTTCTTATGCTAGAAGTATTGATCCACAAATTTATTTCAGGAAATTATTGATTTCACAAATACCTGTAAATTTGGACTGCAATATCTTTATTGCACTTACTTTCAGAATTTGTGTGTTTAAAATTTTAAGTGCACATAATGCCTGTGATGAAATGTAACAGTGAGAGGACACCTGAAAACATCCTCACATCAACAAGTCTTACCACTTGATGTTCCTTTTCAAGTAGTCATAGCTAGTGTAAGAGCCAAGAAATCTAGGTGATGGCAAAGCAAACAGCAATAGAAGAATGAAAGAAAACAGTCATTCTATCTTGAGAATATTATTTCTTCACATTCTATGTTAGTCCTAGCAGCTGTCATACGAGAAGGTTGTTGAAACAAAGAGACGCTATTCAGAGCCGCACTTCTGATCAGACCTTTACCGTATGCACATGTACCACAACCACATACTGTATTTAATGTGAGATTTGGTCAGTGAATTAGGACATTGTCAAGATCTCACATTGGCAGATATTGAAAGTAAGAATGCGATTACACAAAGCCATTTGTTACAATCTGTATAAACCAAGTTATTCAATACATTGTTAGAATATGGGATTTATATTCTGTTCATTTCTTTCAATCTCTCACAGTCCAATTTGCAACAGCTTCTTCAGTCACAACATTCACAGAAAGATGATGGTTTTGTCTTGTCCTGCAGATCATGTACTGAGGGTACATTCGCATCAACTGTTCCTATAGCACTATCAGCTCTCCCAACAGCAGAGGCAACACCACAAAACGCTACTGATTGTGTTTAGCAATACCTTAAAGGACATCTTTGAACAACCGTTTATAAATACTAGGAAACAGAATACCATAAGTATACTGATGACTTCCCTTGATTTTTAACACTTACCTTGCTTATATATTGCAGGAAAATACATTTTACATGAGGACAACTTTCCCCTCATTCCTTCAGTTTCTGTATGCTCATAAATATGTAACAGGCAATAATTTTAGACACTAGCAATCCTACTGCTTCAGAGGACTATATTATAAAACTAAGAAAAGTGCTGATCAACTTCTGAAAGTCTGCTTAATGACCACATGAATGTGATGATCAGTGAGCTAAACAGCATTTGTATGAATGTATTTCTAAAATCAGTGTTGCAAAAAAGAGATCATTTTAGATCTACCGTAAAGCTGGCATTTCCACTAATTTTATTCCAAGCCATTCATCCAGCAAGACAAGCTATTACTGCATGCTCACTCACTGTTGTCTTTATTCCAGGTGGGCAGTAGCAGCTTTCTCAGGAAACTGCCCACCTGAAAACATCCTCAAATCTTTCCAGGGAGAGATAGGAACCAGGGGAGGGTAGCCATGCTAAAGCGCATGGGAAAAACCCCAACACACTCCTCACCTCAGCAGAACTGCTTGCCAGCTTTCTGGGGAATAAAAAAAGTGTGGAAGGGTAGTACATTTTGATGAAGGCAGAAGAGGAGAAAGCTGTGACACCACAAACACGACAAGTCCAAAGTTGTGTTCAATACAAAGCACATTCTGTCACAGGCTCCTCACCAAGGACAGAGACGGTCTCATCCCCAACGCTCAGAACCTGGACACAGCCAAAGTGATCCACAACCCAGTGCTCGCTTACCACTTGTGAGTGTATAAATGAAGGTCCCTAATTATTGATAGGCTGTTTTCTAAGCTGTTTCCCACTTCATCTTCATTATGAAACTGCTACTTTAATTTGAAAAGAACATTAACCACTAGAATGAACCAGTGGGCAACAGGCTCTGAGTACACTGTATGCTGCCTGTGAGTACAACAGCAACTGCATTGCTGATCTTCAATAAGCACCAACTCTAACAGATAATCAAGAATCTGGGTGCTGTTGGGTAAATTACCTCATTCTGCAGCGTGTCAAGCCAAAGCAGGAACTACAGTGAACCAAGCAGGAACAAACCCACTACTCTTAGCCACAGGGATATTTGCCTCAAAGTGCTTCAACTAGATCCACTGAAACATGCCCATTCACAAGTTCTACTATTTTCTCATATCAAAAGAAAAACTATCCCTTATTCTACAGTTCCTGACCACTGTAACATGCAGATATGGCATTACTCCTACAAAGCAGCTTTAGCAACAGCAGAAGTTTCCTAAATTATGCAAATAACCCACCAAAAATTAAAAGAGTAAAAAAATTTGTAATGGGAAAAATACATACTGTCACCATACTCACTCAGTGGCAAAGAACTTTACATAATTTAACGTTTCACATTAATATTTAAATGCTAAAAAAGTTGTAGTTATTGCTCATGAATAAATAAAGTTTGTCCTCTGTACCCAGAATACATTATACAGATTATTCAGGAGCAAGAGATTGCATAATCAACAGTTCCTGTATAATCCAAATTTAGTCCTGTTTATTTTTAGACGAGTTTATTCACAGAACAGTAATTACCATAGAAATTCACTGGGAAAAAAAAAGATGAATAATGAGCAAGTAACAGGGTACAGTGTGGAAGCTGGTGAGAGAAGAGTCCTAAATATCAATGCTTTCTCAAGACAGCAGTTGGTTTGTGTTTCCACACAAGGACATTGCGGTATACTAGAGGCAGTACTGTCCAACTGAGCAGTGTTCTTGTTTATCTCTTTCCACTTACATTAATATTTTAGTATTTGTCTTCTTGAACAGGACTGCCCTGGCTAAAATTTTCTTTCCCATGTCTGTCCCTTCCCATCAAGGGTTACTTTCTTTCAAAAAGCAAAAACACAACATGTTTGTGTGTACCCCCCCACCCCCCACTATATGAAATTGTCAGGCTTAAAACCAGTATTATCTTACTCCTTTGTGGCACTAAGATGTCACTTTCCATTCCTACAAGCCCTGAAGTTAAACCCAAACTCACAATCAAAAGAAAATCAGAACTGAGCAGCCAAAGAACAGAAGTGTCACAGCAGACAGAAGTGGAGGGTAGAAGTATGGAATGATCTCAACCATTAGCTGTTCTGCAGCAAAAATTCAATAACTGGGTACCTCTCTCATGCTTTTCAGCATGCGTGACAACACTGCAGAATAACAAATGTACAACCAAAGCTTACAACACTTTCCATCTGAAGAATTTCAGTCCTCACAATCACCTGACCAAAGCTCACAACACTTCTACTAAAGCATGACTTGCATTCAGAGTGGCAACACAGTCAATGCCTACAGGTCAAAATGGAACATCGCTGGGTAACACTGAGGTTTGTATGTGAGAGTAGAATGTTCTAAATTACTACAGTGAGGCCAGTCAAGACAGCTTTCTTAGGTCTGTGACTATGATGCCCAGAGAGCAGGACAGCTATACCCTCATCTTTCCATCAAAAGACACTGGGCATGTGAAAAGGAAGGATAAGGAACATCCTTGACTGGGAATCAACTGGTTACGGATTACTATGTGCATTCCTTTCTTAGCATATAAAAGAGCAGAATAAGAAACAGTTACCCAACGTAGACTTAATTAGAAACAAAAGTGAAACCTTTAAAACCTATCAAGCTTTTCAAAATATTCCAATATTCTCAGTTCACAAAGACAGACACTGGATGACCACAGACAATGTTCAAATGAATAAGAACAGGATTCCCTAGTTCTAGCTCAAATCCTTCAAGCACTGGAATACAGTGTATCAAGTACATGAAAGACACCTTGCACGTACACTAGATATTATAAAACTTTGGCCAGCTAATTTATTATTTCACTCTAAAGATCTCATTTACATTAAGGCTGTCAGATTTTCAGCTTCACCTGAACAGTCCATGTTTCAAGCAGTAATACAACAAAAGCCTTCAAAAATGCTCAATTTTCAGGCTGCACACAGCAAGCCAAGATAGCTTTTCACAGTAACAGCTAAAACACCTTGTTACAGTTTGAATCAAAACAAATTTAGGTAACTGTGGAGAGTATTCACAAAGTTTGTGTAAGTATCCTCCAAAATATCCAGCTCTTTACCTGAGCTAAATCTGTTCATGAGCTTTCACACAATTTCTGTATCAAAATGTTCCAAATCGAGGAAGCAAAACAATACGGGAAACAGATGTTTCCATTAACAGATTAAATTCTGGCCTCAGCAATATCCCTAAAGGCTCATTTTCCTAATGTCAAACAGGGCTAACCTGTACAATCCTGTCTGCAGAAAAAAATGCATACATAGAACTCCAATAAATCAAAACCTTTGCTTTGAAAGATGTTGAAGCACTACATATTAGACTAAGGAAATATTTTGTTACATTCTGTTTATGATCATTAACAGAACACAATCAATGATCTGGATGAGGGCATTGACTGCACCCCCCCAGTAAATTCACAGATGACTGCGAATTGTGTGTTGATCTGTTGGAGGGCAGGAAGGCTCTGCAGAGGGATCTGGACAGGTTGGATCCATGGGCTGGGGCCATGAGGTTCAACAAGGCCAAATGCCAGGTCCTGCCCTTGGGTCACAACAACCCCCGGCAGCTACAGGCTGGGGGCAGAGGGGCTGGAAAAGGCCCCAGGGGTGCTGGTCAAACACAACTGAACATAAGTCCAGGTGGGTAAGAAGGCCAAAGGCACCTGGTTTGTGTCAGCAATAGTGTGGCCAGCAGGACCGGGGCAGTGACCACTGCATCCCCCTGCACTGAGCACTGGTGAGGAATCTCAAAACTTGTGCTCCGTTCTGGGGCCCTCGCTACAAGAAAGACATTGAGGTCCTGGAGCATGTCCAAAGAAGGGCAATGGACCCAGGGAAAGGTCTGGAGCACAACTCTGATCAGGAGTGGCTGAAGGAGCTGGGGATGTTTAGCCTGGAGAAGAGGGGGGTCAGGGGAGACCTTGTCAATCTCTACAACCACCTGAAAGGAAGTTGTAGTCAGGTCTCTTCGCAGAGGCAACAAGCCATACGACAACAGGAAGCAGCCTCAAGTGCCAGAGGAGATTTAGGTTGGATATTTGGAAATATGTCTTCACTGAAAGGGTTATCAGACATGGGAACAGGCTGCCCAGGGAAGTGGTGAAATCATCACTCCTGGAGATGAAAAGACATGCAGGTGTGGCTCTTGGGGGCATGGTTTAAGTGGTGAACCTGGCAGTGCTGGATTAATGGTTGGACTTAGTGATCTTTTCCAACCTAAACAATTCTATGATTGCATGGTAGTAAGTAGCAAGCAAAAACACCACCTTGAAGGTCCTGAAACCTACAAAAATTATTCATTTACCAAAACAAAATGACGCAGTTATGTGTTTTCAAACTAAAGCTACATCTAAACAGAGAAACTGACTTCATGAACACAAAATTTCAATTCAGTACCACAAATCCCTGGAAATCCATTGACACAGGCAGGATTTCTGTTGTAGTCCTATATGCCTCCCTACTTTTTCAAATTAGAAAAAAAATTAAAAAAACCAAAACAAAACAACCCAAACTTACTTAGAGTAATTACTGAAATTCAGCTGATTCTGTGAGTGTATTGGTTTCGTGGGCTCAGGATGATGGCTGGCAGGGACCTGTGCAGATGGCTTATTTTCAAAACTCCTGCGATCGAAGTACGAGAGCTGCTTTCGATAATACTCCTCATCTTCCTCAGGATCATAATGATTGGAACGTACAATATCTTCAGGCGGCTTCACTTGAGGTCTCTGTGGTTCTGGGGCCCTAACCAAGAATAATAATATACAGTTGCCTTGCCCAGTTGAACAAGCATAATTACACCTGAATTACAATTCTATTTTATAATCTAGTTAGTAATAAAACAATGAGCATGTCATTCTTATAACTGTACACCTTGCATTTTTTACCTATATTGCATGAAAATTAAACAGCTGTGGCACACCATAAAGAAAGAAAATCCTTATTTCCCTTTGACCTTACCTTTTATTTGTGATAATTAGAAAGTAAAACAAAAGGGCAATATAGAAAAAAGTAACATGGAGATACTTAACATGCTTCTTGCCCAAAAATGCTGAAAAAACATTATGTCCTTCCCCCATTTCCCAGCAATTACACCCATGAGAACTGACTCAGTGCCTTGCTTTACTGTTGACACAGAAATCGTACTGACACACTGACTCCTATCTGCAGTTTCCAAATTGAACCACTAAGATGTGCTTCAGAATATTCTAATCCCAAAATGAAAACTAAGTTTAATCAGTTGTGTACCTACCTGTAAGTTGTTTTCTCGTGCTCATACTGGCTTTGAGAAGTTGGTTTTGGACCACTCACACTTGTGAGTGCAGGTTTAGGTGCTAGTTCCGGAGGCTGTAAAGAGAAGCACAGCATATTCTCTTAGATTCAAATACTTTGAAAGATAAAGCTCTTCACGATCAAGAAAACTAAGACTGCCTTCCTTTCCTCCTAAATATTAGCAAAAGACGAATTGGTAAGGTCCCCATCAGTGTTTTCACAAAAGTGCTCAGTTTCTGCTTTTAAAACATGCCAGTCAGGTTCCTAGAGGCTATTTCATAAGCAGTAAAGCTTTGTTTCCAAGACAGTATCTTACTTCTTGCAGTGGAGTCTCATTAGCAAAAAAGAACAAATTAAAAACTTTAAATTACTTACCTTGACAGTTGATGTATCACTCGGGTCTTTCATTTTTTCCAAAGACGGGGATCTTCTCCTCTCAAATATCTTAACCCTACTTCGCACAGACTGTGGTTTCATGGCTGGATCTTCTTCTTCCTCTGCTAGAGATGGTGGTGTAGGCAGTGGTTTACTGTTAGAAGGCAAAACTTCTGGTTTGGTTTGTGATGAAGGGGGAGGAGGAAGAGAAACACCTGAAGTGCTATGAGAAGGCTCATATTGTCCAGCTTTAGCATTGTAAGCTTGAGAAGGACCTTGTTCATAGCCCCTTATATGTGGCTCAAAGTACTGCTTCGGTTCTGGAGATCGAGATATGGCTGACTGGTATGGCTGAGCTTCTGGTTTGTATCTCCCGTGCGTGTCATATCCCACAGTGTGCTGATCTTCGTATCGCACCTGTGGCAAGCTGAAGTTTTTGGGTGCATGCTCATAGCGAGGTCTGCCCTCATAGCTCATCACAGGGGGTTCCTCAAAACGAGGTTGTGCTGGGTAATAGCTGCGGTCTGTGCTCTCTTCTATATTTTGTCTGGAATCAAGATCCCGAGGAGGCTGGTTTTCATAAGCTGTTCTTGTTTGGTTATAGGGCTGTTTTTCCTCATAATATGCCCAGTGCTCCTCATAGGGAGGCACACGGTCATCATAATGTAGGCGAGGGTCATAACCACGAGAAAACTGATCTACATAGTTTGCAGAATCATACCTGTATGTTGACTGTTCATAGTCCCTACTCGGTTGTTTTTCTGCATACTGAGCCTGGGATTCATAGATCAGATTTGGGTCTCTTTCCTGTCTCTGTACTGGGTGATTAATTGTTGGCTGTTTTAAGACATAGCTTTGTCTGGATGCTTCTTCATTAACATATGGATCCTTTCGGTATACCTGTTAGAGAGAGACGTACTCCTCAATTAAAGTGAAGAGTAACTAACGGCAGCTGCATCTGAAATGTAGTATTTTAAACAAATCTAAGTTTTAAATATTGGCTTTCATTTAGTTTAAAAGCAGAATAATTTGATGCAGTTGTTTGCAACCACAGGAAGTTGAACTTGGTGATTCAAGGGATCCCTTTCAGTCCTATTTTTAAGCAAAAACAGTAGATTAAAAGGGAAAGACAAAGGTAATAGCCATATCTTTGGGGTTTTATGTTTGGAGGGGCACACAATTTTTTGCAGGATGTGGAAAAAGTGGAAGTCAAATCTGCAAATAGATTAATAGTTCTAGCATTGCTGAGGAAGTACATAGAAGTCACCCAACAAACTCGACTCAACTGCATGATCAATGATTTGGCTCAATTTAAAGTATACAAAAAACTAGTGTAATTTTAAGGAAATAAGATTTTTCTCAAGGCCTCATTAACAGCAGAACATTGTCAAGCTAAGAAAGTCACAGGTCAAGTAAAATCAAAATTCAGAATGCAGCCTTTTTTTAAGAAGTCATCTTTTTGAGAAGTGAAAAGGATAGTTTGAAGCTATGCACACAGAACATCAGATGATGCTTAGCAATTTAGATGCACTGTTTTTGGTAACCTGCATGATCTCTCACAGGAAAAAATTTAGAAGGGATTCTTCAAATAAGGGTAAAACAAAGATCATCTGCGAGCTTGATGTACAGCAGGAAATCAGCGCAACAATGTGACACAGGTACCTTTGCTGGGTCTATGTGCGGCGATAAGGATGATGGCTCTTGATCTCTTAGCACTATGTGAGCTCCCTCAGTACTCGGTGTTCTTAAGGGGCCCGCTTGTGGTTGGTAAGAGTTGTAAGGAGCAGCAGTAGGCTCCTCCAGTCTGACATTAGTTAGGTTTACATTAGCATTTACTGCAGAGGTTGATGAGGTTGCAGGGTTTGATTCAGGCGACGGGGAAAGGTAAGGGACTGCAGGTGAGGCTTCTGCTTTCTGTGAAGTGTTTAAAATATTTTAAATATACTGCTATTGAATCAATGCATGACTTTTTGATTTATATTAAAATAATCTAAGTGATGCTTTGACTGATGCAGCTAAATGTAGAATGAAATGTACTGAAAGTATCATGCACTAGCACTTCCAGAAATTCATTAGGTTGAGGATTAAAAAAGCAAAACATTCAATCCCCCTCCTGTCAAAATAAGTCGCTAAAACAGGCAGGGCAAGCTGATTCTCCAATTCATTGTAACATATTATTGTTGCTGTTGACAGATGCTTGTATGCAGTCATGACACTGATAAGCAGAATACAAATGGAGATTTCTTGATCAAGAGAACTTGCAACCTGAAGTAAGCATAAAATGGTCAGTATATAAAATGCTTTCTTACCGGCTGAGAAGTAGTGGTTTTAAACCCTGAAGAATCTATTCTGAGATTTGGCTGTGGCTGAGCTTGAGATGTGTAAGTAGGGTAAGTCTGAGCTTCATGATGCATTCCAGAAGAATCTTCTCTGACCGGTTCAGAAGAGCGTGTAATAGCAGATTCAGGAGGAGTCCCAACCTCATCATTCAGAGTTTCATCCAGTTCTTGATCAGTATAAGCACCCCCTTCTGTGTCTGTGTCTTCATAATCAGACGTGTGTCTGCTGTCTGTGCTGTACATGGAATACTCACTGCCAGGAGCGGAGAGGTAAGAAAGGCGGTCATCGTGTAAATCAAGGTCATCACTTGTAGCACCATCTGCCTGTGTCAAAATTAGAGTACACATTTATTGAAATACCTCTTAAAGAATCCTCTTTTTCTTCCAATGTAAATTTTGGAATTTTTTTTGCGAATAACTAAAAACTTAACAAATGGAATGCATCTACATTGTAGTTCAGAACAAGACAAAGTCTGGTAGTGAAAAAGTTAAGTTATATTCCAAATCCAGCAGCACAGCAAAAGTATGAAGATTCAGCAGTTCTGAATATCGCAGGGGAGGAGAAATCAGGGGAGGTTTCAATCACCGAAGATGTCAAACTTGGACCTAAAAGCCTTTACTGCAGCCTAGCTCTTACAATCATTTTACTAAGGGGTCAGATGACCGTGAGTGTAAGAGAGGGGACAGTGCATGCTGTCCACAAATATCAAAGTGTTTGGAAAGATACAGAGCTGCACTTTAGAGGTGCAGCTTATAATATCAGAATCGTTACTTTGAAGGTAGATAAAAGGAGCTAAAATCTAATTAAGAAACACATAGCAATAGCCAATTCATCATTTGCTACAAGTAAGCAAACAGTTGGCATTTCACTCGATAACAGTTCAGGAGGAATGGATCTAATGTGCGTAGGTTAACACGCAGCTTGAGAAGGTAAGTGAAGTTTTAGTGGGAAACATAGAATACCAACTTGTGATTTTGCATGTGCTCTCACAACTGAGAGAACACAGTTCTCAGAAAGGTCAAAGGACATGAATATGCCATTTGCTTTTCTGTTAGTGAAAAAAATCATTCATCATCAGGTAATCCTAACCCCACGTACACAGGCAGCAAAATACCCAGAAGTTCTTTGATAAAAAAACACCCAATCCCCACAAAGCGTTCAAAGCATTATATATCCTCCAGTTAACAGCAGCAATGAGCAAATGCTCCCTTCCTACATTGCTACATGCATAAGGACAACTGCACAGCTGTCCTTAATAGAATAACTGCACTAATGTAGTGACAAATCGGCTTTGAGCAGCTCACACAGCCATGAGGCATTACTGCTTCAGATTTTCAAATGACAGGTAAATGAGGAGGAAAGAAGAAAAATATGCTTCATTCCACAACCATCAGCCCCTATGTGTAATACCAGTTACAATGAAAAAAGCAAAAAACCTCTCATAAATAAAGTTTTTTCATTTCTCTCTAAACACATAATTTCTTACCTTTCCTTCTGAAACCCACACCAGTTGGTTCTGTTGTTGCTGAATTGCTTCCTTGAGAGCTCCATACCATCCTTCATTCATTGAATTCAAGTTAATGGTAGCTAGAAGTACAGTAGATTAGTTTGACTTATGATTTCTGCAGAACTATGAGAAGGATCTGCACCATGAATAATAAAAGCAACATAAACTGGTAGGTTAAAACTACGAGATTTAAATAGTAATGTAAATATTAGTATCCAAAGCAACCTTAAGGCCTGATGTGGTTTGGGGTGTTTTATCCCACAAGAAATACTGAGTTAACAGTAGCTCAGAATAAAAAGAGGCTTCAGTTTAGCCAAGCTAAAAAAAAGTTCCATCATTTTCCTTTTTATTCAAATTTTGATTCTGGCTGATCATCCTGCAAAGCCACCAGATCTGTTACAAGTATTATTTTCAGTTTTCAGATTGCTTTATATTCGTGCAGTCATGTGCAAATGATGCACACAACAATTAACTACTGGTTATTGAATGGGGAAGTCTGAACAAGTCAATCACTGCTTGAATTAGTCCATTTGCAGAAAATTCTGGAGGAAGAAGCCTCTCTCATCTTGCCTCCTTTTCCCTCTCAGAAATGCTAATCCAGTAAGTCTAATTACTTACTTGTGAAGAGATGGTGATTATTTTTGCGGAGTTTGTGAGCTCTCTCATACAGCTTTCGGGCACTTTTTCGCGATTCTGGACACAACCTCATTCTCATAGTCTTTACTCCCTGCTTAGAATCAGGATTTAGGAACACTACAATGGGATACCACTGGGCATAATTCAGCCGGTCCACTGCATTAGGAGTGACATCTAATAAAGCGTGTTTGTCCTGTTGTGATAAAAAGGACAGAGGCAAGGAAGTGAATCATTTATATATCACAGGCAATTTTTTTAAAACATACTCCACAAATTTATTTTGTATTACCTTTACAGAATTCATTGGTTCAAAGTATTGATTTAAATCCTT
Source organism: Corapipo altera (assembly GCF_003945725.1). Classification (NCBI taxonomy): domain Eukaryota; kingdom Metazoa; phylum Chordata; class Aves; order Passeriformes; family Pipridae; genus Corapipo; species Corapipo altera. Next base: position 5,861,168 of record NW_020884925.1, read on the forward strand.
CTCCTATTTGAATATCAGAATAAAAGAAACCAAACCAATTCCAACACCAGCCTACATCAGCATATACTTTTTGAACTCTAGCACTGACTGCCTAACTCTAACAATTTAATATTTAATTCCCCGTTTTAAAACATCTCCTCAAAGCAACCAGGCACTGAATTAAAAGTAAGTAGTGCCCTATTAGTATTCTTTGAATAAAAAAAAAAAAGCAAAGTCTAGTCTCTTCACACACCTCCATCTTCCTTTTAAAAAAAATAAAAATTCATTCTGAATGCAAAACTTGGCCAGCTTTCATTCAATGTAATCAAGCACACAGCATGAAGTATATCCACTTTGCTGCTACAATAGCCTTTTTCTCCCCTCCTACTGAAGTACCTGAAAGGCTTCCAGTTTGTTTTTAAGAAAGGAAATTAAAAGGTGAGCCTCTTATCATAAACTAATCTTAAAGGTTTTAAGCATTTTAAGGAAGGGAAATAAAAGAACCCTTTCCCTTAGTCCTTGCACAAAAAAACTGATGTCAAGTTATCAATCTGTACATTGGGGTGGGGGAAGACTAATAACTCCATAAATAAAGTAACAATTTCTAGCTGTTATGTCACACTATGGCTTTAAGTGAAATAGGAGACAGCTTGAAACAGCCTTAATGGAGAGAGAAGAACACTCCCTGGAACAAAGTCTAGAAGTATATCTAGGCTGCAGTTATTAATATGGAGAAGGTGATGGGGTTTTTTAATTAGCCAACAGAAAGATGAGAAAGTTAATGTTAAAGCAAACACACTCAGTTATTATTCTACATTTAAAACAGCTAACACTTTACTTCATTATACTGGTTTTACTCTTCTGGTGTTAAAGGTGGAGTGACAATAAAAGACTTACTCTATCGATTATCTGTTTTATAGTGTGAAGACGGATAATGCCAGAACTACGTTGATCAGTACCAGCATCTCTTGGTTCACTTTCTGGTAAAGAGGACACAGTTAAAATCTATTGTAGGCTTACAACATATTCTACATTCCCTCATTAAGACAAAACAAACCATTTCAGAGCTCAAATTTGATTCCAAGTAATACATGAAAATCTACCCATAAAAAAATCACATCTTGGCCATTTAAAAAAAAAAAAAAAAATCAATCGTATCTTTACAAAAGCACTTAAAAATACAATAAGATACAGAAATAAAATGAAATTTGAGAAGGCTCTAAATAGAACTAATACTACTTTTACCTTCAGACCATTATCAGCAACCATACAGTGGATTACATTTAGTCTGTTCCTTTATATTGTCAACGTCTTGTTAAACATGTTAACTAAAGTAATAATGTAGAAACAACTTAGCCAAAGAAAGTTGACTGTTTCCTAACTGCAGAAAAACTTGATCTCACACTTACTTGCAATTTGAAAGATATCTGGTTCTTCTCTAGCAAGTTTCTCGCGTGCGACATCAGCAATTGGACCAAAAATAGTTACAGGTCTGAGAAACCCAGCTAGAATTGAAGGTAAAAGAAAAGTCAAGATATATTGGTTGCTTAAAACAAATGCAAGATACTCTTAATCACACTGGCTATTTTAAATCAAACCACACAGACCTGTACTGCGCAGCAGTAAGAGTAAAGTCATACCTTCCCGAAGAACAACTCTTTCATAGGCAGGAAACTTCGTTTGAACAGGCTGGGCAGACAGATCTTCTCTGCTTTTCCGGAGGTTTCTTTTTGAGCTTCGCAAACCTCGGAATCTCCAAAAATCTGCTCGATCTCCTCCTGCTGTCTTTGGAAGCGTGTACTGTACGCTGGCTAGTTGTTCCGCTCTAAGATGACAACAAACCCCAGTTATCAAGGAAGTCAGGTTCTGAAGTAATGCTTGACTAGCAAGTTTACATCTTCAAAAAAAAACCAAAACCAAACCCACCACTACCAGCTGAACCAAGCTATTGTTGTTTCTGTATTAGGAAGCACAAGACAATTACTGAGTTTGATATCACATTTCTAAAACTTACTATATCCTTGCCTCTTGTATTAAAAAGAAAGTTTATTTGTAGATTGTACAGAGTCAAAAGCAAACCCAGAGATCAGATATCTTACTTCCATTTGTTTTAACTTTTGACACTTTTTCTGACTGAACCAGTTCTATAAACTCACACCCTGCAGACAAGTCCAATCATTCATAATAGAGATGCAGAACTTAAAACTGTAGCTTTAAATCAACAATTGCAGTATTTTAAGATCGTACCTGTTTTTGTTAGGTATGATACCTCTTTCCACTTCCTTATGGTTCTTGCCAATTCGAATTGCCAGCCACGAACCCAGTTTACCATTGTAAAGAGTGTCCACCACCCGGAACACTTCACCTTTATTGAAACTTAGTCCATAAGGAGATTCCTTCTCATACTCAAAATGAGTTCTGATATAGAAAGAATCCCCTACATCAGACTCAACAATGCGACGATAAACTGAAAAAAGAAAAAGAAATCCCCAAATATCAAGTGTTACTTAAGTTCAAGTCATGTCCTAATGGTCACAAAAATTACTCAAAGCAATACCTCACCTTAGTTCTCCTTGTTCTAAATATACAGTATTACTTCAAGAAGCCTTAATGTCTCAGAGTTGCTCTATTTTAAGCAGCATAACTATTTATAGAAAACTCTACTAACATAAATTCAACTTTCATAGTCAAAAATTTGATGCAAGTGCAAGCTTAATTCAGTTGCCCTGGAAGGAATTAGTCTTACAAGGAAAGAAGTTTGTATGTGCAAACACATCAGTTTAATCACTCATTTTCAATGGCAAGACTACAACAGACTCTTCTGCTTCCACCAGGGTTTAATGTCGATACTTTTCTTAGACGTTAGGGGTTATTTCTGATGAATTTTTTTTGTTTGGGGTTTTGTTTGTTTGTTTTTAGGGGGAGGGGTTGCACTGTTATCATATCAGTCTCTAGTCCATTTGCAGTAGTGACTGATTCCAAATCTAAAAGAACTTAATAGTCTAAGGTGCCCATTTCCTGCAAGTCAGCAGTTAGTCATCATTCACTAGACTTTTTAATTCTATTCCAAGTAGTTTTCTACGTTACTTCCATTACACAAATATTTACCATCTTTTTTCTTCTGTGCCAAAATCGTTACTTCTTCTCCTTTAGGAAGATCAAGCAAAAAGAGGACAGCTTCTTCTCTGATGATATTTGTGAAGTCTACATTATTTACCTGGTATCAATGAAGTAATCAGTTTGATTTAGCATACGACATTATTACAGAGATTTAACTATACAACAGGAAATCTGAATCAATATCTACGATTTTTTTCTTAGTTTCATACATACACATCAAGTACATGTATCTCAAGATGCCTCTTGTACCTCTAAATAGTCCCACTTTATTTCTCAATAAAAGCAGAGCTTCTGGGATAATGGGGAGTTGTTCACTTTATACTCAATATTATGGAGCACCTATAAACATCAGTAGCCACAGAGTTCTCTGACAGTTCAGTCACCCAGCAGTTAATGAAATCAAACAATTTTATCAACTGAATTAGTCTATAAATTTTGATGTAGAAAACATACTAACCTTCCTAGCAACAGCAGAGTAAGAAAAGACTTTGCTGCTATTAAGTCATCTAATAAGTACATGCAGAAAAAAACCTGTGTGAACTACGAAGGTAACATATTCAATCCTACAGAAAGAAAACCTACTTTGGCACAACAAAACACTTGTACTGTTACTGGTTTTGACATACCCTTAGAATCTGGTCCCCTTCCTCTAATCCTTCTTTCGCCGCAGGGCTGTCTTCCAGAACACCAGCTACAAATATGCCAACATCATTGCCACCTGCCAGTCGCAAGCCCACACTATCTCCTTTTCTGAATTTTACTAGTTTCATGCTTGGCCTAGGGATTTAGAAAATATTCCACTTAGAAGTCTAATAGCATGAAATATTCTGGTAAATTTGAAACCGAACACATGCAAAGGAGTAATCTGCCCATTAGTCAATTAGTGGGTATTAAGCTATGCATACCATTAACTGCTTATCAACTGCAGCATTACAACACTCATTAGCAGCACTTCAAAAAAACCCACCTGTATTTACTAGTTTAGTGGGGTTTGTTTGTCTTACATTCATAGTGATTTAAGTGAGACACTGACACACTCTTTCAAAAATGTTCTTCCTTTTAAAGAGCTGTGCTGGTGTACAGATCTATTTTGGCTCTGAAGAGATTAACATGAATTTGAGATGAAACCAAACTAGAATCTATTCTCATGTACACTAATGTCCATAAAGGAGATCCCAGTTGAAGTAGACTCATTTCCACGTTAGGAGATTGCACGTTTCTGCAGTGACCTTTACTCACTTCTTTTCTTACTATGAAAGGTAAAGTATATGCTATACTATCTCTCCTCTCTTTGGAGACGGGAACAGGGAAGAAGGGGTGAGGGTGCTTAGGGAGAAACAAAAACTGCAAATTCTTTTCACCTGTTGATCATTCTAATGGTTCATTTCCATAGAAACGACTAGACTTTAAAATGGTATATTACACGATATAAGTGCCAACAAGGCTCAGGAATAAATCTAAAGTCTTCATCTTAATATTTCTCAACAGAAGTGTCAGGACAGCATGTTGGACTTGACATCAGACCATGTATACAGGTTATTCCTCATTTTGGATACCAGTTTGGTTTGCTCAAGGATCAGGCAGTTTGAATAGTTTATTTCGAGTTACATTACCGAAGCATTCCATCTTCATGGGTTGAACTGGGTAAAGGACCATCAGATGGGCTGACTGGTAAATCCACATCTGGTTGACCTCCTTGTGCATACACTGGCTTTGGTTCTATTAAAATATCAAAAGATTTCCAATGTCCATTCAGTCATTTAAAGATCAAAGTTTAACTTAGTTCATGACTTCTTCAGTAGCCTTCCTCTATCCTGCCTAGATCCAAAAAAGTGAAATTCTAGAAATTTACAACAACAGAAGACACTCTTATCATGCCATTCAAAGCAGTGTGCTTACTGGTCTAATTATTACTTCAGTAAAAGTCCCTAAACTTCCTCTGTACTTCATCAAGTACCCCGAAAACTGTAAAACTATGAGAACTAGAAGGCTTCCTGCTCCAAAGACAACTTTCAACTGTTCTGTTTCTAACCTCAATTTACCTGACTTAACTTCTTTATTTTCCCTTGGTTCTCTTCCCTGAAGAATTTAATTTTTGAAATGAAAATACCACAAACTCTCAAACTACAATGCCTTGAAGTTGACAGATTCCAGTGCTTACTTTGGTCCAGTCAATGGTTCTTAAAGACACGCACTTACTATGGTTCTGCAGCAGAGATTCTCTGGAGGCCCTGGAGGAAACTGCCCCTGCAGGCTTCCCTCTGTAATGAGTACCAACAGGGGCTCTTCTCTGTTTTACGTGCTTGGTCACATTACAAGAATTTATATTTAAGGCTGATCTCTGCACGCTTGAGAAAAGTTCATTTCAAACAAGGCTGGCTTCAAACTAGTCTAATACCTCTTATCTTACCAACAACTGTGCCATCTTCCTTTAAATTCACTGAACAGACTAGTCTGAAATTGGGAATTTCAGGCAACAATTGGGTAATAATGCCTTTTTCTAAACATGATTTTGGTCCTTACCATACCATAATGAAGCATTTACCTTTAAGTCTTTAATGACCCTTTCCTAGCCTAAGCGCCTCTGATAATGCCTCTGATGATTCCTCTGAACAAATACTCTCCCCTTTACCCTTCTTCAACACCATCGACTATGACAGTCATCTTGTCCTTGCCCTTAGCCTAAGCAGCAAACTGTCACAGATTCTGCCAACGACCTTTCTAACATTTTCATTACAGTCTCTGAAAGATCCTCATTTCCCTAGAACTTTCTGTGAGGTTATTAATTAAATATTATCTTTATGTACTGGCCCTAGAACTCCTCCCACTCAAACTAAGTACTTCCATATATATTCTATTCATTCAAGAATAGAGTATTTCTCCTTCCCCACCAACCTATAAAATCCCCACAGTAGTTATTACTTGCCTGCCAGTCCCTCAGACCAATTATTAGTACATTACTTTGGATTAAGAACCCTCTTAAGGGTTTCCTATTCTGGTTGGATTTGTATTACACCAATTATTAATCTTCAGTATCTTACAGAAATACAGAATTCATCTTTCTAATCTCACTACCATTCTATCTTGGCAAATATAAATTTACTTCATTTACATATCTTCATAACACTACTGTAAAATGTCACCTCCTATGACAATTTTTTAGCAATGGCTGCTGTATCAGAAAATGTGTTCTTATTTTTAAGAACTTTAAGAGTTCATCAATATCATAACTCTTTTGGTTCTTCACTCATCTACTGAATACTACATGCAGAAGTGTCACTGCTTATCCCCTAAGTCTTCAAACATTTTTAAGATTGAATGTGCTTTTTCTCATTGTACCCAGCCTTTCAAAACCAGCTCCCTCTAAGCCATCTGCACAGCTTCTTTTTCTCTACTTGTAATTTCACTGAAGTGCCTCATTCTGTAAACAAAAATCTTGCAAGTCAGCCTGCCTGGAACAGTGTCCTGTCACTGTACCATCTTAGGTACATCTTTGTTACACCATCTGGCTTTTATCTGTTGCCATTCAGCTTATCCTTCCCTTTTGGGAAAAAGGAATGAGATTTTGTTCTGGTCTTATCAGATGTACTGCCTTCGTGGTCCGTGACTGTAGTTATGAAGTGTGACGTGAACAAAGCATCTCGGAGTGTTCTGAGTTGTATCTTGGGAACAGTAGTTCTAAACAGGCTTAACTACATCCTTATTATAAATATAGTCTGTTACAGTAACCCATAAGACAAAGTTTATTGCTGAACACTCAGAAATGACGGATTTTAACCTTGCTTGAGAAACCAAAAGAGCTTTTCACAAGCATCACCTAAAACTACAACTCTAAACACTGAAATCTGACTCCTTTACAATGGAGAGGTTCCACAGTTTAGGTTTTCAGGAGTAAAACTTTTAAAATATAAATGGGATTATGGTTAAAAAGACTGTTCGTATTCAGAAATAAAAATAATTAGGACTTTTTCTAAGACTTTAGAAATCATTCCACAAATACGCAATGGTATAAAATCTTTACTGGTCATCCTTTCTCAACAATATCATAATTAATATATTAAAATATTTTTACCTGGTAGTGGTGGAGTTTGTTTTTCAGGTCTCTCAACTGTCACTTCTTCCATAGTTTTAGAAGTATCATCTGCATTCTTTACCGGTGTAGAGACAGCTCCCGGCTTAGTTACTCTCTCATCTTCTCTGCTTCGAAGACTATATTGGAAAAAAATATTCCACTCTGCATACAGAACTGTTTCTATGATCTCAGTATACTAGGCCTAAAGAATAAATACTTTAATTCATAAAGTTGAGGGCAAAGAATTACCATTACTATTTAACAAAATTTTGTTCTTAAACTATCACATTATTAAAAATCTTTACTGTTTCTAAATCCAAGTGTTTTGCCCCTAATTCCATGTTAGACTTCTCTAGATGTGGCTATTTAGAAAGCAGCAGCGCATGGTGACACAAACTGCTCTCTGCTTCAAGCACTTAAGTGCTGTATATTGAAAGCTATACAAGGAATTGAGAAGCAAAGGTAAGAAGAGCAAGTACAATGATCTTTTTCTCACCCCTTCCTGTGGAAATCATGGATTTTTAGACTTAAATCTTAGGCTTTGCTGTGAACAAGCTAATTTATCTGCTCCTTTGTGTGTCAGCTGCCTTGCAACAAAAGTGCTGCTGGTATGGGTCTTGGCAGGACTTTGCAAAGATAAAAAAGTATAACACAAACATGTCCCTGACTTCTCAACTTTTCAGAGAGGACGAGGCCTTCAATCCATCTAATACAAGAAGAGAGTGCTTCTCATACACTCAGTCATCCATGCACTTTCGTAAGAAGACAACTTGCTGCTTCTTACGCATTTCCTATATATGCTTATAGTGTAGAACAAAGGCATTTAAGACATGTTAAAATAAGAAAATAAAGAAGTGTCTCTTGCTCTTCAAATTATGAAAGCAACAGAAGTTCTAAAGAACATAATTGCTATTCCTTGAGCTCAAAAGATCAGGTACTCTTATATAGTTGTATAGAGGTAGAGCTACCAACTGTCCCATAGCAAAACTGAACAGAACACGTGCTGCATGTTGAAATGTTAACCACTGCACTGCTACCTGCTGAACAGCAAAACATTTCATAGGCTTGGAACAGATGAACGCTAATAATGAGCTAGAAAGTTTTTTCCTGGGAGTTGGCAAATAAGCACAGATATTAAGAATATTTGAGAGAAGACAGACCCAAATCCCAGTTTTTATATAATATCAGACTTAATTGCCAAGAAGGGGAAAAAAGGTATTTCCTCAAACATAATGACGGTTTGGTCAGTAGGTACAAGAACATCTGCTGTCAAAAGGGAGAGGTCTGTGCTGAGGAAAAAAGGAGAATTCTGCATTACCAACAGCTAGATGGTGCTACTAGGCAATAATGAGCATCACTGTCCATAAAGCTCAAATGCATCAAAAACCCCATCATACAAAGCTAAGACTGGTTATCCCAATCAGAAACGATACTTCAAGAGTGGGAAGTATGACTCCAGAAAACAGATTCCAGCAAGTCTACTCATCCAAGATGTGCAAGAAAGAATAAAAGAAATTGCAAAAACTGAAATACAAGCAGAACATGTTTTCCTGCAGCAATATGAAGTTTAAAATGTAAGAAACAAAGCTTAGCTACTCAGACAACACATACTACAACTTCTCAGTGCACTCCTCTGCCAGTTTTAAAATTGTGTGCCTGAAGGCACCTAAACAAAACAGAATACAGAAAAATACTCTAATCACCACAACAGCCCGGAAAAGCACCCCCTGCATTGTAAACATAGTAGCTTAATTTTAAAAATCCTTTATTTATGCCTTTATCCAGATAAACCCCCCTTTTTTTGGCTTCTAGAGTTCATTAAAATGATGCTAAAACCATTATATGTAACAAAATGAAAAGTAAGCATTTATCCTTCTACTTCATTCCCAAACATCACTGATAAAAGTTCTCTTATTCCTCTTTCAGATTTCCAGTTTAGGTGGATAAGCTTAAAGGGTATGTATTTTACTTTCACCACTAGACTAAAACATGACTGGACTCCTCATTCCCTCAAAAATAGCTCTCAGCTTGTTAAAAACAGACACATACATTTAGCTATTTAAATGAATGCTAAGCATTCTAGAAACAAAGATGTCACGTGGTAGTGTAAGCTACAACTAATTCCACTCCCCAAAGATTTTTGGGTAATGAGCACTAGTTAATGAGATATTACAGTAAATTCCCCCATGAGCCCTCTCTACCTGTTTCCAAGCATCTCCCAACATTTTAAAGAAGCACTGTTCCAAAACTGTAGTATCTGTCTTCCTTTAAAAATGAGGCCAAAAATAATGCATTACTACACAAAGACAAAATTAATTTTACATTTCCTCTTCACACAGTCCAAACCCAGTGTAGTTTTATACTGCTTTTACACCTGCATACATCAAGAGAGTGTAAATACCTCACTACAATACAGACACTGGTGGGCACAGCCCAAAATAGTCAGGTAAGTGGTTGAAGCAGTAGGCTCCTAGACCGGGCTAGTGCTGTGTGTGTAGGCAAATACACCCTGCCAACCCAGATGCCTGCAAAAGGTCATGTCCACTCTACCTAAGGCATGACAGTTTCAGTGGGAAAAAGCTGGTAGAAACAGAATTGTGATAGAACAAATATGAATCATCGGAACAGCAGAACAGTAATTTTTTTTTCTTGACTTTGCCTAAATTGTCCAGTAAGCACTGAATATTTCACACTGCAAGATGATACAGGAAACAACTTGATGCTGCCACTGGTTCTAGGAGATGGAAACTTGTTAAAAACTGACAGCTGCACTTCCCAGGAGACAAAAGTGTTGCTCACTGTGTGCACCGTGACACTATTGTTTAGCATCTGTGCTGTGTCAGGGCCCCTTTTACCTCACTTCCTCCCCGACATCTTTTTTTAAAGTATGTTTAACAGAAGCACTTTTAAATAACAAAATGCAGTTAGCTACACATTAGTGCCATTCACTGTTAGCTACCACTGCAGAATAAAATACAATTACCTGAACACACAGAATGTTTGTACAGAAAAAGTTACGAAAAATATGAATTTGCAGGCTCTTCCCAAACGTGTTTTCAGCACATCTCAAACTATGTAGCAGAGAAGAGTAAGAACCAAGTGGTATCTTCCTAAAGACATCCATAATAGGGTTGATTTTTGTCCTATATTCCAGTTTTTTAGCTTGTTTTGAAAATGGATAGAACCAATCTGTCACGCTACATATGAATTGACAACTGTATTGCAGAAGTCAACCTCATCCTTCCAGAAATAATTATGACCTCTACAGTGATTTCTTCAAGCTACCACATCTTTCTTGCTGAGGCTGAAGTGTTGAACATATCAGAGGACATTTTTGCTTTTCCAATACCAGGTGAGGAAGTGTGCACAAAGTTCCCAAGCAGGTTTTCAAGTAGTAAAGGGCAGCCTAGAGATGTATCTGGCAGGCTTGGCAGCACCTGATTTTAAATGCCCATTTTTAGGATAGGTCACACCAAAAGCTTATTCAGCTCAACAACTTGTTCCTGCCAGCAGGAAGACCAGATAGTTAAGAAAGGATACATGATACTTTACCCAAAATACTCTCCAACTTCAGAGTACAAAGAACTCTGTTGCTCATTCTAGCTTTTTAAGTATAGCTCTTTACAGGTTATATAAAGCCCAATTAGTTATTTCTATTAGTAAATTACAACAAATGCTTTAGAATTTGAGTTTTAAAAAAGACTGTTCAAGAGAAAGCTGTGAACTTTCTTTGGACTAAAGAAAACTCCAAGTGCTATTTAATTCTTTGACAGAATGCTCAAATAGCACCTGTTATGGAAATTCTATATACAGGAAAATTGCAAGTACACTGCTGTACATACTGGTACGGAATACTGAGAGGTGAACAACACTGATGACTCTGCCAGACGCCAAAGCAGTACTGAAGCAAGTCTGCTGGCAGATTTCTGTACTCTAGTGCACACCCAGAAGTGTCAGTCTATAGTTAAGTTTGTATGAAAGGACTAAGAGGATTCCCCTGGAATTTCCCTCCTCATTAACATACAAACACTTGGCAGAACAGGGTCTAAATAAAGACTCATTATCTTCAATACATATTTTAATATCTTAAGATCAGCTGGAAGACTTTTTGTACATTTCTTCCTCAGCTTGTTCTCAAGCCTTTTTCTTCCTTCAGATTTTCCATCAAATTTTAAAAACACTAAGTAGACACAACTAATTTGATTGTACAGTAGATTTCGACTTGAACAAACAACCACTACAAAGAGAAGTTGCTCTCAACATGTTTTTCTTTATGTGGCTCAGGGCCCAGATTTTCTGATCTTGAAAGAGACATGTCAAACAGGAAATCAAGCCATGCCAAAGTAGCTCTTGTTCATAAAGAAGATAGAGCGGATGCATTCAGAGTTGAGATAACTTCAAAGTTCCTTCTTGGGAAGGATTTAATTCTTCCAACAGTGTGGTCCATAAGGAGGAAGTGACCATCTACCTAAACCACTGCAATAGGACTGGAAAGCATCAACACTAGGCTAAGTCAGTCATAGTTAGAGTTTTGATAGATGTTCTTTATGTTCCTCCCTCCACAAGCCCTTTCAGTCTGCACTGGAAATGCATGTCAAGACATACAGGTTTTAAATACGACAGAGATCTCACAACCTTCACAATCAAACCCCTGCCTCTGGCACCCCGCTTTTAAGTTTTTCCCATTAATATGGAGTTCCTACCCCAAAACAAGCTTTCATGCCTTGTGTCCTTCCAAACAATATACACAGAAGAGAAGCAGAACCGTCTGTAATCTATAACCCCAAGCAGGTCTACATGTCCTGCAGTTTCATTAACCCTTATAAGATTCTAAAAGCCTTGAAGATGTGTTATTTTTCCTTTCGACAAACCAGACGTTATTAATAAGCTATCAGGCATATCTTGATTTTATAAAACAGTCAGCTGCAATTTGGTTTTTTAGAGTTTTTGAACAGCATCTAAAAATCTTCAAATACAGGCTCGGAATTCAAACTTGCACAGACAATTTTAACTAGTGCTCCACCGTGAGCACTCAGAAGGTAAACTTCTCTTACAAGTACCTAGTAGAATCCGAACTCCACTATTGAAACTATTTCAGTAAATTGTCTATTTCCAAACTGTGGAAATGCAAAACAGGACAGATTTGTTATTCAAGATTAAAGTTTCACATGGCAGGAGAGGAAATTCCAAACCATATAGTACATTACTTCTCTCTGAATTTGTATAAAATTAGACTTACCTACTAAAGAATTATCATCAATGTCCCATTACCAGGTTCAAATATTAAAAGCTACACCGTAAAAGGTAATTCTGCTGTGTAATATATCTTATTTTGTAGGGATTAAATGTATTCAGAAGCATAACTTTTAAAGAAGGTTAGTGAGGAAAATAAAAATCCTATGCCTAAACAAAGCAAGATGTCAACAAGTTTACCCAGGTTGACCAATCAATAGGAATTTTAATACATGTCATCTCAAATCTCCTTGCAGTCAACTGCTTTCTGAAACCACAATATAACTGCATGTTATTCAATAACGTATATAATTATCAAACTTCTGCTATCTTTCATAGAATCATGCTTACAACCACTTTTAAAAAAGTTATAACACCGAAGAAAGGTTCAATTTCTCAGGTCTAAAAAAATTGGATCATTACCAGCTGCATCTCTTGACACAACGTCATATTACCTTCATAGTTCTCCATCATATTTGTTACATCACATAAATCCAAGCACTCCTACAACTTATATGTCACATTAAATAGTTGATTTAAAAATCATACAATGCTGCCATCACCTGCCGTTGCTGGGCTGCTGTGGAGAATGTCTGGAATGGTCTGAAGGCTCTGACCTCTGGTCAGGAGATCGTGAACGACTGCGGCGAGGCCTGTCATGTGATCGGTTGGAATGATCTGATGCCAGCGACTGAATTTCTGAGATGTCTGTTAAATAAAAGTTGTTTTTTCATGAAATGATTGTAATTTAAATGGTGGTGTGACCTGCTCAAATGGGAATAAGCTTTTGTAGAGAATTTTTATGAAGATGTTAAATCTATGTTTATTATTACAAAAAACCTAAACTTAATATTCCTGAAAGAACAATCACAAGAATAGGGACTGTATCTTTTTCTCCACTGTTTTTGAAAGTGTGGATTTCAATCATAATCAAACAAAAATTTACCCATATGACAGTCTCACTCCTAACTCCTAACTCTTCTCCCCCCCCCCCCAACTCTCTCATCCCACTTAGGTATTTCACATCTTGACAACACATGGAATTCTTTTCTCTTTAGAAATCAAGGTTTCATACTCACCATCTCTTTCTGAAGCATTAGCAGAATGAATACTGTCAGAAAGATCAGGGACATTCAACAGTGTGGCTCGTTCATCTCGCTGAACAACCATCTTCAACTTGCCTTTGGACCTTTCTATTAGCGTTTTGGCATCTGCTAAGGACATATTTTCCGTCACTGTGCCATTTATCTGGAATAGAGCAAGAAAAAAAGATATAAATTTACTAAAAAAACTCCAGCAAATCGCCAGCAAAGACAGTGGTGTTTTGTCTGACGATATTTAGAAATAGTTAGAGATATTTATCAAATTACCATAATACAATGGAAGACTATTGGGCTTATCCAAAATACAACATAGAAAATTATTTTCATCTTTCAAAGTTGAAGCTTCTACCACTAATAAGAAACTTTTAAAGGATTAGGTATGTGTTTTGAACCAGTACTGCTATACTCAGAGTAAGGAATAGTATTGTTTTCCTTCACCTGACACATTCACAGCAAGGTACTGAAATAAAAATTGTTAGTATGAATTAAAAATCATAGAATGGTCCGGGTTGGAAGGGACCTTAAAGACCACCCAGTTCCAAGTCCCCTGCTATGGACAGGGACACCTTCCATGAGAGCGGGTTACTCAAAGCCACTTGCCTTGGACTCTGCCAGGGATGGGGTAAAACACAAAAATCTCTGAAGGCAAACTTAGTGTTGTGCAACAGCACAGTTCCACACCATTATACTGGATAACCAAGTATGTTGGGCCAAAGCCTCATACTCTTCCAAGTACTTTTTATATGTGTTTAGAGTGGGCATTATTTATCTGAATAAGTCCTATGGAATAATACCACAAGGCTTAACAATTTTCCTTTCCTAAGAGAGGTTGATTTATGCTTAAATGTATTGACCTTCAAAATAATGTAATAAAAAAAAGACATCATCTACTAACAATAATTATGATATTGACATAGCCAATTCTAAGAGTTATATCAATAAGTTTTGCCTTCAAACAGACACCACATATACTGTACCTTCAGTACAACATCTCCTTCCTGAATATTGCCATCTCTCGCTGCCAGGCTATCCTGTGATATTTCTTTCACAAATATGTGACTTGCCAACCGCAGACCATACTCTTTATATAACAGCAATAAAACAAAACAGAAAACTGATGAAGTTACAGTAGAAAAAAAAAAAGAGGGAGGTATCTGGAGTTTTGTAACATTGCTTTTTACAACATTAACACAGGAAACACAAAGAGGAGAGTGAACTTGGCACGCAAAGGGTTGTAGTGGAATTATGTTATGGATTTACCATTATATCAGTCTCTTTTTCTAACTCTGCCTATAAGCAGAGCTGATGTTCAATAGTTTAATTTAGATACTACCTACAATTTTTCCTCTTTCAAACAAGACAGTCCCTGAAGACTCAGTTAAAGTGTAAGTATACAGCTGCTGACTACCAGATGTCAGCTGCACAGCTGGGATTTGTTTAATACTTAATACTTTACTCTTAATTAAGAACATGTATTTTGGAACATGAAAAATACCACCAGAAATACAACCAGTAGTTTTTAAGTTTTCAGCTAGCTACTGGTTAAAATGGGCAAACAAACTGGCAAGAGCACTATTCATTCAGCCCACGAAACCCTTAACACAGCACTGACTGAAGCAGTTGGCATTTAAAAACCAGTCAATGTTTTAGCAAGAGAATAACGTCTAAGTTACCTTCATTTTTCCTGGATTTCACCAGTGTTACTTTGGTGGGTTTTGCAGGCTGACTGGAAGTGACAGACCTCCTGTCTGACCTTGGTGATAAGCTTCTCTCCCTGCTGGCGCTCCGATCTCGTACCCAGCTCTTCTCGTGCCTTCTGCTGGCACTTGGACCACCACGGCTGCTCCTTGGATCACGGATTTCTTCATCATAGCTATCGTCCTCATTTTCAGACACTGGTTCAGGGGCTGGTCGAGTCACTGGAATCTGAATTTTCTTCATCCTTCGGATAGTCTACAACCCAACAACAGATATCAGCCTCTGGTTGTGTAATGATAATGATGTCACTAAATGTCAAAAGCCAAGTTAAGCCCAAAACTCAAAACATACAGATCTATTTGTGAATGCTCTGATTGTTGCATCCTCATTATAAAGTTATATCCAATTAATACAGGAGACTTATCTATACAGATTACAGTTGCTTTTAAAGTTGTTTTAGTTCTTTTTTTTTTTTGCACTTTTGCAGAAGTGGCAAAAGGATAAGAATCAGACATTGTAGCACAACACAATCTGTCTTCAGAGTTGCATATTTGAATGTTCTCTCTGTGCTTAAATCCACTCATCAGTTACTGGCACTGTTAAAAACCTCTTTTGCTTAACATGTAATCTAGTGTATCCTCAGTGCGTTATTGACAGTAATTCTCCTCAGCTTTCAAGGTTTCCAATCTTCCAAAGAAATGCTTATGCAAGACACGGCAGAAGATCAAAGCTGGTTTGCACTAACACAGACAGCTGTTTCCAGAGAATGACCCAGCCCTCTTTAGTGATTTGCCATGTGTTACAGCACCGAACCAAGTTCTACTGTACAGTTTCCATTAACTACTTTTCTTTACATAAATCTACACACTACTTACGATACTGAGAGCCCTGCACAGATTGCCACACGTTGCCTTCTGCAAGCTTTAAAGAACTGCTGCCAATCTACAAATGCACATCACGTGCTTTTTTCAACTGCATTAAAGTCCATGAGAGCACTAAAAATCTGTCAGCAAAAAAGCTTTTCTACAAGCCTGAGAAGTCTGTTTCCATGAATTAAGAAACTTCTAAACATTCTCTACTTTTTGTTCTATTTTTTGTAACTTAAACCCCAAACTTCTACAGAAAGCTGGATTATTACCCTTTGGTGATGACCTGTTCTGTTTTGCAAAATTCAAAAACCAACCACTTAGAATAAGCCTACAAAATTATAGGAATTAAGGTAATTATACTCTTTTTTGGTAAACTGTCTACTGAGCATAAAAAGAACCATGTTAGTGCCTGAACAGCTTGTAAAGTCCTTTAGCATACACTAGCCTTTGAAAAACTCAGTAAAAGTGCATCTAAGAAAGTGAACAAATATTAAACAAAGCTTGTTTCCCAAAATTCAGTAATCTGAGAAGAACTCCACCATAAAGAAAAGGAATCTGAAGTATCCAGTGCCACACTGCGCAAACATCATCATTCACATTTTAAAAAACATCTTGCGTGACCTACTTGATAAACATGCCATGATCATCATTTAAATCTGAAGCATCACACAGGTATTATTCAAGTATGTTCCATCACACCTGTATTTCACAGCAGATATTACACCATTTCACTTTTGCTTTATAACTATGGAATTTTAAGTCTTCAAGTCATTCACTTACAATTTTGGCATTCTTCCCACTTTTCCTCAGCTGCTGAACAGCAAATGCATGCTCGACATTATCCATTGAAACTCCATTAACCATTGCAACACGGTCATTTTCTCTAAATGAAAAACATCACAATGCACAGTATAAACACTTTATGTTGAGAAAAAAATATTGGGGAATAGCTGTCTCTGAACAAACTACCTGTATTACAAACCTACTACACAGTTACAGATAGGTATATTTTGAGAGCAAAACAATTAGGAGGTTAAGCTACTACTGACACAGATGAATGCCCTCTAGTCAGAGCCCAGGTATAGTGTGGCACTTACTGTAGCAGTCCTTCTGCTGGGCCTCCTTTCAGCACATCAGAAATAACTATTGATGTCTCACCACTCTGAAAGTGAGGATTATCTCTTCCTCCAGATATTGCGATACCAAATCCAAATCCAGGGGCCTATAATGTAACAAAAGAAATATTTTTACTTTCCAGTATCTAATGGTCACAATTTTCATTCCTGTATCGAACACAGAATGAGATGAATACAAGTTTTTGAAAGAAAGCAGGATCAATGAACCAATCACTGCTATGCAATTCAATAACAGGAGACAGATTAAAAATAAACAAACACTTTTAGAAGGCACATAGTTTCAGTCTAACTACCAATCTCTTCCAAGACATTAGAGTTCTCATTTGCACTTTTAAGGCCTGCACCTCAGGTGTTCATCAGTAAGACTTAGATCTTCAGTAAGCACAACATCCCATATCCCTGCGCTGCAACAGTGACTCAAACCTCTCTCGTTCCTGTCCCACTTTCTCTGAGGTTTCACAGGATGGGACTTACCCAGCCTGACCTCACTTAGCTCAGGCACTGACAGCACTGCAGCACACAGGAGGATGACTGCAGGCTCAGTTCTTACGAATAATAGTAAGATCACTTGTACCATTAAATACATCAAAACCTTGTCAGCACTTGCAAATCATCTGCATCTTAACAAAAGTAATTTGCTTCAATCTTTTCCCTCTAGGGTGACCTGCCACTACAGCAAGGTCAATGCCTCTGAAAAGTTACTCCCTGTTAGATATTTCAAGATACAACAGTGATGGTTACATTTCTGCCTGGAAGCAGCAAGGGTGGGAAATAAGCTTTCTAAATATAACTGATCTGCAAACGATCTAGCTCTTTCATCATTGCCCAGAAAACATTTTGAGAATATTATCATTTAAATGCTGTACTTTGCTCAGTAATTTCTTCTAAAATTTTCAACTACGCAAAATACAGTTGCTGGATGGAAGAGATCAGGTTTCAGTCTATTCCGCCCCTCTATTTCACAAAGCATACACTTCATCCTGGCAGATTTAGCCTTTTCTTTTTCAGACTTTTCAACAAACATGACCCAGCTTTAGCAAGGAGTTTCATAACCTTACAGTGACAGCAGAAGCAACATGGCAGTCTGTATTTGGCTGCAAGACACATGACATTCAGTTTTTCGGACATTAATTACTGCTCAAAAAAACCCCCATTTCCTATTTCCCCCAACACAGAGGTCATAAAAAGATGCTCCAGATTTTGCCTGTAAGCAGTGAATAGAAACACACAGTATTAAAACAGATTTGGAGATTCACTGTTCAAGAACTGATTTGAGCAGGTAGCAAATACTGCTGCCAAGAAGGAAGTTGGGCTAAGTGTAAGGGAGTGGGGGAAGGGTACACCTTACTGCTTCTTTTACATCCATTTTAATTCATTAGAGAAAGACTGGACATCTTTTAAAGACATATTCCAGCTACATCAACAAGAAATCACGGCTGGGATTCAAGGATTAAGTGAAACCTGGTACCATGCAGGAGGACATTAAGGGTATTAATGACTACTTATGACCAGAGTTGGTCTTCTTCGACCTAACTAGTCAAAGAAAGCATGTAATAGCCTACAAAAATATGTTACAAAAAGCCCTTTCGAAACAGCAGTATTTCTCCTTTCTCATGCCACTGCTTCATCTTTCAGTTTTCCATTACTCTAACGAACAGGCTTTAGCTTGCACTGTATTTGGGTGGGGAAGGAAAGGGAGAAGAAAGATAATAACAAAGACATTTATGTCAAATTTCATTTAGATATTCTCTATATTTTCTTACACCATAAACGAAGAAATTCTCGTAGTTCTCTGCTCATGGTAAGAAATACAATCATCAGGCTAAGGTCAGCAGAAACTCCCTGTATACCTGATCTTTGCTGTTTGCCACACTATTTTTAAAAAGTAGATTTGCCAGTCAGTTAACCACTATTAAGATGACCAGTTTTGCACTTTTAATTTTCTTTTACAGAGGCCAAGAAATGATGCAGTCTCATATACAGGCAGCAGTCAAAAAAGGCCACAAGTCAGATCAAGGGTTTCTAATATGATACAAAGTCTTTAGAAACACTCCCAATTAAAAAATTCAAATCAAACCCTAAATCCTTCTGAAAATTTAAGAGCTCACATAAGAAACTTTTCAATAAAAATCAGCCCACCTACTTTTCATTTTATCCTGCTGCCTACTATCATCTTGAGAGATAAATGGTAAACAGAACTACACTCAGAAAACTAAGCCTAGCTCCTAGATGTGTGGGGAAATAGCAAGATGCTGATCCCTACAGATTATACAAGATACCAATATGTATCTTAAGTAAAACTGCATTTGAAAAAACAGAATCTGTCACATCACAACTTCAACAGTCAGATGCTGTAGAAATAACGCAAAAAAAGCACTGTACTACTCTCCCACAGTAAGGCAGCATGAGAGAGGCAGAAAGATAGCTTCAGTTCTTTGGGGGAAAGAATTGAGTTCTAAGCATGAACAAACCCACACAATACACAAAGTGCATGGTTCCTTCCTCAAGTACTTTACACTGAAGCATATAAAACCAGAAGATCTCCCAATGAAAGAAACTGTAGCTATCTGATAAGCTTTAACTGAACTTGAGACTGGCTTAATCCCTTAAGAGCTAAGTAGCAATCTAGCCCAGGAACTTGTAAGGGTGGTAAAGAAATGGAACAAAAACTCTTGGTTAGAAATTGAAACCTCTCATTCCCAAAGAAGTTTCTAACAAGTCTTTTGAGAGTAGTGCTGGAATTGACCAGTAAACCCTCTTCTGAGTCAAGGATACATTCTAAGTACCAATTTAATCCTTTATAAGAATAAAGGATTCTGGTTTTGTCACCTGGCACGTGGAAATCATTCTTTGTTTGCTTTTAATTGGCTAAATTAATGCCATTAAAGTTATTAAAAGTACACACCGTTAGCTTTCAACACCTAAAGAAGAGATACTTACTCAGCTAACAAGACAGTTACACCGGTACAGTTGGCAGAACTTTGGCATGCAAAAGATCATAACTAAAATTATGAACAAATCAAACTTTCATGTCAGTACTATAAGTAGAACTTGTGACTATGCTGCAAGTGCAGCCAAAGACAAAATCTCTGGTTCCTACCCGTTATTTCAAAACTCGTTCAAGGTAACACCATACTGCAGCATTTCACAATTCCTTTGTGCACTGACTAAACTCATCGTTTCAGGTTTCACTGAAGTTACTGCTATAATTAACCAGCAAATTGTCCCCTTCAAGAGAAACTAAGCTATCACCAAGCCTGCCAGCCAACCCTGTATTGCTATGGCATTTTTTTTTATTTTTGACTATAAGACAATACTGATTTAATTGGTAATATGAGTAAAAATGTTAGAGTTTACACAGGTTCCAGGGATGACTGGTGAGCTTCAAGAAAAAAAAAAAAAAGGCAATTACACACAGAAATAATTCTTGCTCAAGAACTTGCTGACCTCAAAATTGCTGGAAACTTGAAGAGTAGCCTAGATAAATATCACAACACATTTCTGTTTTTACTTATATTTTTCTTTCAACACGTACCTGCAGTTAGAGGCAGGGTACTTTATTAGACAGCTTTCTGGTCAAACTGAGTCTAACTGCTCTTATTTTAAAAGGGCAGGTACCAAAACAGTTATTTTCAATCAATAACATTAAACCCATGAGAATCAACAGCTAAGAGGTTTGTACAGAGAATTAACATTATCTTACCAGCTGACCTACACACAGATTTTTCCTCCAAGGTCCATTCATCCCACCAAAGCTACAATTTTAAAATGCCTTGAGATTCTGTGACGAAAAACTGAAGGCAAATGATATAACTTGCTCCCTTGAGAAAACACTTTCACATCTACCTGCTTTTGGAATGAATACATCTATTTGGACCATAATTCCATGGTTGCTTTAACATTAACTTGCAGCCAGAAATGGCATCCCACCTTGTTCTGACTTTCCCTAAGCAATTAATTTCTTATTGACTCTTTGTACAGCTTCACAATAGCTACATCAGAATTCAACTTCATTTAAGAGTAACGCAAATAAGAGAACTGTCAATCTAAATGCAAAAGCAGTCCTACTGCTGACTCCACGTACACATTCCTTTGTGTATCACTGATTTAAGGAAGTGACAAGCAAATAACAGTTTTGAACACGTTTACATGCAACCACATTGTTTTATCTCCCTGCAAATAAAGTTTTAAAACTTTTAAACACAACCATTAATAAGCATGTAGATTTTTGCCTCCTTTCAGTAATGTACAGATGTAATCTAAAGCTTTATTCCTGGCATGGTTATTCCTAGGCAGGCTTATCTCTGAAACCCAACAAACAGAGCTACAATCACATGGTTTTACAACACTTCTAAATTTAAACAAAGGAATTATGACAGTTTCCTTTTCTTTTACTTCCTGACATCTGGCTTTTTCCTATTGTTTTCAAAAACTACCAGTATCCTGCATTAGGCACACACAACCAATTGTATGAACTTACCCTGTGAAGAGTCACAGTGTGTTGTTCCCATATAGCTGTTTCTTCCATTGTTGTGCTCTAAGGATAAAGAAAAAGTCCTAAAGATTAGATTTCACTGTCAATAGCTGTATAATATCACAAATAGAAAGTTACGCTCAAAAGTAACATTAATATTCATATAGAATAGCTACAGAAGAAGTAGGGTTGGCTCATTCATTACACATTTCCTGTCTTTATATGTCACATCTGAACTTCCTGTGCTTCTGTGGATGGGGGCAGGGGGAAGAATAGGCAACACAGATTACAGCACTTGAAGCTATAAAGAAGTTTAAAGGGAGGGACTACAAGAAGCATTTGTGATGTGGGCTCTCTTGGTTGCTCACTAAGTGTACAGTAAATGCAGCTAGTCCAATCAGTTGTAATTATATTCTAACTTATATACTTACAATTCTCTTTTTGCTTGTTCTAGTTGTATGCAGATTACCACTAATTCATGAGCACACAGCTACAGATTACAGTACCTGTGCTACTGTATTATGCATACAGGTCACATTTAATGGTCTGCACAGTTTAGCATAGGCTAATTTTGCTGGTACACAGTAGCACTGCAGAAATTACAAGGTCCTCTCTAAGGTAACTAGATTAAACAGTTACATTATGACAATATTTACATACCTGCATTTCTGCTTAAAAGAGCGCTACTTAGCGCGCCACGACTAGCAAACATTTGGAAAGGGGAAGATAGCACAAGGGAGGAAAACCTGGCAGAGCCAAAGGCCTGAAAAGAGGCAGGAAGGCAGTAGGAAATGCACAGCGAAGATCCTGCTGCTACATGTTCTACCTTTCCAGAGGGACTGTCCAGTGGTTTACTTCATACCCTCCCCTCTCATAAGCAATCCGCTAACTGAAGAACAGAATCAGAACACAGACATCTCTGCAATATGTCAGTGTTGGTTTTTTGAAAATCTGCTTTGCTCTGAATTTGTTTCACTTACAGTAACTCAGTCACTACAACAAAAAGTACTCCCAACTTTTAATTCAGTCCTGTATCAGGGAACAGTAGTAGGAGTGTTTACTCTCACAATCAATACCTCTGAAAATTTCATCCCATTTCAGAACATCAGAATCTGCAGCTGGGTTTACAAAGCAAGTTCTTCTCCCGACCCCAAAAAGCTGTGGGTTTTTCCCCCTCCACATTTTGTGCTCTATTTCAAGGGTTAGGATATGCTACATTACTGCTTATTTCTCTTTCAGTGTTCACTTCTCTTGAAACTCCTGTGTGACTTAATTGGGATATATTTCATTCAAACAGCTTTATTTCCCCTCCATTCAGTACCAAATGTTACTCCTTTGCATTACAAATTGATTCAACTATACCCCAGAATTAGCTTATTTCCCTCCAGCTTTTCAAAAGCAGACCAGATATATATTGAAACAGTAACCATGAACACATACAAAGCCAGCTTTGAAACAAAACAGAATGTTTTGCTTGCTAAACGGTCAACGAATACTGATTTTCTTCCTTATTTCTGATGTTCCCATTCTGTCTTAGTTTTGGCAAGAGCTTCTCAGGCTAAACATCTCGTCAACAAGTAAACAATTATCTCTACAAGTAAACTTCTGAAGCAAAAAGCTTTAAGTAGCTCCTGTTCAGTAAAAGATGACAGAGGAATCCAAAAAAGGACTGCAAAAGTTGTCATTCACATTATAATTGCAATAGGCTGCCTTATTTCTATCTGCAATTACCAACAAAGAAGTTAACCCGCCTGGCTCATTCACTGCACTCGTCCTGGCAGTGCTGTGCAAGTACAACCCTCATCGGCAGTTGGAGGCCCCCTCAGAGCACAGCCTGAGCTCCTTGGCTGACAAGGTATCTGCTTTCCACGGCTTTGAGTTCCAAAGTGCCTCCCTGCTGGAGCTCGGGACACAGGGGACGGTGCAAACACACCAAATGGCTCTGGATATGGCAAGGACAAAGAAAACCCAGTTTAACCAGCTAAGCACTGCTTCCACTGGATCTGGGAGAACTGGCAAACCCAGAGTTGGAGCAGGGTAAGATAACAAAAACAGCTAGGCCATGACTACGAAAAACATAAACAAGCCATGCAACGTGCTTCTGAGAACTGTGAGAAGACTTACTACTTCACAAAAAAACCCAAGACAAACCTCGAAAACATCAACCTCACAAACTCACCAGCCTTTCTAAACCTGGACAGGGTGTCCACTGCTCAGTCCAACCAGGGCTGCCACTTTTAATGCCCTTCTCCCTTCTGGAGCAGCTCAGTCTTTCCACTTTGTTCTTCTCCATTTTCTTGCTCACACTATCTCCTCTATTGATCTACTGCTAACACCTCCCCTAGATTTTACTAATACATTCATATTGAATTCACAAGACTCAGAAATATCAAATATCCATTAGTTAGATAGCAAAGCAAGTAATACGTTATTTCTATTCCTTCTGCATGCCCAAACAGTCCAATTAGGAACAGTGGAAACAGTTCAAAGGCAGCCTGAGGTGAGTGTTGGCTTTGACACAAACTGCTTACATGAGTTAGTGTCTGATCTGTAAAGAATTGCATTCACTCACAAAAGATCCAAAAAAGTTTGATGAAGACCCGTGAAGTATTCACCCTACTAAACACTGATAACTGAGAAGAACTAGCCTGTTGCTCCCATCAGTTGAGGTCCATTTTGTGATACTGCTCTTAAGACTATCCCCAAAGTGCTCTATATTTTCATGTGACATTTGAATTTCAGGAATCTTGTAAGAACTTAATTCCCAAGTCTCCAAAAATGGCAAACACTGTAACTAAGGGGTGGGGGCAGACAGTGTAGGTTTGCAGTGACAGTACCAGCCCTGCTGACTGCTGGTACCAAGCCTGCTATGCACCACTGAGTTAGGGGAAATCAAGGTGACTCAGCAGGAACCGAGAAATATGCACAGCCTAACACCCCAGAAACTAGGAATATCGGAGAATACTAAGATGCCACAGTCTAGAGTCAGAGTAATTTAACAGAGACCCTTAAGTATCTTTGAAATTCAAGTGGACAACTGACAGCCTTTGAACTTTACTAACTCCAGGTACTATGTCTATATTACCGATGGTTCTCTACACGTATTAAGAACAAAAAGAAAAGAAAGAATAATAGTATCATGACTTCAGTGACGGAAAAAATATTTATTATATTAAAACAAATAGTTTCTTTAGAGACAATTAGTAGTATTCTCAGCTCTGCATATGGGAAGTGCATGTGTTTGTGGGTTGATTTTTCTATTATTATTTAAAGGGTAACATCATATATGATGTTGCAATTCATCAATAAGGAAGAAATGCAACTTACGATTTGCTCAGAATCTTGGACACATCAAATCTTGTTCAACTCTTTCACCTTTGGAAGTGCCGTGAGAAATAAACATATCAAAGTAAACATCTTTTCAGAAACCTTCCTCTGTGGGCTTACAAGGGTCCTTCAAACAACAACAAACATTTTTCACTCCTCTTCTCAATACATTTCTTTCCTGCTTCTCAAGGGCTGGGCTTTTCATTTTTCTTTTTAGAAAACATTCCTTTGCTCATACGACTTTTATCTTCGCACATGCATCTGGGTACGTCCGCACATACATAAGAGTGAACTTCTCCAAAAGATTAATTCTCTAATTATGCATCAGGATTTTTCCTTCAAGCATCCTGAAGGTAAAAAAAACCAACCAAACAAAAAAACCCAACCAAACACAAAACACCTTGCTGGCTCCCAGTTTGAGCAATGCAGTCATGCTGCAAATAGCATTGCTCAGTTCACTGCAGCCAGAAAAGCTGTTACTGGCAGCAGCAGGGGAGCCACCCGCAGGCTTGAGAAGACAGGTAAGTTCACATTTGAAAAGCTTCAAACAACGGCCAGAAATTAGTACTTTATACTTAAAAAAATGCAAGGTTCCTGAGGTGAGGAACCTTCTTTAGACTTCTACACCTGGAGGAACAGCTCAGGCTAAGGCTACACATTCTTGAAATCCAAGCCGTATTAGTTTCCCAATGTTCGTTTGCAAGTCTAGAGGGACTTACTAGAGGAATAATTGTTTGCTTATCAAAACAATTAGAATTTGCAACTGTGACAATTTCTGCAGTTTGTTGGGTATCTAGGGGGTAATATTTGCCATTCACTTAGGAAAAACCAACATAATCCACATCAATATCCAAAAAACACAGCTTCCTGAGAAAGTATAGAAAAGAAAACCCAAGCTTCCCCAGTCAGCCTAGAGCAAGGAATGAAGAGGTCATTTCCCCACACAGCATCTTTCAGATCTCCAACACTGAGCAAGATGACTGTCTACAGATACTCATCTTTGTCCCTGCCTAGTTAAACTACAGCCACCTTAAATTCTAACAGATTCCCTCCAATTGCCTTATCACAAAAGCCTTCAGCTGACTGGGTGGGGACCAATTTTTTAACAGTTGTTCCCCTGCAATTAATGCAATGAAGTCAGAATCCCATTATCAGACTGATTTTATCAACTGGAAAGAGAGCTTTGTCTAAGTGGTGCTTCTTTGCCTATGTGTTAGAAAGACAACTACTCTACAGAGAACCTCAGAGTTACTGCAGTTATTTCAAATACTGGCAGCCAACTCCTGGAGCAAGTGCAGCCTCCAAGGAGAAGGGTAGAGGCAGGATGACCCCAGCAAACTGCACACTGCTACTCACACTCTTCACACTCACCACAGGGGTATCTCTGTCCCAGACTTTGCAAACAGCCTGTATCTTGGTTTCTTACTTGATCATCACTCCTTCTTCCATGGAGAAAGACTGTTTCCCTGAATGTATTTTTGAGAAGACTCGAGAGGGATCAGACAGAGCAGCTCAGGGACTGCCACAGAGACAAATGACATGCACCCGATGCTATTTCATTATCTCTTTTTACATAGCAGTGTTAAATGGAGGAGGAAACAGCCACTAAAGCACTCTTTTCTGAGATGGGTGTAAAAAAAATGTTCACAGAATCATTGAAGCTGAGAAGCCAGTCTTTAGTCTCGCCTTCTGTCTGAATGTACATCCACAGAGATGACATCAACCATCTACTGAAACAGAAATAACAACCTTAGAAACAAATGTACTAACCACCTAAGTAAAGCAGTGCTCATTGCAATTTTTTCTCTATGTACTTCATACATTGCATGGGTTCCAAGCTGTAGTCAAGAGATCCACTCCTCTCAAATATTCCCATATATTCAACAGCCTACCTCGTGTAAAGTTTGTGTTAGGAAAAGCACCATTATTAAAGTTGCTCTTCATGTAACAATGTGAAATCCAAGTTAAAAAAATACAGAATTTTCAAAACTGCATGTTAATAAGATGAACGTAATTTTATTTAGATCATTCTAGAAGTATAAAGTCTCTACAACAATGATACCGACCGTCTGAACAACAGAAGTCATCTTTACAGCATGAATTACAACCTTGAGAGGAAGAACTAGGACTAAATATATACATATATTTTTTAATAATAGCTAGGTTGTTTAACCATTCCACACAATTCTCCCTGTGCTTCCACAATCACATGTCACTCCACTGCTTCCTGCTCTCAAAGATTAGTCACTACATTTTGAACACATTGATACTGCATGTATCTAAAACTGTCCCTAACTTCTAGTTTTCCTGAAGAATTTTTATGCAAGAGACATTTTTGCTCTGACTTCTGGGCACTGTTCTCCTCAAACTAAAAGAATAGCTCAGTATTTAACTCACCGCATCCATTTACCACCCAACTTGTTTAGCATAACTCACTTTTCCAGAATGGCCTCTCAAGTTCAAGCCTCACACATCAGCTCTCTGATCTTCCAGAGTCACAAAAGCTTTTTTTGGTTGTGGTACTGGTACTCAATACAGAAGTGTTAGATCCCTCTTCCAAAAAAGTCCTAATCAAGGACAGTATGCGTAAATTAAACATTGGATTACAGACCCAGTTAAATCTGAGTATTTCCAGAAGTGTTTATGACAGAGGCCTAGCGAATCACGCTATCCATGAAAGGCACAAGGCTGACACTCAGAAATAAGGCAAAACAAACCAGAGTGTAAGACCCAAATGCAGATCCATCTCAAATCATCTCAGGTCAAGTTACTTCAGCTGAAGACTACCAGTCAAACACCCTGGTAACAGTATCAGCCAGCAGCCAAGCAAAGCCTACTGGCTTCCTGATCTCTAAGGCGTGGGAAAACTTGTATTAAGAGTTTGGGATGCTTGTCTGTTTTACTTCTTTCCATTTTGCTTTCCAGCTGGCAGTGAAACCGCGTAGGATCACAAACTCCAAAGAGCTGCAATAGCATTTCACAGATCACTACTCCAGGCCAGCACAGCAAAACATACAAAATCACAACAGAACAGAAAGGCTAAAAAAGCAAACTGGTAAGCCATGTTTCTCCCATCAGTAAGTGATGTTGCCAAACAGAAGGACAGATAGCTGCACTTTGTGTTTGTCTCAAGTCATTTCTCTACTATACTGACCAAGGTCAGTATTATTAGGGCCTAAAGATTCCAAATTTAGAGTATAAATTTTAAAATGTAATTGAAAGTACTTATCTTCTCTTTACTTAAAGATCAACTTTATCTCAGATTTTTTTTCTAATCATTTCAATCCCAAGATTTTCAAGGAACTCGTGTAATATTTTAATTCTTTAAATCTCAGGATGCAACTTGAAAAGCACTCCTTTTACCACAAGTAACTGCTTAAGCAGCGCACACTGCCCTCCTACTAGTTTCCATCCTCAGAAATATCCCCTCCCTCACATCACTCTCATGCAAGCGTTACAGGTATGTATATGGTCATTCCCTCACTAGTTCATCTCAACTCCAACAACAGCAACTGCTTGTGGCATGGTTTGTAAGCCAGTTCTGTGAATGTAAAAGCTCAAACTGTAGCCTCCCATGACATGCACACAGTTGTGCCCAGTTTCACAGCCACTGACACAGTTC
Source organism: Corapipo altera (assembly GCF_003945725.1). Lineage (NCBI taxonomy): Eukaryota > Metazoa > Chordata > Aves > Passeriformes > Pipridae > Corapipo > Corapipo altera. The sequence continues at coordinate 5,889,800 of NW_020884925.1, forward strand.
AGAACAGGAAACTCCAGTCACACACTACCTGCCTTTGTTTGAAAGCCATGGGGGTGGTCAAATGATGGTGCACATTGCTCAGGAAGGCTATGGAGTATGATCCTTGGAGGTGTTCAAGACTCATCTGGATGAGATCCTGGGCAAGCTGCTGTAGCTGACCCTGCTTGGAGTACGAGGCTAGATTAGATGATCTCCAGAGCTCTGTCTGACCCCACTGTTCTGCAATTATTCTATAAACCACATTTCATGAGAACTGCTTTGAGCACAGCACTGGACTAGCTGAACTCGAGTCCCTTCCAATCTTAATTACTCCATGATTCTAAGTCACATCTCCAGCACATTTCTGAAGCCAAATCCTATCATCCAATGGCAGACACAACCACCATCTCTGCACTTATACACAGCTCGGCATTACTGTTTTATCACTCATTAAGAACATTAGTTGGAGTTACTCCAGCTTGGTTTTTCCCCTGGGGGAGGAGGAGAAGAGCACAGTATCAGTACCAAAGAAAACAAAATGATATCGTATTAGCTTTATATAAACCTAAAATCAGGCTTTTTAATTAAAAAAATACAAAGCCAAAATGTACATAATAAGTGATATGGCTACAAAAAATTACCAACATGAATACAGACATCAGAGCAGTAATCAAAGCATTGAAGCACTTCAAGCCAGAACTCCTCTTACCTTGTTTTCAATCCAGAAAATCATAACCCAGTTACCCAGGACTGCAACATATAAATTTTAGATCATTATACTCTGAAAATCTGTCAAATGAGAGCCTCAGGATAGGCAACAGTATCCCACTAAGACAGAGCTGGGATGTTTTTCCAAGATACTACTCAGAGCTTTCAAGTATCAATCAGACCCAACATATGTTTAAGAGCTTTGCATTAAAATTCAAGTTACAGATTCAGATCTACAGCTTTGGCATCTTCCAGCTTGACAACAAAAGAGCAGCATACCTAAGTTAATTTCTCTTTAAAATGTTTTGGGGGTGGGAGGTGGGATTTGCTTGTTTTGGTTTTTTGTTTTAGAGCCCACATAGCCACAGCCAAACAATACATTTTACAGTTAATTTTAGAAGAATTTGGTAAATAAGGACTTGAAATGCAGGTCACCCAAACACACGCTACTTTTTGTCTCAGAAGCAGTTGACAACTACTGTTGTAGTTCCGGGATTCAGGGGAAGGGGCTGTTTCTCTGATATCTTACCCCTCGAATGAATCTCATTATGAAGAAATACATCACTGCAGTAAGATTTTCTTCCCCTCCCACTTAGAGGTACAAATTTTTTTCCTCTGAATCTCAAGCAATCACTCAGTAGGAAATTTCAGGTTAAGTGTCCTTCCCTACCCAGAACAACCACACACACAGATGGTATCTTCCCACCCTCAATTTGAGTAACTGTCAGTTAAGAAGATTCAATTTTAGCAGTCACATGGCTGCTAAAGCATCTGCAGAACACAGTACAACTCTGAGCTCACATTTACTTCACATAGTCAAAGAAAGTTCGCAGCCAAGGATACAGAAACACAGGAGTTCAAAGAGGAAGAGACGAGTGAAATACTCCAGCACCTGGAAAAGGAGTAACTTGTTTGATTAGAAAGCTGTTAGTGACTTTGGAGTAAGGAGACAATGGTAACAAATAGTTTGGTTTAAAAAGAGTAGGGTTCTGTTTTGTTTTCTAGTGCAGAGCTTGTGAGCTGAGGAACAGAAAAAAATCCAAGAAGTCACTGAAAGAAAAGAATGAGAACTAGAGCAGCCAGAGGTGGACACACAAAGTAACAAATGCTACCGCAGTGATTAATGTTAGCGTTCAAAAGGCTTATTCAGCTATCAGCAAGGTAAACATTCCTAACTTTCTTATCAGCCAAGAAGCTGTGGGAAGCAGAAAACACATTTTTCTTCAGCAAAAAGGACTCTCCCTATCCTATTAACATCTAGCTTCAAATTACTTCACCATGAAATGGATTTTCCTATTTGTTTTGAAAACACCTGACTTGAAGACGTATCTGTTTAAGAAGCAGGCACAATTTAGTACACTTTGATACTTTACTCCACAATTGTCTCCCAGTCAATTTATGTTTATATGCACATCAATCTGTTTATATGCACATCAATCTGTTCTGGGATTTGCCTCCTAAAAAAACTTTTCTTCTAATGCTAACACATTGATAAATGATGCAGAAAAAAATTAGCAATCTACAACTGTCCTTGCATCCAATCACAAAGCTGAATGACACAGCACTGACAGAACTCAAAACTGGGTAATAAGCTGAAGACGTAGAAAGCAAAAACCCAGTAAGTTATATTAGTCACTAAAATCAGTATTTAAGTTCTGAACAACATAACGCAGGAGAAGAGAGGGGGGAAAAAAGCCCTCTGCTTTTTTATACCAAGTTGTTCCATTGCATTCAGCAGCCCACAGACCTAAAGACGAACTCCCACATCCCAAGGAGAATCTTCCTACAGCTCAATCAACATCTTCATTTTCATCAGTCCTTTACACCCTTCTGTTTAGTGTCTATGTAATATAAATTAAAATTATCCACTATTGATAAGAAAAATCAAAATGATTGTGAAGGTTCAGTTTCAAAAGAGTGGTGCAATGGGGTCTAAGAAAGAGGAATTCAGTCATTGTATGAACCAACTGAACAGGTGCCCAATAATACTGTCAAGGAAAAGCTCAACAGTCAGGGACGGGACTTGGAGCAAACTCCCCTGGCAGAACAAGTATATCCTTAAAACAGCACCTTGAGGCGGCTGCCTGACTATACAAAGGGTTAAGGAGTAGGAAAAGCCTAAGCTTAAGGCTACTTCTGTTCCCAGGTCAGAGATCTCCCCTTCATCTGCAAAGCTATTCTGAATGAATCAAGGAATCAGTCTGGCACTGATGATGGCTTTCCTGAGGTGGAAAACGAGAAGAGAAGCTAACAAAATAAAAGCAGAAAACTTCTCCAGTGGGTTACTCATTGACATTACTACATTGAGTGTAGAAACCCCTCCCATATAACAACAGACCTGCAGACACTTTCATAACTGCTTTCCTGGGTAACACAATTGCTTATTCACAGCCAGTTATAGAATGGGATTTATTTTTTTATCTTAATCCTGGCTATACTATTAGATATTTGCAAAATATGGGAGTTTCCTTTCAGAAGGCAAAAGAAGACTCATTTTTACCACAGGAAGACTTACAAACATGTTTTATGGAAAACATGTGCATATTTTTCTATCTTCTAATTTACTAATATTTTCCTTTTTTTAATGGTCTGTTTCCTTCTCTTCAAGAGCCAAAGCCAGTAACAAGCACAAAAGAAAATAACGGCAGCTCCAGAAGAATCAACGAGACATTTCCACACTTTTCTTTCCCTTCCCTTAAAAGGACACAGAGCAGCAACAGGGATGTCCCTGCCACCCAAACACACCCAAAACATCTTTTAATTCCAATCATAACTCTTCATCTTCTTAAAAGGCAGCAATGAAACCAACTCCGATGAGGAGCCAAGACTGGACAAGGGGAACTAAAGCCAGGTCTGAGATACTGCCCAGCACTGTCAGCCGCCCTGGGCACAATCCTCCTCTTTAGTTTTCTACTGGCAGCAATCCTGCTGTTGCCTTTCACTAGAGCAGTAGTTCACAACCAGATCTCTTCAGAAAAGCTGGACACAAATCACCATATATTAACTTAAGCTAAGAAAAGTAAGCACTGTTTAAGACAGAATGTTCTGGGGTTTGGGGGCTTTGGATTTTGTTTTGAAGAATGCATCCCCACCCCCTCTCCAAGTGGCTGAATTCCCATGAAGCCCAGACTGAAAAATTGCCCCAGCCATTCCTCACTCCCTGAGTCAGGAGCCAACACCCAGTCTCCTTCCCCGCCCTCATGAAGGCAGGGCAGAAAAGACATTGGTTACAGTCACTGGAACAAACTGACACAGTAATTACTGGCCAAGAGGCTGTAATACAGGCTTCAAATTGACCTCTGCAGGTATTCAGATTTACATAACCATCATATCTGTTCCCATCCTACAGACCCAGCTAGGACTTGTTTCTTCCCTGTTCGCACATCAAAGCAGGGAAAGGGACAAGGGAACTCCCTACCATGCTGGAGCAAGAATTGTTGACAGAGCAGAACTTCCTAGCGGCATATTGCCTTATGCATACAAAGCAAAACAGTGCACTTCAAAAGCAATGGAATGCCTTCTTCTCATGAAAATCCATTTGGTAGACCTTCAATTATTCCCACCATTGCAGATGAACTAGCACTGAATTTTACATAAAATTCTGAATGTGAATTCAGAAAGCTTTAATTACGAAAACTGACAGTCTTTCAGATCAAATAGCTTCAAGGCCTTTCTTCTGCAGTTTCCACTTGACCTTCTACTTCTCCAGTTGAGTTTTAAGGTGATATAACTAAAAACACAGTCACATCAAAGAAAAAAAAAGCCACACTCAGTCAAAGGTTAAACCTTAAAAATGGTCACAAAGCTACTTTTGTATTTAGATCACCAATTAAAAATAAACTCATTTCAGTGGAACAAACTGCCTCACCAGCAGCTTTAACCACAAGACACTAACTTCTATTCCCACAATTTCAAGTATAACAACAATACAGGATTATATTCTTAACCAAAACACCATCATGTTCCTTCATCACCACTCTGGAATGCACATTCCCAAGCAGGCAAGAAAACTATGCAGGCAGAAATCATCAAGGCTATTTTAAAATATGCATTGTGCTTCTACAGAACTGTATCCTCCACCTACCTGGAACTGTATTTAAAAATTGAGACTTCGCAAACCCAGAGCCCTTAAACAAGAGCAAAATTCTCCATTTCTGAAAGTTGTTCTGATTAGACTTCAACTTAAAAACTGCAAGAATGAAAAACTACAAAACTACAACCTGAAACTCGAGTTGCAAACTAAAAAGGCACTCAAGTTTACACAATCTTTACCTCACCCCTGCATTACTCCAGGACTCCTTGCACTATAGAAAGCAGCTCTGTTGAACTTCAACATTTTGAATGTAATAAATTAAGAAAATAACAAAAAGGTTACAGACCAGAGGAAATAACTAGTGCAGAAGTTTAAGTCTTGCCCCATCTGTTACATTATCTCTTCAAGCTTCACATTCTAAAGCGAGTTAAGGCTTTAATTGACAAAAAGAGAACAAATTGATGTGAAGAGCGCAAAGTTCAAAAAGAAGCAAGGAAGAAAAGTAACAAAAATCCCACTTGGTTGTATTTCCCCGCTCTGCAAATATTATTTCACATTGCTGCACATTAGATCCAATCTGTTCCTCAAAAAAATAAAAAGGAAATCAACAGCAGAAGGGCATCCACACGCTTTGTCCTACTTGAGTCAGCACCTTGACTCTTGAGTGGGAAGGTACACAGCAAAACATAACCTAATTTAGTTTCACAGATAAACTTCAGTTCTTTCAAGAGCAGAACTTCACTTGTACCACACTCTTGCCCTTGGATGCTCCTCACCATTCAGCAGCCAAAAAAAAAAGTATATACTGGTATCTGCAAGCAAAGGATGCAGAAGGCCAATTTTGTGACAACATGTGATCTTTTCTGGGCCTTGGATAAATGAGCAACATATTTTTAGGACTGCTTCATGACCTTTTCTTAAGGAACCTGAAATTATTACAAGGTGATACAGAGAAAAAAAAAAAATAGTTAAAAAGCTCTTTTCCCATTCCACCTCTGCTTTATGTCTTGCAACTACACGGCAGACTAAAGATGTATTTTAGCTACCCAATCCTGACAAATACATGATAAACTGAACACAATTAAGTTCCATGAGCATGTGCCATCTATCAGCTTGCATGCACTTATGCTGGTGACATTTTCCCTTGACAGTGCACTATCAACTTAGGAGTCAGTGCTCCCAAGCCACGTTTACTCTCAAAAGATCAAAGACAGACATACTTTATCAAAACATCAGTGTCAATTATTGATGCACATACTTAACAGACTTAAATACTGAGACCAACTGCAGTGCAACATGTGGCAGAAGAGTGAAGTTTCTGCAACAGCCTCTCCAAACTGGAGGGAAGGCTATTGCAAAGCATCAAGGACAGATTATCATCACCAATTCAAATAACTTACAGTTCCACATACCTACATAGTACACATCATTGCATCAGTACAATAAAATGCAAACATCTGTATTACTATGATAAAATTTTCAAAAGCAGTCTTTTAGGTTTACTTAGGTTTTCTTTAGTGTTAGGATACAATACAACCATATTTTCAGGTTTTCTTTTTGCTACGGATATTAGCACTGGGTACACACTTTTTCCAAGACGAAACCTGAGCTTCTCATGTAAGAAAGTGATAAGCATCCAAACACACACAGTTGTGGTATCTGAAGTTTGCACGTGGAACTCAGCCTAAACAAGTCTGACCGAATGGTAAAGTTGACTGAGTTGCAAAGCATTTTTACTTTTTAGTGGGCTCATTTTACACTTGTTCCACAAGATATTTAAGGAGCTCTCCTCCCTACCACCAAAAATATTAGTCTACTCCAGTGCAAGTTAGAACAACACTCAGCATAAGCCTTTTTTATCAGTCCACAAAAAATCATCCAACACAACCAAAAGTAATGCTCTTACTTAAATGAGCTTCAGTTACTTTCAGACTCACTTTCAAAACTGGAATGAGGAAGAAGAAAGTTTGTACACTCTACAAGCACTCAACAAGAAAAATAAACATTACTGAGGTATTAAAGAAAGCTACAAATAAACCCAAGTAAATACAGGTAGCAGTTTGACAGCCATTAAGAATGTCCGACAGCGAAAATCTAGACATATCGGCATGGTAAGTAATATCAAAAGCTTTCTGTTAGCAGGCTGAATAGCAGGAGAATGTCATGGCCTTTCTAGAATTGTCATTACAGGTAAACTACTGGTGGTCTCCCTGTCTGTACAGGCCTAAGGAGCTACCTTAATTCTCAGTCCTCAGTACCTAATACAGAGGCACATCACTGAAATTATCTTCTATAGCAGTCAGTTTGGTACCTTTTATAAACACGGAAACAAAAAAAAAATTAATTATGTTCAAGTACAGCGTTTTGCTTTTGCATAGTTAAGACACATCAAGTGAAGAATCCCAACCCAATCACTACATCAAGACGTGCTCATAACATAATAGTGAATATTATGACTTCAATTCAACTGTGAAATAAGAATCAACTATCCAGTAACACAAGCAGAGATATTACATGCTTAGACAGACTTATGAGAAGTTACTCTTTCTCCTTAAGTCATCATAATTTCTTTAAGATTAATCTTTGATTTCTAGCCAAGCTATGGTGGAGACAACAAGCACATAGAGTACTTCAGAAGAGGAACTCTTCTGAAATAGAGGAACAAAGACTAAAAACAGAAGTCTATACATAACTACTCAGAGATGCTACCAGTCAAACCTACCTCTTAGCAAGTATTTCTCATCTGTGCTTAATGGGCAGATGTCTTTTTTGTTTAGTCAGCACATTTTTTGAAATGGAAAAGTATGAACGATATTCCAGCTGTTTATCCAACCAGCTAGAAAAGAAACTGGGTAAGCTCTCGGTTACCAGCTGAAATGTCTGTATAATTTTGGCAAATGACTTGTTTATCCCAGGCTACAGCTACAGTTCATTCAAGTGTTGCCCAAAAAAACTATCAAGTTACATGTCAACAAGAACCAGATACTGGGGATGGTGGAAGGAGAAGGAAGCAACAAACCTGCAAATTAAGCAAGTCTTAGTTCTTTCAGAGGAACATCTTCCCAAATGAGTAAGAAACCTCAAGAGTTTAGCTTCAGTACACCAGATAAATCTGTTTGATGAGTCAGTTCAATGCAGAGAAACTATTCAATCCAGAGTATTCTTAAAAAAAAAAAAAAAAATCCTGAAGACTAAATAGGGGAGGATAAAAACAGTGAAAAAGCTGGTCAGAACAATGAGACATGAAACAGTAGTTCCAGCAAAGACAGCTGTAGTACAGTTTTATCAGTAAAGCCAGAACTGAACAGTAAAAGAAAATTGTCAGAATGCTTTCAAAACTTGATTGATAACAGTACCTTCATAGTCATGTATCTTCTAATGAATTGCAAGAGAAATTTAAGTGCAGTGACGATATCTAAATTTGTACTGCTTGTATCAATGTATTGATTCAGTCGCATCTTCTCCACTGATTTTTGTAGGTTCACCTTCAGAAGTAACTTCTTCTGAAATTTAATCCTCTAAAAGACACTGTAATACTATCAAGACATGAAAGTAATGCATCCTTCTTGCCTCACTGTGCCATTTCAGTTGATTCAGGTTAATGCATGTTGAACTGAACTGTGGAAAATTTTTTCTTCTACGGAAGTTAAGGTACAACTACAAAAAAGATCATTTGAATATATACGAAAACCCAATTTTTTTGTCCTAACAATCACTACAAGGAGTGCAGACTTTACACTCAAAACAGTAAGAAAATACTCGCTATGTAATTACACTGTTAGTTCAGTTCCTGCTGTAAAATCATTACTCATTCTATTGTCTTCACTGCATTGCTATAGAGGGGAAAACATACTGCACTCTTTTACAACTGGAAATTCATGTTTTAGTGCACTGTCACTATACATAATGTAATCAAATAGTAAAGGCAATTTTAAGTACACCGGCTGCTTATTCCTGAATATACACTATTTGTTCAAGAGATTTTAGGCACAAATTGTGCATATTTTGCAGTTATGGGAATTGCAGTAAACAAGTGTAGTCACACTTCCCCCAAACAAGGAGACAATGATGGCACGCTGCACAACAGCAGCTCAGTCTTAGAATTATATAAAATATTATATATGACACATATATACAATATCAGTCAGATACTACTACTCTGTTTTCCACCTCTCAGCAGGATAGAACAGAGATGCTTAGGTTTTGAACCAAAAAAACCACTGAACTCAACCAGGCTTAGAATCTGAAGTACAGGCAACCAGTAGAATATATTAAACATAAACACACTCCCCGGAAACAAAGGCTAGAGTGTGAATTGCTAAACCTGCCCTCCATAGGTAATGGGCTATTATGCTTCTTACTTAGAGGCTTACTTAGATTAGATGTCCACTTCCCCCAAACATCCAGCACCTTATTTTCAGTGAGGATATGGATTCTCTGTGTATTCAGAAAGAAAAAAACCCAGTTTATCTTTGTAACAGTCTCTTCAGACTACTGGAATTACAGACTTTATACTTCTGGACTTATTTTTCCTCTTCCCATGATCCCTGCAATTCAGGTACTACCTGATCTAACAACTATTAATAAAACTAAATAAAGACAGTAAACAAAAAATGAAGTCAGACTAATCTTTATTCATGATCTAGTCCTGTAGAAGGTGGCACCGGCAGTTACCAGGTATGATGCCCATTAAGCATGAGACACTAAAAAGAAACGTTCACTTGTCAAATTCTTCCAGTTCTTCACGCCAATTCAAGAAAAGCCATGAGCTCAAACATCTATACAATATATGCTATATGGCAGTAAACTACTTCCCACTGTATCAGTTATCAATAAAGAACCACTGTTCTTTTTAATCCCCCCCTCCTCTGCCCACTCACACACACGTTCCTCTCCCTAATCCACCCACTCTTTAAAGTCATCATATGAACTTTTAAAGGCTCCTTGTTTGCAGCCGCTCTGAATAAACCACACAAACCAAACCTCTCTCACACACTAATATTTTTGAAGTGAAAATTAACACAAATACAATTTAAATGGAGACAAGTCAACAACTGGGCCCAGATAAGAACTGTGTGTGCAGTCAGCAGGGAAGAAGTGTTGTCAAAGAAAATGGGGGCTAAAAGCATGGAATGAGAGCTAGCTTTGTTCACAGGCAGTAGCCTAAGTGCCTATCAGTCAGCAAAAGCATTTTTAAAACAGCTGCATCAAAGCTTTCTGCAAGTTAGTCAGCATGTGACAGGCCAGCACATTACAACAGTGCCACAGCAATCTCTGCATAATAGGAGTGCTCTGAGTGACCTGAAAGGTCAGTGTTTTCAAGCATTCCAGTAATCTGTAAATTGCCTTGGCTTATCGCTTGGAAGCAACATAATTACATTGCTTGAAGGGCTAGGACAGTAAAGACAGATTTTAGGTATTATGTTTTGGTCAGCTACATACTAAACTCTACACTGAAAGCATATCCAGGAAATACAGGCTAATGTAAAAATTTAAATTAAAAAAAAAAAAAAGGAACATTAAAACATGAAAAAGTCTGCCCTTCTGATAGAGGAAAAACTACTTACTAAGTTTTGTAACACTGTCTATAAGTAGTTTATCAAGTATAAATATCTCTGAGAGTTTATTTCTTTAACAAGTGTGTCAAAATGTTCAAAGTTGTTTTATATAAAACTGATTTTTAAATACAGCAAGACTGCAATTACTACTGAGTAAATTAAAAGGTCCTGTTCTGGAAGTTAAAAGGTAGAGCAAGCAAAATGCAATTTCATACTAACTGTTTAGTTCCATTTGAAAAATGGTACTTTCTATCAGAGAAAAGAAAAATTATTACTGCCAGCTATAAACATTCTAAGCAATTTACAGCAAAGCTGGTCATCAACTTTATTAACAACTTTTTCTACAAATAGAAAAGAAAAATTGGAACCCTGAGTCAATCTACCTCACGAGATTAAGCTGTTGGCAACTAAATATGGCATTTTTAATCAAGAAGAGCCAAACTACTTCAATCCACTGTTTGATTCATGTGCTTCTGTGCTGTCCCACACCACAGCACATACACTCCAACCTGATCCCAAGGCTCAGGGAACAGGCACCTGCACTGGCAGCTCACCACAGTTTACTTCACCCTATCCTCTGCAGCACTTCTGCTGCTCAGCAGATCACTGTCTGCTTCCCCTGCCACTGTACCACTAACAAATCTAATTCTAGCGAACTCAAGCATTCATCATTCACATAGGACGGAGTAAAACAAAGGACAAATGCAAAGAATACGGTAAAAATTCTTCATTTTATTTGACTCAGAGAAGAAGGAAAAAAAGTTTATGCATTATTTCTCTGATTGCTTGCTTTCAGTAAAAGTATTTTTATTACCAGTAACTACTTAAAGGGATGGTTGATTATTTTTTTTAAATGGAGACAGTAAATGCAGTCAGAAGTTCAGGCTAGCAAAAGGCATGCTGCAGAAACATCACATTCAAGTTTAAAATCTCCTGTCTGTAGCACAACTTGAACTGCAGGACACAAATCTTGTATTATTGTAAACCAAACTAACTTTACAGCCAAAAAGATATTCCTAGCATTAGCAATGATACACTTAAGAGGTATCCTCATAATGCTGGAATAAAAAAAAACCCAAACCAACAACACTGGTCATTCTAAAGAAGCAATGATCTCAGCAACTCTCAACCACTGGCTTCTTACTATTGCTTACACACCTTCCCAAGATAGAGACATTTACTGATTGCAGATAAACACAACACGTGAGAAAACCTGTTACACTGGCATTGGTTTATTTCAAACGAATCATCAACGACTTAGCACAAAGGCTAAGACAGTTCTTCAAAACCAAAAATCAAACAAACACCTAATGTTTCAACTTCCATCCCCAAAACCACTCTTAACATGCAGGACAGGCAGTTATAAAATCAGACAAAGTACAAATCGGTGTATTTCAATCTAACTGGTACTGCTGCACCTAAAGTAATGTAAAACACAGCAGTCAGCAGCTCTAAGACAAATATAATAGGCTAAATATTCAGAGTTGCATACTGACAAGGTATTCAAACTATTTAACCAATAGATCCCCTAATTTGAAACTCAGCAGTTTCCATCCAACTATCAACAACAAACTACAATACAATAGATGAGGAGGATTGGAAAAAATAAGCCAACATACTACAGAGTACTCATACTACAGAGTATCTCATTCAGTTGAAGCGTTCTTGGTTCAAGCCATGAACATGTTTTTTATAAACCTGTATACCTTTCTTGTATTTCTCACCTGAAGGCTCCCTGTTTTAGGAGCATTAATCCAGTCTACATTATCCATAGAGTGCAAAACCCAATCAAAATGCAAGTCCATTTAGTACTCTCAGACGAGATTACCCTCCAGGAATTTCCATTCCTGCATAGCTGGGTTATTAACAGAGAGGTTTATACTGTATGCAACAGCCAATCACTTTCCACAATTTAATTTCAATTCTGAAGGAAACACAAGTTCTTTTGTCAGAAAGCCATGCCTTCAAGCTTGGCTTCAAGATCTTAATACCTACTGGAAAAACTATTTCAGGGAGTCCAGGTTTATAGAGAAATCCTGTATCTTTTTCACCTAACACTGTGCTGGAAACCTCATTCATGTGGAGGCATTCTTGGACAAAGGAGCATTTTTTCCAAATAACACGTAGGAACAATGCTGGGTCAAATGAGATTAAAAAATTTTTAAAAAAGCATCCTGTGCTGAGAGGGTTAACATGATCTGGCCTTTTCCCAGATTTCCTTCTGGGGAAGCCAGTCATCTAAAATGAACATGAATTACATATTTATTATGAGTCTTGGAATTTGTTCAGATAACCAGTACTTGGCATAGTTAACCCCAGGTACTATCCTGATCCCATACGACTTAAAACTGACTAACTACTTGATACCACATTGTCAAGTAGCACCTCAAAGTTATTTCTGGAGTTTTACAGTTACAGTCATTCTAATTGTATTTTCTACTAGAACCAAAGAATCTTCACATTACATAATTTATGCCTATTATATTTTCAACAAAGCTGAAAGAAGCTATGTTCATAATCTCCCCTTTGGTTTTTTAGGTTTTCTCATTTTATTTTTTAAGACTTTTAAATATGTTTTTACACACTGTTTTATAGCAATGTGTGCCAGGTCAGTCCTTTTGCAAACTAATGTCACCACTGTTGTAATTTAAGTAATAGAAAAACTGACATCATTGTTCAAATTTCACAATCTGTCCTGTTTCATTATGCTACTGTTTCTAGTTATAATTTAAGGTTATTACCACCTTTTAATTAACTTACTTAGGAAAATAGAGCAGTATCTCTTCAGCCACAAGTCACTTCTTAGTAAGTTTTGTGTTATCAAACTTCGTGATTAATATAACTAAGTCACTAATGCTGCAGCAGGAGTGCCACTTGTAGCAGCTGTGGTCTAAAGAAAATAGCCAACAAGGTCTGTAGGAAAGGAGCTCTTCTTCAGGAGCAATGTCCAAAAGCCTGACCATATGTTCTCATATGTATTAACAAGTCTCTATGTATCTTGCTCATCCTATCTCCCATCTGGGTACATCCCAGGAAAGTCACCAGTCCAGAGTGTAAATAGCTGGAATGGGTCCATTTAATATTTACAAGAAAAATTTTAAGCTGGATACATAAAAGGGGGCCATCTGTTAAAGCAATTGCTGACCCAGTGGGGCAGAGGGGAAGCCACTGTTACTGGACCCAATACAAACTAGGCAAGGAACTGCTTATACAATCCCAGAGGATCATGAGTTGAAAAATAATTACTGCTTGTTTAGGAGGAGTGGGGGAAATATTTTATAAATAAGTTCCTAAGAACTCAAATGTAAAAGGCAGTGGTGAGGAAGACAGAAGACCGCTCTTCAGCGCAGTACTTTACTGGGAAAAGCCTTGAGAGCTACAAATCAAAGAAACCGCCTGCTTTTGCTCAATTTCTATTTTCAGCATCAGTACTTTGCATATGTGGGGGTAGAGAGACAAAAAGACAATCTGAGCCAAGTTCTGCTATTGCCTGCCTCCTCTGCTATGGAAAATTAACCAAACACCCTATGAAGAGTTATGAAGGCCAAAAAGGGTCACAATATCTTTGTGCACTTCTCCCAAGGATATGAAGTTCTCCAATGCAACACTCCCTACGGTGATCATCTTAATGAATTTAGGTTGCCCTCCCCCACCACAAAAGAGAAGAACATCTGTTTATAATGGATTAGGAAACAAGAATCCTATTAAAGATTAACAAATGCTCTTGAGAAAATAAATACTATTTTAACATACAGCCAATATTTAAATTTTTAGCACCAACAATAAAGTTATTTTTCCAAGTGCCCAAATAAACCCTGATGTGCACATGCAGGAAAGAACCCTAAAGAGCTACTAAGATCCTACAGAGTTAGGAATAGTAAATATAGTCCCAGTTGTGCACATACTGGAGCATTTTTCCAACCCTGCAGTAGCCCATCTACATAACTCGAGGAGTCCACAGGGCTTGAGGCTTAACACAGCAAAAAAAAAATCTCATGGATAACCAAGCAGACACCACTGTCCCTGGACAAGTCACCACACTTGTGGCCTCAGCAGTGCCTTTTCCTCTGCAGGACCCAAGGGACCCACAGTGGACTGTACAACATTCAGCTGAATGTGACCCTCCATTTTCTCAGGTCCTTCACTGTCACAGCCCCTTGAAACAAGAGCATCCCTGCTATTTATGAGTGTAGAGCACACATTTGAATAATCAGTCCCTAAAATAGCATAATTATAAGACAAGACAATGTTTTCATTTCAGGACTTTTTGGACTCAGCATAAATACACTGCAAAGAATCATGGAATTAATTTTAAGACTTCCCTATGGCTGTTTGCTTAATCGGTATATTCAGTGAAGAAGTCATTAGCAATATATTTGCCTGAGAAAACACTGAACATAGTTTGATATTAATTTTTGTTATATTTATACCATAATAATAAGGACAAATTTGGGGGATATAAATGACCAATGTCTTTCTTAACTCATAACAAAAACTTAACAGTAACTGTTTGCTTCAAATACTATCCCTTAACTCAAACAGACACTTAGAATTTTACACAGTGTTCCAAACCAAACATCGGGACTATTCATTTTGACATGGACAGGCATGGCTTTACTGTTCCCACACTGTGGTTGTAATCAGATTTTCCCCCACCACTCTGGTGTAGACAAGACATGGCCTTTCCTCTGTAGAGGACAGGAGAGCAAAACAGAAGAGAGGATCTTATTTCACACTGCAGTTATTGACAGGGCCTCTACCAAACGGGCAAACACTCCGGGCCTTGGTCAGAACTTCAACAACTTTGATACAAAGCCTTTGGATGAGTGCTGTGATCTGACATAGACAATACTTTTGCATAGCATTTCAAGTAATAAAACCAAAATATTTAGCACAATTCAGAGCTTGAGTAGTTCACTAGTTACAGTTCTGTTCCCAACTCAGTACCTTATGCTGAGGACTTAGTAACAAGTATTTTCATGAGTACCCAGGTTTTGACAAAAATGGTACGTTGCAGTGTTCAACAGACATATATATTCAAGCTTAGTGACCACTCCTGATTTCAAGCACTAATTTAAGATACCAGTTTTGAGCTTTTTTCTGCATGGTATCTCTTCTCATAGAATGCAAGTAGTAGTGCAATGTGCATGTTAAACACCTATGATGTACAATAACCTGTTTCTAGATGTTTTCCTTGACACAAAGATTATCTAGCTGGTCACTGATAAGGTCTTACTGACTTTCCACTCTATAAACGTGGAACCAGTTGCCAGGTAGTCAGATTTCAAGCTCTGTTTACATTACAGCAATCTTTATGCTGCACATTGAACCAGAAGCAAACTCCAGAATACACTTCATAATGACCTACAGAGTGCAGAGATCGTGGCTCTTCTTACATTGCAACAAAATTCATACTGAAAAATGTACCTAAAGTATCACCTGGTAGCTGAAGCTGCTGACAGTCATAACAATGAATTTAAGAAAATCCAAACCCAAAATCCAAGTTATCTATATAACTTCTTCTTTGAAAAAAACCCACAGAATATTAAAATTATTACTTCTGAAGGTGAAAATACTTATGGAAACACTATCAAAATTCAGTGCAGTAATTTTAAAGGATCTTTTTTCCAAGTAGGAGGTAGATTCTTAGGTTAAACCAAATTCTCAGTTACTTTCCCATTTACATTTTCCATATATTTATTTCTTTGTTGTTCCAGTTGAAGAATCTCACCAACAACTGGAAAGCTGATATAACTTTACAATGTTCATGTACAGACTTACACGGGAAAACCAAAATACTGTTCCAAACTTAGGTATCTCACAGACTATATTAAAGAACACTCAAAAAGCCTACATATATATCCTCTACAAAAAACAAATACATTCCTGCCTCCAACTAAGATTTTGGGTAGAGCACTAACCCACATTTATGACTATAGATCACTCCCTCTTAAAACAGGAAACCAAAGTGTCCTTGCAATCAGCATGTCTTGAGTCATTATCATGATCATGTTCTCAACTTATTCAAGGCCTAGTTAACAGATACATGCCTGGAGCTAGAAAACAAGTTAGAATAACCAAAATTCAATTAATTACAGGACTGAGGTGAAAGACTGGGAAATATTCTTCATGAATGTATTTAAAACTAGATGGAAGTCTCCAGAACTCACGTTTGCATTCAAAAAGGCTTAAGAATTCAGTAAGTCCTGGCCCCACATTTACTATTTACAAGCTTTTTGTTTTGGTTTGTTTGGGTTTTTCGGTTTTTTTTTTCAAATGTGGACTATATTCGAAACCCAGCTTAAAGATAGAAAGCTTCACATTCCATTATTAAGACCCTGACACAGTCATTCCCAGAGCATCCATCAGCATTGTTCAAAAAGACATCAGAGGAGATTAGGCCCCTTACATTTTGCAGTAACAGCCACAACCAGATTAGACTGCAAGCAAGACTTTATTTCTCTCATAATTTTCTACTGTATACTACCAACAGCTACAAAAAGCATGTAACACCTTAATAAAACCACACTCTTCTACAGCATAGCACAGAAAAAGCTAAGTAATCAAAACTGAAGGGCAGTGAAAGACTGTTTGTTAAAGACTGTTGACAATAGAGCATAATAATACAATCAATCATAGCAGCCAAGATTCCCTCATATACAAATTAGCTGAATAATTCTTATCAATTTTTTTTTTTTTTTTTTTTTTTTTTTTTTTTTTTTTTTTTTTTTTTAGTTTTCATCTGGTCAAGTGTCCTAAGATAAATGTGGACACGGGTTCAAGACTCAAAAGTATACTAAGTAACTATTAAGAGAAGATCATTCAGAGAGGCCTTAAGGCATTACGACCCCAAAAATGAGAAACCAGATACCATGCCCAGAGGGGTGACTGAAGGAAACAAGATCTGAAACTTGAACACAGAAGTCCTCCAATACTGTAGCATTTAAAAAATATTTTTAATCCTCCCATCTACAACTTTTAATGGGCAGTGGCCCAGGCCCTAATGGCTGAAGCACAAATAACACTGTCCATCTACTGAAATCATTTCTGTTTTGACAAGAAAATTCGTATCAACTGTATGCATCAGATTCTAGCCTCTAAAGTAATTTCTGTGATCAAGATCAAAAAGGCAAGAAATAATTTTGATGAAAAGGTATCACAGCTATACAGTAAGAATTTACACTGGCAAAGTTACAGGACTTACAAAATTAACTTTTTTCCTGAGAACGTTATTTTAAATACATGACTTCTATAAATCTGAAAGCACACCACTGAAGAGTTAAACATAAGTAAGACTATATTTTGCAACATTCATAAATTAACATACCTTGCAGTATAATTAGTTTGGCTGACATTGTATACATGTAGGCAAAGGGCCAACGTGATATGACCATGAGCAGGAAGAGTTTCAAATAACTGCTATGGTAAGATACAACTTCGAATTTACACCAGTTTGTATACCAGTCTACAATCAAAACAGACGCTCCTTCAGTATTTAAAAACAGAAAAGACAGTGCAGGCACGTGTGGAAGGCAGTATTTGTCTCACAAAAGAGCTGTATTTTAAGAGAGAAGTTTGAACTGGAAATGAGAACTTTACATTCTGATTTTATACAGAAGAAAATCTGCAAAATTTAAGGTGATGCAATTTCACAGAATCCCTTGCAGAGTAGAACTCTAATACAACACTATTCAAGAAAACATTTATCTTCAACTCCTATTTATTGTTAATATAAATGCATCTGAACAGGGTTAAAAAGAATGTTTTATTTGTCTCTGCAGCTAGGCAATACCACCAGTGTGAAATAAATTAGTCCTCCCATCATATATATTTATTGTTGAAATGTGTGCACATATATGTTTAAACGCAATAAAATATCTCTGGAAGCATACTAGAAGATGCATGAAACTCAGTAAGTCAATACTGGCTTTTAAGTTTTTCAATGCCACTCTGGGAGCCGAGGTTGCCTTGAATACACTCCGAAAGTAAGACTCTGGGATTGATAAAATGGCCAGGTAACAATATCTTACAACTACAGTAAGTTTGTTTGTTACTTAATACCTCAAGTAGTTCAGTTTTTCAGCAGCAATGCGGTAAGGTGTGCATTTTGCTTCAGCCTGGAGAAAATCACTTCTGAGTAAGTGCATACCGGCTAGTGACATCAGACCGAAACCACACAGTTTCACTCGAAAGCAAACACCACTAAGGCGAGCTCCGGCAACACGACGGGAACTTGTCGCGCTGAAGCCACAGCAACTACTCAGGCACCACAAGCTAAAAATTAGTTCGAAATTCAAATCCAAACTAGTTTCAAAGTAAACCTTTAATTTTACACGAAGCAGAAATAACCTGTTGAGCGTTCCTAACTCCACCTCTTCCCCTCGGGGCCACTCGGCATTACTCACCGCGCTGTGCCGGGGGAGGTCAGAGTACACACCGTGCACCTGCACCGCCAATACCTACGGATCAGGTGGAGGACCGGCCCAAGTTTCTGATGGATTACTGCCGCCCCAAAGCTGTTTACCGTATGTCAGCAACAATCATCCCCGACTGATTCAGCGGCCACAGAAAAATCCTGCAGTACTGGACTCTCCCGGCTGAACCTTTCCTAATTACTACCCGGCTCCAGCCTGGAACAAAAGGGCACGGCCGGCGCACCGGCGGGAGCGTGGGGGCTCCAGGAGCCGCCCCGCCCCGGGGCCACGCGCCCGCACATCCAACAGGTGGGCGGCAGGGCCGGGGGGGCCGCGGGAGGGAGGCTCAGCGGGGAAAGCTGCCGGGAGGCTCTGGCCCGCCTCGCCCACCTCCTCGGTCCGCCGCCCCCGCTCTCGGCGATGAGCGCCGCAGGCTCGGCGGGGCAATAGGCAAACCGCGCCGAGGGTACCGCGGGGATCGAAGCGGGCAGGGAGCGCCGGGGCTGAGCCTTACCTTCGAGGGAGCCGCCGCGGCCCTGGCAGACATTTTGTTTCCTTCTCTCCCCCGG
>NW_020884925.1:5909460-5991743 GCF_003945725.1 Corapipo altera
GGTCGGGGCGGCGGGGGCCGAGCGCGGCCGGCCCGGCGCAGCCTATGGGAGTGCGGGGGGCGTTTGAACCCGGACAGCGGAGCAGGCCGGGACCGGCTCCGGCGCCGCCTCGAGCCCGCAGAGCTGCGGGACGGCGGAGCCCGGCACGGCCCGGCTCTGCGCTCTCGGCGGGGCGAAGGAATTCCCGTCCCCCTGCAACCGGCGCAGAACTGGGATGTCGATCAGCGCGGGCTCAAACCTGCTTTTGCGTTTCCCCATTGTTTGAAGGGGCGGGACATCAGTTTTCAAGTTCCTTAATTGTACATTTTGTTCTTGAGATAAAAGCAATAAAGGCACAAAAAGAAAACAACTTGGGAGATTTGATTTGCTTTCAGGTGGTGACTGCATAGCCTTAGCATTTCCTATAGGACCACCAACTGTGCCTGTGGCTTTGAAAAATAAACTTTTCCCAGTATTTTAGGCACACTGTTTTTAGTGTCTTTTATAAAGTAAGTATTTGATGATGATGATGATGATTTATTTAAGCACTAAGAGAAATACTGCAAACGTTTCTTTCCATTTAAAAAGAAAGGCTTTTTAAAGATGTGATTTTACTTTTGGGAGGTGGATGCCTTACCCACGCACAATGAGTCTGTCTGAATATTCAGCTAGAGTTGACTCTTGCTTTTGGGATGGCTCATGCCACATAAAACTGAGCACATATTCCCAAATTTTGTAGGATCGAGTCATAAGTTAAACAAACCACTTCCATAAGTATCCCCCACTTAAGTGTTTCAAATCTCAGTGAAAAGATGTCATGCTCTGTGTATTAGCCACATCACTATGGTCCGTGGTTTATGATATTGATTAATTTACTGTTTAATATTAGAATAGACCAAAAGTTGCATGATTAATCAGGTACATGAGCTGCGAGTGAAAGAAAAGTCGGTGAGAAAAAATCCCAAACCAAAATAGGAGTACTTTGCATTCTCTTTGCAAATATTTCATGAAATCTGGATGACAGCAAAAGCCATGGTATCAGGGCCATTATTTTCATGCAGTTGTACTTTTTATGTGCTACCAGCTGCTTTTGTGCTCCATGCAATCTTCAGAAATACTTAAATTCTTAAAAGAAGCAATAATTCATGATCCAAATCACTCCCTCTGCCAAGAAACGCCCTACCCAAAGCTACCGTATGAGTTTTACGTTTGTTCTCCTTTGAAAATAAACAAATTCATATTCCAGGAAATAGCTGAAGCAAATTCCCAAGGCAACAGTCCGAAATCAGGGGGGAAGGGCCAACTCAACTCCTCCACCATGGTGCGGAGAATGAGGCGCTGCAGGGCAGAGAGAGCCCAGCAGGCCCATCTCCCAGCACACACTAGGGCAGACTCAAAGCCCCAGTAACCTCTAGCCTTTGTCAGCACCATCCCTGCCTTTCTGACACCTGATGACTGCTCCCAGACTGGTCGAGTACTGTGGCTTCACCCCTTTTCCCACGGAGACGCAGCGGCTGTGCTCAGCTCTGGAGGGGCCTGCTCTCCGTGGGAGCTCCCCCGTGTTGCAGCATGGCCTTCTGCCAAAGGTCCTCCGCTGACCCCTTCCCTGAAAACACTAGTGCACAGTTTTTGTTTGGTAATTGCTAGATGTAACTAAGCTTCAGATTATTTTTTTTACTTTATCTACATGTGCAGAAGGTGGAATGTGACATTTTTTATGCCCACATGTTTCGTTGCCAGAGTCTAAGAGCATTCACCAGAGGAGGCAGGAAGGAAAAGGCTGAGAACACAACAGGAAGGAGGGGGAAGATTTCAAGGTGTGGGGATGCACGAAAAGAAACCTGGGCAGGGTGACCTGTAAAAGTGTAGGCTAAAATAATCATTTCCTTTCATCTTTCTCCGCTTGAATAGTTCTGGGGAGGGTGGGCAAGGCCTGCAGGCTGGGGAGGAGGACAGGCTGGGAGTGAAGACTAAAGATAATAAACCAAGATGAGGCATATGGCAGGGGAACCAACGGGGACTGCAGGCATGCAAACACACAGAGGTAGAAACGGATCCCTAAAATAAGGAAGAAGGACCATGGGCAAGGACAGCAGTTGTTACGGTATTGGGAGAAAGATGGGGAACAAATAAAATGGTGAAAGAAAAATAGTAAGCAAAGAAAGTTCCAACAAAGATGAGTGTGCCATTTTTGTATCATCTTATCCTGGATGAGAAAATGCCATCAGTCCATACATTGAATTTGACAAGGAGAGAAACTATTGAATAAGGAAGGACTTCTGCAAGGGGTTTGAAACACCTGACAGTTGGACATACATAACTCCTTTGGCCCCCAGAGACTAATGAGATTTTCTTTCTTTTTCCTTCTTTTCTCTCAATCTCTTTTTTCCTTTTTTGATTTTATTTTTTATTATTTGTTCCTTCCTTTTCTTCCTTCCCTCCTCTCGTCCCTTCTTTTTCCTTCCAACAGTTCTTTAAAATTCATCTCTACTCTTGCTATAAATTAGAGGAGCTAGAAATGCCATCTTATTCTATTAGCACTGGCAAAATGCATGCATTTGTTGGTAGATGCAAATTATTTTTAATTAACGTTTTTGCTTGTTTTTATACATAGAAATAGCAGAACCATGTTCCTATTATTTGAAATTCTTCCTTCAGGAGAATTTTTTCAACTCTTCATTAATAAATTGCTAACAAGCAAACCTAACATCAACAGTACTGAAAATGCCAAATCAAATGTTAGTCTAGTCAACATAAAATCATTACCTTAAGTGAAAGTAACCTAGAATTATATTCCTATTTAACATTTTTTTAGAAAATTCTTAGTAAAGTATTACAAAATTCACATCTGAAAGAGCATGTTGTATTTTGTTAAGACTGTTGGGATCCCCGTGTATTCATGTATTCCCTTTAAAAAGCTCTAAGGAAAAAGCAGATGTCTCTGTATATATATACACATATCGATTTACAGCGAGAGAGATACACATGTTAGTGTTTATGCATATATATGCTATATATATATATAGTACATTCGGTCAGATACAGATATATACGAAGTCCCATCTGTTAGCTGAAGAATCAGAATTTTAAAACATATTCCCGATATTACGATTATAGGTCCTGAAAACAGGATGGCTTCCCCAGTTTTAGAGAGAAAATTGTCTCAAAAATCAAATGCTGAAGAAAAGCAAGTGCTTAACATAACATTGGGAGATGCCTAAAAAAAGTACTATTATATTTTCTTGGTAGGAAACCTAAAAATAAAACTATTATTTAACAAGTATAGTTCAAACCATAGCCCTAAATTGATTCAAAGGACACAGAAGGACAGTCAGATGTGTGAATCCATCTTTCTAACTGAGGACATGTTACACTGCAAGAACAGGAAGTCCATTCTCTACTTTGTGTTGACTTAACTTTTTAAGAAATGTTTTGACCACTTAAAGATGGGGAAGAAGGAAACCACAGAACCGCAGCCACTACAGAGACAAATTCCTGTGGGTTTCATGGTGTTGGTGGCTCAGAAAAAGAGAAGAGTTCATATAAGATCTTTCAGAGATATCAGATGGTTTTGTTGTCCTATGAGGGAGTCTTGGGATGCTTAACTATAGTATGCCTATATATTATCAATGATGTCATGCAGTTTAGTTGATATTGTACATTCTGTATTTGTAGTTGCCACCTGATTTCAGCATTTCAGAAACAAAGAAAAAGGGGAAGAGAAAATGAGAATTCACCATATAAACCATAAGAGAAGAAATTATCTGTTTCTACCTCAAAAAATAACAAAGTGGTTTAAAATAACAAAGAAAGCTGTGGGAAATCCACGTCCTTAAAATTACACAGAACTTCAGTGTCTTGATGAATCAAGTCCCTAGGGAAAAAATTAATGTAGTAATGATGTCTAGTAATGATTCTTATCTTCGTCCCGCTTCCATGCAGTTAAAGCTTGCTTCCTATATCTACTTACTCTTTAAAAGGCTGTATATCGCTGCAGATGCCTCTCCCAAAAACACTGCAGATAATTGCTCAGTATACAGGGAATAGAGACTTCCAGTAACTTCTTGCCTCTCACATATTGGAACTGTTAGACAAAGATAAAATCCCAAACATCTGTACTTTACCTCTCATTAACAGGTTAAAGCACACACGTCAAGTACACACCAGAGGCTGGATATGAATATGAATAAACCCAACCTGTTCTGACAGTCAGCCTGTCTTAAACACCTGCTGTTTAAAGTAATTGTTATTTCTTGTTTAACACCTTAAAAAAGAGTTCTAGGTTTAACACAGTGCAAGTTTTCTTTTCTGTTCAGCCAGAATATCACTTCAACTTTTAAGCAAATGGGAAATGTACAAATAGAATTAAAAGTAGGTTGCAACGCAACATTATTTTCAGCCTTAAAATACCTAAAGAATTTATCACTGTAGAGCTGAAGAGTAGAGTCTCCTTGGTTTGGATCAGCTCTTAGAGAATCTTTGTCATCTGTATAATTATGTGTAGTGACAAAATCTGAGACCACTGTTGAAGAAAATGTTCATGTGATTCATAGCAGCAGAGCTAAATTATTACAGAAATTTATTACAGAAATGTTATGTAACTATTCTACTTTCCATCTCAGATATTTTGTGAACAGAGCTGTATATTTCAATCCACTGCAGCTGATCAAGACTGAATTTACAAAATGCTTCTTAAAGCCACTGGTTGTCAAAATGTCAGATATTCTGAACTGTGCTACTTTCTCCAGGTTTATTTGGTAGAGAAGGGACTGTTAAAATAATCAGAGACAGCTGTGAGACTTCAGCAGGTGCACATTCAGTGAGTCTGTGGTTCCAGGTGGATAAACAGTCACACTGCAGACAGTACTACACATGCTCCACCGATCTACAGTTCTTATTTTCATAGTTTGCTTTTAGAGAGCACGACTAGCAGTTCATTCTTAAAAACGCTTGCCCAGACAAACAAGCAACATGCACCAAAGACTAACTGTACAGGCACTTTAGAAAATAAAAAATAAAACAGACACAGGCTTCGTTACTTACAAACTTTAAGTATTTCAGAAAGGCAGCCCCGGGACAGCTTAACAAAATTGATTCATTTAATTTCCTTGCTAGCAAACAACTCTGTATCCAAACCCAGACATTTTCCAGGAACCCTTGTGCAAGACACAAAGTGACAAAACTGTTCTCTGAACCTCTCCCCCAAAAAAATTCCCCACATATAAGGAGGAACAAAGATGGGGAGAAAAGGTGTGGTTTTCCAACCCAGATAGTTTTGAAAGGTGAGATCACTTCTACAGTTTCTCGAGCACAAATATCAGGCTTGCAATAAGTACTACGGGAAAGTATCATGACTCATTTTTGTTAATGAGAAGGGCTTGCATTCAGAACATGAAAATATGTACTGAAAATTGTTACATTCAACACAAAAATATATACTGAAAATTGTTATACTGCTAAAAACATTTATACATAATGGTGCAAAAGTGTGAGCTAATTTGTTTCTCAATTCTTCATATAAGAAAGACTTTATTGCATAATTGCAAAAATGTAGAAACTTAAATGACCAAACTTTATAAACTATAATCTATTTATTTTTGCCACTCAGCTTTTGTCTTTTAGAATGTCAAATTTATTTTTCTCCTCTAATCTTTCTTATTACAACTGGTACAAGACTCCATTTATTCTTTTAAAATTCACATGCACAAGTCCATCAAGTCAAGGGACTAACAATGTGCTTAAAAGTGGGAACACCAGATTACACCCACTTAATTCTAGTGTAATCTTTACCTTAGTTGGTAGCTCTGTCCTAGTAGCACCTGCTTTACAAGAGCAACTTCAGCAAGGTTCAGAGCAGGTAAGTAAGGTGACTAAGCTCCTGCTGGTCACACCCAAAGGGTTATGAACTCTTTCCATTTTAGTATTTGCTTTTGTTCCTACCTCCAGATATTAAAAACAGTTTAAAAAAAAAGCATTTTAAAAAGATCGCTGTTTGTGTCAGTGTAAGAAACTCAAGTTATCTTATTTGTACCCCCTGAAGCTTTCTTAACTATATATTATTGGATGATTATATTGCACAGTGGTGTCACCACTGGTCTGCAATGGTTCGTTGAGGCTCCCTTTGAAAATTATTATCCTTCCAAAACATATTGTCTGAGATGTGATTGCATAACATATTACATATAAACATGTTATAAAACACTACAGTAGAACATAGTTTTATGAGTTTTAACTTCATATTTCAATAAATTAGCCTACACCCTCAACAGATCCTATTTAAGACAAATGCATTGAGCATCACATCCTTTCCATCTTAAATTTAGGAGTGCTTTTCAGTTACTTTTAGTCTGTAGCAACTAAGTATACATCTGGTTATCTGTGTTATTACATATTCTATTTTAGCTGTGTCTGCAATCAATAGCAAAATTTAGCTCCCCGGGACAACATGTTTTGCAGTATGCCCTATTTCGTCTGTTACAGTGTGGTTAATATTAAAATTCTTAATTATATAAATAAAACTAGTTACAAATTTTTAAAATAAATTAAAAGTTTTCAGTGTATGTAACAGTTTAAAGATGGTAATATACATGAGAGGATACTAGAACAGAAAGTGCTTAGTGTGGAAGGATATTGCATTATTTCCTGAGATGATGTTGTCAGGAAAGAAAAACACATGTCATGGGTTGGCTTTTAGGCTTTGGTATGTCACGGCACATGAAATCAGTGGGCAACGCACACTAACGTGACGACTGCCCCACATTCTTCTTACGTTACTGACCACTTGTTTCTCCTCTTGTACCGTGTCAGCCCTTCCATAGCTGCATCTTACTAACTCTGTGGGGATAACTGAAGTGATACTCATTAAAAAATTATCCTTGTAGCACAGAGGCAGGAATAAGTGGCCAAAGATGGGGACTTTAGCTGAATTTAATGGCAAAGATAACATGACTATGTATCTACACTTGCATAGCATTTATCTACACTTTAAGATAGATCACCTCAGCTGCAGATTTCTGAACCTGTGGACAAAAGACATCCTTTGCCTTAGAGAGGTACCTCATCTGACATAAGATTGCTTGCTTCAATCCTTGGATAATTGCATGGCATTTTTCAAGTAGTCACCATGCACGTGCAAGAAATTCTTAGAAGCTCAATTTTTTTAGTTTGGAGATTTATGTAATATTAGCTGTATAAAGACATAGTGCGACCATTTGTCACTGAATCCCTCAAAAGCCCTCAAAAAGCATGCATGCATTTTACACTTGGTCCCATTAACTGCAACCTGTAATGCATTTTCAATAAATTCTTTTAGAAATAAGTAAATAACATTTTAATTCAAGATTTACATAACCAAATTTTGACCACAGAATAATATTGAATATGTTTAACCCAGTAAACAAGAGATTCAAGCAGATGTGAAGTACTAAATGAGAATTTTTTTTATGAGTCATCACACTGCTTATACTGATACAGTACAAACTTCACTTATTTCTCTCAGCTAAATAGATTCAGTCCAGCTCTCTAGGCACTTATACTGCAAGCACATCTGTAAACTGATTTACCTTTGCCAAACCAGAAGTTCTTCAGAGAAACTCATATGTGACATCTGCAGGAATGGCAGAGCTCAACTCTCAGCTCAGTGCTGCTGGTTGAAACTGGTTGTGCATTAACTTACCCAGGAAACATTAGTATTTGATAAGATAAACATATATGGCTAAGAGTGTATCTTTATTTAAACTCCAACTTTAAACCTGAGAAATCTACAGTCAGAAATTTTCCTGACCCTGCTGTATTACCAGAGAAACCATCCCTTTTTTATAGGACCATACCTACCATGCCACAACCTACACTGCAGTGAAGCCAAGAGGCTTTAATCAGAGCAATGCTTTAATCCAGCTAAACCAATAGAGTCAGTGCAGAAAGATTCAAAGCAAAAATATTTACAGTGCAAAGCTCAAAGCTAACAGGGCAAACGCTGTATTTCCACACTTGGATGACTGTTTCTCAGCTAGCAGCATAGGCTTCACAGAATCCACATTATATCAATTTCATTAGCTAAATCTCTTCTTTACACATCTGTCAGTTCAGTGCAGTGTGCAAGCTGAAAAACTGTAACTATCACATCCTTTTTTAAATGTGTGAGATTATAATACTTGTGAAAAGTGCTAAAGCAACAGCCTAGGGACTGAAATCCTTGTTTTCTGAGCAGGTAAAGCAAGGACAAGCGTTAAAGCAAGTTTCCCAGTGAAGTCCAGTCACTATGGCTGTTTTCAGTCCCGTTGATCCCTTTGCCTGAAAGCTTGTCCAGTATTTACAGTCATAGTATATTCTGAGTTGGAAGGGATCCACATGGATCATTGAGTCCAACTAATTTCCAATGTTATGCTCTAGTCTAATAAAAGATACAGCTTCCCATCATAAAACTTGCTCCCTAGCTAGCACGTATTTCAAAAGCCTTTTCCAGAATGGAGAAACCAATTTTTGTCAAGTGTTCAAACTTTCATGAGTCACAAAATACTCTTGCTTCTTGTACTATTTTAAAATGAGTAAATATTACAATTGAGAATAAGATGCTTGATGCTGAGAGATTTAAGCAGCTTCTTATGCAAAATGTAACAAGTGTTTTGAAGGAGATCTTCTACAGGTATTTCATTTAGACTTATTTTCCCATACTTTTCAAAAGCTCCTTATTAGAAGGGGCAGCCTTCAAAACAGACTGGGTGGTTTTGTCTCCTGAAGACCCAATTACAAATAGAGAGCTTGAAATCAACCCTTTGACACTTCCCTGGCTATGTGTCGCACTGACATTTATCAGAACATCAAATACAAGCACTGCTGCTTTTTAGACATGCACTGCTGAACAAATAGATTTCATACTACTTCTAAATGTTTCTCTCAGGGTAACCATATTCTATTTTCACAACTGGGCATCTCATTGCTTTCTGAACAATCAAGATCATGGTGGGGAAAAAAAAAAAAAAGAGCAAGCCTAGCCCCTAAATCATCACAGAAAGCATC
Organism: Corapipo altera; assembly: GCF_003945725.1. Lineage (NCBI taxonomy): Eukaryota > Metazoa > Chordata > Aves > Passeriformes > Pipridae > Corapipo > Corapipo altera. Next base: position 5,918,458 of record NW_020884925.1, read on the forward strand.
CCAAGCCAATTTAATAGAAGAAACACCATGTTTATACATTTGTCTTACTGTACAGACTAATTTTTTCTAGTCTACTTATTTTCATTTCTATAACTTTATCAGTTTCTTGGATGCATTAATAGGCCTTAATAGCCTGAAAAAATTGATTATGAAGATAATTAATTGTTTCTCTAATTCTCCAGTTGCTGCCCTCTAATCTGGAGGCAGCAACTGGAGTTGACAGAGATTTACCAGGATGAAGGACAAAGGTGAGGTGGAGGCATTTTTCCCCCACGAACACCGTAATACTTGCCCTAACTCACATAAAATCTCCTCTGTCTGTTCCCCAGCCAGAGCTGTATCATGAGCAGTTAACCCACTCATTATTCTTGGCACAGAAATAAATTAGAGAGGTAATCACTGAATGCTTAGATCATTTGGGAAAATCAGTGCAACAATCTCTACATAGATAAGCATATTTGAGAGGGATTACAAACCATGTACAACACTTATATCTGCAAAGGCACAGGATAATACAGTAGCTGTTGCCCTCATTATATCAAAAACAACAAGTAAAATCTGAGCTCTGCAAAATCTTTGCTCATGTATATGCAGGGTCAGCTTTCCCCACGGCTGGTCACAAAGGCCCAGAGCCAAGGGTGTGAGCAGTGATCCTCCCTGCAGCAGCACAAGCCCCATCTTGTACAACCCATACAACCTGAGAACCACAGGAGCAGTCAGGGGAATGAGTCTTCAGAACATGTCATTGCCTTAGTACTTCATAATACTACAACACAGGTAATGAGATCTTATCAAAACGCGATTTAATGTCATGACTTGAGCTGGATGGTGAACATTGCTATTTGAATTTAAATTACAATTTTATTAGGTATCGTATTTCACTTTAAAATTAGTATTTTTTTTCTATGTGAACAGATCAGATTGTGTAACTGAAAGCTATCTATGTCACAGCCTTTTCCATGCCACTGCAAAAATAATTCCAGTGGTCTCAAGGATAAGGTGACTGAGGTTTCTCAAATATATGTGCTATATATGCAGATAAACTTTGTCTTGTTTTTTAATTACAGTGATTACTTTCCATCTTCCTGCCTGCACTGACAAAGCAAATATAGACCTTATATGACCCTCCTCCAACTCCCCTTCCGAAAACTGTGTCACCCGTGAAGATGGCCAGTACCTCACTGATACACTATTGTGTGGCAGTCAGGGACAGAGAAAGGAACAGCCTCAGTGAGAAGTACACCTGGGGACAATCTGCTTTAGCAGTATTCTATTACTCTCTAGACAGCATGAAAAATAGCATTGTACAGCACCAGCATGTTCCTTCTTTTTAAAGACATGGTTCTTGTATTTGACACTGAAATTAATTCAGCCAACATTTGCAGTCCTTTATTAAAGGGCTCTTTGAACATAAGAAAACAGAGATACTGTAAGAAGTCATGCATCTGAAGTTGTTTGGGAGTAATTTCTTGTTTATTCAGTGTGTGCAGTCAGCTGTGGGCTGCACCCCCTTAAACAAACAGTCCCCCTGCACTGACCAGGGCAGTCACCTGAAAGACAGTTCTGGTGTTCACCACACTCTGCGCTGACCGGGGAAAAGGCAACTGCCAAACTCTGCCAAAGGACTCCACCAAAACCCTCCCAGAAGACCTGGTTAGAGGACGCAGTGAGTCAGGGTACTGCCTCTGGAGGCACCTTCCCAGCACACCCGCTCTGACCTGCTCTGCTCACTTAGCCATGCTCCATCTGCATGCTCAGCCCTCTTCCCCCAGGCACAGCTTCTGCCACGAAAACCTTCTTCAGACTCCAGAGGAGCCTCACTCACTGCATTGCTAATATTTTTAGAAATGACCCTGTTGCTGCAGTGTATTACAAATTAAACAAATGCACTCTTATATAACATTATTACAATTATATTGCAGTCTTTGCCCCAGAGAGACAGCAGCACCACAGCTACTGAGGTTCTGCCACATGAAGGGGCAGAAGAACTGGACAGCTGAACACTGAGTGCATTGGATCTTGCCTGAAAGTGAGGTGTTAACAGAATACTTGGATTGAGGATATCACCTTACTCCATCAAAAAGTTATACGTACATAAATCTTAAATGACTTGCAGCATGAAAACAAATTGCTAAGCCTCCAGCTGAGATTTCAACTCATTTTGAGTTTCTAATTATGCTTGAACAGCTCTTGAAAACACTGAGATCTGTTTCTGACTGCATAGCAAAGCATCAAATGGGCAAGACAAATATTGTAGTAACCTTCACAAGCAATCTGATAGTTACTGTGGAATTCATCCTCTGCCCTTTATCTTCTCTGGGGAAGTCAGTACTGATTATGAAAACACAATAATAAGACATTCCAGAAATTTATAATTTTTTAAATCTATTTTTAACATTTATTTCAAAATTTTAAGCAAATACTGTGGTGTTATCTTTCCGTTTCCATTCTCTATTCTATGGAAGAAGTATTTAATAGACATACTTTGATGTCAGTACAGATTCACAGGCAGATGATTTTCTTCTGAACAAACTTGTTTCTGTAAATATAAATGCAATGCAAACATAACTGGCACAGTCCTGTCTATCGTAACAGCTGTGATTAAATCATACCTGTTTCTATTGTCAAGGATGTTTATTAACCTGCACTTTGCAATGAAAGGGCAAACAACTGTGACTAAACCCATACTTTAGCAGCAGCAGGATAGAGATGTTAAATTCTGGACTGCGCCAGCCTCACATTCCTCCAGCTCTGGAAATAGTCTCAAAGACAGTCTTTTCCATTTTTCCTTTTTAGTTTTTGGAGTTTCTTTATATAGAGATTATTTACTAGGCTCTTCAACTTTGCTATGTCACATATCTGAAGAAAAAACAGTGCAAAATACATAGCATGAAACATACTGGTTTTCAACATTCCTTTTTCAAGCATTTTCTGGGACCTTTTTAGGAGAAAAATTGTTCACAGAAAATTTTCTTGTATGACCTTAGTATTGTCATCTCTTCCTCACTGAGGAGGATCACTGAGGTACAGACAGCACCAACACCTGGATTTTACCACTCAGATGCCACTGGCATGCTCAGTGACCTTGGGTTAATCACTTAACTTCTCTGTACTTCAGTAAAACATCAATGGGGTCTATATGGCCAAATAAATACAATGAAGAAGCTTTTTATGTGCCTCAGAAAGTAACCAGTGGCACATAAATGCACAGTACTGCTGTAAAATTGTAACTGAAAAAGACAAAATTAAGCCAAATATCGGTAGCTATTCTTAAGAACTCATGCAACTTGCACATTCAATCATTAATATTTTCATGCAGTTTGTGTCTCCTGACGGTCTCTCCTGACTTTACCTTACCTCGGCAAGGTACCTTATTGCAGCTCATTAAATACTGGCAAAGTATGCAAATTTGTCAGGTTGCTCCTCACAGAAAAGGCCACCTGTATGAAGTGTTTGTAGGTACAGTGTGTCTGTCTGAGCTTTTTAGAAACCTAAAAAACAACACTACAAAATACAAACAGATTTTTAATTTCTGCAGTATTACCACCTCAGTTCCTTCTTCAGCATTACAGTTGTGTAATCTCTATCCTTGGAAGTTTCCAAGATCTAACTGGTTAGAGCCCTGAGCAACCTGGTCTGGTCTCAGAGCTGACCCAGCTTTGAGAGAAGGCTGGAGCCCTCATTTGGTCCCTTCTAACCTGAATTATTCCACGATCCTTTCCAGCAGTTTCTTTCTGCCTTCTTCCTGATGTTTTTCAGGATTTCTCTTCTAGGCTAGGGACTCTAATACAGAGATTGTTATCTTGGCAGAAAATTCAGGTGTCCAATCTTTATTAAGTTTGTTTTTATGAAAGGTTCAGTGTATTGCAGGAAAAATCAGTATTTATGGTAGATTTGCATATTATTTGGTTTTGATTAAAATGTCAGTTTTACCAAAGCTTCTGGAACCTTCAGGAAATTGGAGGAAAAAACCCACCAAGTTATTTATACTTTTCAGTTCTTCTTTGTAATTTCTGCTACTTTTTAACTGATGTCTGTATGTTTCAAATGTTGGGTTCTGGCCTGTTGTGCCTGATCCATTGCCTTCTCCAGTTTCCAGAAACTGATGTGGATGAACTTGCAGTAAACATTTTAAGTGATTAAAGCCCTGCAAAGGACACTGAGTTACATGTGAAAATCACTGTTATGAATTACCTTTTTCTTCATGAAAATTAGAATTTCTTCAGGTTTTCACCTCTGCATTAGCCTGTGTTTGCAACAGTACATTAGTTTTATGTTCTGCGCATTTTCAACCTGCCTAACTAGCTCTCTAAACTATTTTCCAACTCCAGTAGAGGTCAATTTTTCAAGCTTTTCAAGTAATAGCAGTGAGCTGTATTATACCTTTTTCCCTCTTTCTACTGTCTGATAGGAGCCATTACCGCCATTTGGCAAACAGCATGCTTTTACTTTTTTTTTCCTTATTCCTTTCTTGAAGAGATTCTGTAAGAGTTATAAAAAGCAGACCAGCTCTGCAAGCACGTATGGAAGAATTCTTCCTGTCTGTAAAAGGCAATGTGAAAACAAAATAACTTACATTCAAAAGTTATTAAAATGACTGCTGGAGTCAGGAACCAAAAGAAAGAAGATCAACTAAGACACAGTTGTTTTTACGTCCACCTTACCTATACTTAAGATTTTTCACCAAATTGTTGCTGCTATTTTATCTTCTTTAAGCATTATTCTATATGCAAACATGGCCACTTTCAGTATTTTTCTTTTACGGATTTAAGATCTGTAATGCTGAACCAAAATATCTTCTTTTTTTTTTTTTCCCTCCCTTGCATATACCAGCTGGTATAAATGGCTCCAGTGAGTAATTTTCCTTAAGGGCCTCTACGTAAGTCTGGCATATTCTCTGACTATTCACATTACTGAAGGTTGCTTACAGCTTTGAGCAAAACAGTGAGAGTACTGCCATCCTCATGATCAGGCATCCAAGGAGACAACTCCTTTTATAAGTTACAGAAAAAAGGACTCTCTGTTTGCTCAAACACTTGCACACTCTTCAGTTTCTTGCCAAAGGCTGTTCACACTTCAAGCTCCTGCTGGATTCTGGATATACAAGCCGAGCAATCTACCCATGATCAGTGAGTCACCATGGCATGATTATCCTATGATTAAACCACTTTTGCTTCCTTTTGCTGTGGCCACTCCACACTGGAATCTTTCCAGATAAGTCCACATACTCCTGCTCAGAGACCTGTTGATCTCTTCAGTACACCACGTTTGAGATTGTAGCACCAAGGATTGTTGGATTGAGCACTACAGAAAGGCAATAAATCACAATGCCAAACTTAATAATTTCTACGATTCTCTGTTCTCATCCTCTTATCTGGTTCAGCCAGAACAATCAGCATGATTTTCCAGTTGTGGGAAGCCAGGTGGAGGAAGCACTGCTATGAGTTTTTGTTTACCTTTGGTAATCACAATAATGACTACAAAGAAGCCCCTGCACAAATGACTAGGGAATACAGAAGAATCAGCAAAAAGGTGATGCTGCAATGAGGAGCTGGAAGGTGGGTAACAGTTGTTTTGGGACACTGAGATGTACCCAGGTCTATTTTCATCTATATAAACTTAATCCACAAATCAAACTGAATCCAACGCAGTAATAAAAGTGACAGATAACTCACAACAAAACATGGGTATGAGACAGGTTTTCGGGAAAAAGCCTCAAACAACTGCAGTGATCATATGAGCAGTCCCTAAACCTCAGCCCGCTGTGGTGCTATGAACTAGTGGGCAGCAGAGGGCACGGACATGCTCAGGGGCATTCCAGCTCTGCCTTGGAACCCCAGGAACAGAGATGGCCACAACTGCCTTTTGTTCGTTGGAAGAGATCTGTAGCTCTTTATGACATCCCCAAGATTTTTGTGCCTTAAAGATTAAAACCTGTCAGCCAGAGACAGTGTTGCCCTAGTGTCTTACGGAATGTTTCTGCTCTCTTTCACAATGTACTGAGGGGTATTTTCTCTATGTATTATACTGGTATCTACTGTAACCTAAGCAGTACAAGATGCCAGTTTTCTAAGACTGTATTTCAATCTTTTTAGATGTTTGCAAAATGGTGGTATCCTTAAAAGAACAACCCCATCATGCAGAGGACTGAAGGAAAACTCTAATTTAACTAAAGAGCCCTAAAGCTGCCTCAGTTCAGACTTGTTCCCAAGAGAACACTGCTGGGAGCCAACTACTGCCTCTTCCTTCTCTGCTTTCTGTTGCTAGCTCGACTAAATCTATTTTTTACTGACATGCCACTTATAAATATGCTGTGAAATGTGGACAAAATGCAAAGAGAATTTGCAAGTTATGTTGATAAACATTTGACATCAGTTTCCAAAACCTAGAAATAGTTTTGTGATGCTCTGAACTCTGGTAACACAGGGATGATATTACACAGTATAGCATTTTTGTGGTGTAGTTGCACAGAAATGTCAGCTGTTAGAGGAACAGCTCCCTGATGTGAAAGAGCATATTCTAGCATCTTTACACTGAGACTATTGTACATAGTGGCTCTTGATAAGTAGTTTGCTGTGCTTCTGATTTTCTGTGTAACTACTCAAGTCAACTTGTTCAGTTTAATCACCTACGAACTAAAAATAAAATACATGTTCAACATCTTGTGATGGATATGTTATATAAATGCTACTTAGTACGGTAATAATTTCTTTGCTATATTCACAATTTTCTTACATAGCTCCAAACAGAATTTGAAACATCTTGATAACACTTCATTGACACCCTTTACTTTTCAACTTGGATTTTAAACATGGGTGTCCTCCTCTGCTCAATCCACTTTCAGCCTTGTTCTCTCTGATCTTTCTCCTGATCCCCTGACAGAAGTTGCTCTGTCATTTGTGCTGCTTCAGCAGTCTCAAACTCTTGACTGCCTTTAACCTACTGAATCACTTCCTGACTTTATGTGATGCCTGTAAACTCCTCTTCACCTGAATGTGAAGACGAGCACTTCAATCACATTTCTCCATTCTAGCAAACTCACAAGCTGGAATGAGGTTTGCAAGATAGTAATTTTTGCTGCATTTCAAATCCAGCTTTTCTTTCACCATCTCTGTTATTTTCCTTTTGTCTTGCTAGGTAAACTGCCTGCACTTACTTTGATAGAGCTTATACCTCTTTCCTTCTGTTCTTTTCGTAAATAGCTTTGAACAACAACAAAAATAATGTTATCTAAGGATGCAGGTACATTTACAAAATGTCACAAAAACATATTTTTGGCAATAATCCCAGGGCAAAACAAAGATATTCTGGGAAGGCCTAAATTCAAAAATAAATTCTATTCTAAACCAGGGGTCCTGTGCTTTTTCAGAGGAATGAGTTCTTTCATTCCTTACATACTAGGACATTGAACACAGTAAGGTCCTCATTGCAATGAGTTAGGAGTCACGGAGTTACAACACTGCCTCACGTCTACATACTTTTCCTCACATTGCCCTGAGTGAAGCCTCCCATCTGCTGCCAACATCCCTCTTCCCAGCGTGCAGCAGCAGAGTAACCACAGCAATTATCTGAAAGAAAATGACGAGGATTCTATCTACCTCATTTTCAGTTGTCTCTTAAAGGAGGTAAGAGCTGGAAATAGAGGTAAGAGGCAGCAGCTAGCTATTTCTGCAATGAAATAATGAAGAGAGCATGGCAGTAGCTCTATGGAAGAACCAGTGGAGTTTGTTCACTGAGTGCAGCAATAGAATCAAAGATATTTAAAGCTGTCCTTCCATTCTAGTCCCCTCCTCATCAGGTGACCCTGCATATGTTTTTATCTGTCCATATTTCTTCAGGCAGATATGGCACTTAATTTCTTCTAGAAGGTGCAGCCCAGGGGAAGGCAAGTCATATCTGTATTGCCTGAACATGGTCCATGCCTGGGGCTCCAGCAGTTCCTTGTGTAAATTAGCAGAATGCTACAAGCCCGCGTCATCATGCCCCCTCCTAGGGTGGGAGCTGGAGTGGGGAAAACACAGGCCTCTTCACATCAAGTATATAATGGGAATTCTCTCCTGGACTCTCACAAGTCCTCTGAAATTCTCCATGTCACTGCAGCATACAGGAGGAAATCAGACTCCCAGCTGAGCTAAGGGAAAAATAGAACCCTTACTCCTCAGTAAGATGATGTATTTCTTTGACTAACTGACTGTCAGAAATAAAAAGAGATATAAAAACTACATTCATAACCTGAAAAATAAAACTTTATCTAAGCTAAACCTGCACAGAGGCCAAAGCACTAGAAAAGTGCTGGAGGACCATGATGGCAACAGGACACTTACTATGAATGCCAGGCTTCCACATTCTTCTGCATGTCTGCTGCTTGTGACATTTCTGCAGCCTTAGAAAAAATTCAGCTACAGCCCAGACAATGGTAAATTCTGCTTTGTTTGTGACTATCTCGTTATTTTCCTTATAATAAATGCTATTATTTTTAATGTTTCTACATACGAAACAGTTCATATAAAATACTGATCTAGTACTTTACAGCTGCTTTCAGACATACACAGGAGGCACTCTTAAAACCTATTTGTATCACCAATCTCAATCATTTTATAGCCAAAAAGTGCCATTCTTCAGATGGATTTCAGTGCCCTGTGGAATCAATAGATGCTGTATATGGTATTGCAGTGTTTCCAGATTTCCACTCTGCAGATGGTCATGGCATTTTCCACATGACTACTACTGTAATACCAGAACCACATAAGTAATTTATAAGTAACTGATATATCCCAGCACTTTATAGCACCCTGTGCAGTATTCAAAGCTGAACAGAGAATACAAAAGAAACAATAGCATGTCTCCTTGTTTTTAATTTTATAGAAACCATATATGCATCCAGGAAAAGTAGAAAAGCAGAACAAATACTCATATGTTAGCTAGCACGTGAAAAATATCAGAACTTCCATTTAATACAATTAACTAAAATGGAAGAGAATTACAAAGGACATGCCCAGAGAAAATAAAATATTATTTTGTGGTGTGGTCAAGCCTCTGAAAATACTGTTACCATTGATCTGAATTCACTTGTATAATTGTCAATTACTTTGTTACTGGAGAAAGAGGTGTCTAATTGCTGAGAATTACCTTTCTGTCTTTGTTTTCCATCTTCTTTCTCCTTCCATTGGGCTAAATAGATACACACTTTATTTTTGCCTTTTCTTATGACAAGATGTAATAAAATAACTTTTAAAAAAGTTAGTAACAGGAGATATGGGTTGAAAAATATCGAGGAATACAAAATAAATTGTATGGCTTTTGTTGTTAAGAAAATAGGGGGTGAAGAATGAGATCCCACCAGCTTTTAACCTTAAAGTATTCAATGTATTATGTAGAAATCTCACAACAAAAAATAATTTAAAAAAAAAGTTACCACTGGTATCACAAGTAAGTATTCAGGACACACGAATACCATTTTCTGCTTGGTTCTAAGCATATTTCATTTCCATGCAAAGCTTCCTAGTTAAATATTTTCTTTAGACTCCTAATGAGGAAATTCAGGCACTATTATTTCAGGTATTGGGATCCTGGGCACACCAAGAGACACCTGCACGGCCCCCCACTCCTTCCAGCTATGGCTGCACATGTGGCGCAGATCAATCTCAGTAGCAGCAATATTGTAGTTCCATCTCAGAAGAAACTTATTAAAATATTCTTCTGAGTGACCATAACAAACCTGTTTCAGAGTGCAGGTGGAACAGACAGAACTATTACAACACAGGAACTGGATGTGAGTGTCTGACACCACTAAGACAGTAAATTGTAATCAAATCATAATTCAAATCTAAATTGGTGATATGTTCCCTTTAACGAGTTTGATGGATCTCCACTGTGCTCTCGTGCAAAAGCAAACATCAGAAATCAGAATATTTGATCTTGTTCTGGAAATGTGCTCACCTGCAAATGCCAAACAATTCCACTTTGGCCAGAACCTGGGCTCTGTGAATGGTGGGCCATTTCAGAGTAGAACACAACCCCTGATGAGGACTGCAAGGGAATCACTTAATAGTTGGAATGTCTTTGTTTCAACACAAATCTCCTTTTATGAAGCTAATATCAAACTATCAACAATTTTTTACGAATACAAAAGAAGTGCTTACTAACCAAACCTTGATAACTAAAAAGGAATAGATTTCTTTTCCGGTACGTGAGTAGTAAGTTAAAAAAAAAGTTATTCTTACATTAGTCTAGTGATGTAGATTTTGCTTACAGAGCCCTGGGCATATAAAAATAAATTCATATCTGCAGTATATGTTCAGTGCCAACACATCAGTGATCATGGAGAAAGTGAATTTAAATTACCCATTTTGCCCCTGAAGTTTAGTCTCCAGCACAATTTGGAAACAGATCAGCACAAATTAACTGTATCAGTAAGGACCTTAATGGGATTTCACAGGATCCAATAGAGTACAGACTCAAGAGAACAGGTCTGAACTCAAGCCTTGCTTTCTCTTTTCCACCTCCATGATGTGAAGCCCAGCCTGAGGTTGGTGATGAAGGCACCTGTGCTGCTCTTAGGTCAACATTCCAGCTGGGGAATCCCTATGCAACCCGTCAAGCCAGTTCTGAGGTTCAGTTGTCACCAAAGCAGCCTGAATTGGCCAGTCCAATCAGCTACAGCATATTACAAAATGTTTTCCTTTTCCTTTTTTTTTTAATCTGCTTATCAATGAGGTCAATTAAGAATACAGCACTTCTGAACATTACAGAGGTGACCATTGCAGATCTAGTAGCTCAGTTAGGTAGACACCATGTCTTCAGAGAAAATTTGACATTGGTTTGTAAAGACACATGAAGAAGAGGGGAACATTCATTTTTTATTATGTGAACTCCCACATGTGATGTCATGAGGAATTTGTGTGGGAACTTATTTACAAAACGGGAACTTACTGTCATTACACTGCACTGAAGAAGGAAAAAAAATGACCATGCTATAAGTCAAATGTCACAGCAGAATTTAATATGCTGGAATTCTTGGAAAGTGTTCTAATGCTTTCAGCTCAAAAGTAGCGTACAATGCTTTTTATAGCAAGGAATTTTAATTATTATTAGTTTTTGGCAATCCCCATAGTCCACTAGCATTTTCTAACCCACAGAGATTAAAACCTGAAGAGAAACAGAAGGTGGTAGGAAAATGAAGAATGACTAATTGAAGTGTTCAACATCTACTTATCCATGACTTAATAATATAGATATGTGAGCAGGAGTTCAAGATCAAGACATTGTTCCTGTTTTCTCCCCAAATGTGCCATTATTAATCAACTGAATTTTTGTAACAGCCAAAACAGGTCAGAGAGAAGTGGGGAAGTGACTGTATCACATAAGGGATGGAGGGTGTAGTATCTGGACTGAGGAGAGATTAGCAAAACAGTTTGCCTAGAGAAGAGAAAGAAATCCAGGAGAGCTTTTTTCTTCTACCAAATCACAGTACTGGCATCTGTGACCCTTAAATGTAAGTCAGTCTTAGTGGATTTATGGGTAAAAAAGTTCCTGGCCTGCAGTGCTTTCAGTATGAAGACATGCTGACACGACCAGGTTTCCACAGTCTTCACCTCATTTCTTCCCCTTTTTACTTTCCAATCCATACCTTATCTTACAGGGCAAACGCGGCCTCTGTTCCCCAGGTCCTGATCTGTGTCCACTGCAGCCTCCCCTCGACATGTCACTGGAGCTGCCACGTAGCCATGAAGAACACCAGGCTCAGACAATCCAGGGAAATCCCACAGCTTTGCCCTATGAGTTTTGCCCTATTCCTTTGCCCTATGAGCCACATCCTACTCCCCTCCTGAATGGCACTTCATAGCCTCCTGCCTGTTCACCAACCATTTTCTCATGCTGCTCCAGACTGCAGCATGTACCTTCGGGCTCCAGACGGTTGACTAACTCTTTCTCAGCCACCAAAGGTGTGACTCAGGTTTGCTGCTAGTGGCAAGAACACACACTGTGATGAACATCTAGAAGGAATACTTTGGACGTTGCAATTTTGATCAAGGCAGCAAAGGAATTATTTCAGTACCAGCTCAGGGAAGCTTGTCCACTGTAGCTGTGCAGCTGCTGTGCTGTAGCTGTAGCACAGGTGTTTATGGAGAAGATGAAGCAATGCTCCCAGAAGGCTCCACGCCTTCACCTGCTGACTTGTTCACTCTGAGCACGGAAGCCATTTTCCCCAGTGATGCCATTCGCCAGAAGCCTCTTTTATTGGGGGAACAGGAGAAAAAGTATTTTGGGAAAGTTCCTGTGATGCGACAGTGACAGTGGTGTTTCTATCCCAAGCAAACCCTGAGCAACAAATTTTCCCTCTGAACATGCAGTGAAAATATTCTGAAGACCTGGTCAGCACCAGTTTGATGGGATGCCCTACGCTCCCTCTCTTCACTCCAAAATGCACTTCAAAAATGAAAGAAAAGAAGCACATGAGACTAGAAGCTAATTAGCATTTCCTGTTACATTTTTAATTGCTGATGCAAGTTTTAGTATAAAGAGACAGCAATTTCCTTCTAGGTGGCTAAAAATCACAGTTAGAAAGGATCCTTATTCCTCTGCACTAGCATTTAATGAACTATGGCAATGCAGTATTGTCTGTAAGAAAAAGACTTGCTCAGTAGCCTTCTCCACTTTCCAGAATATTCTGCATCACCTCATCCCAGGGATGTGCCCTCACGGGGCACAATTTCCCTAAGAAACATGCAACAAACACCAAAAATTTCACAGTATTAAAAGATCCCTTAGGATTCATTATACGCTATATGCTATTACGTTACATGCTATATGAATAATAAAACATTATACAACTTGTAAAACTGCTATATTTGTGGATTTGCATAATATAAGTTTTACATAAAAGTAAAACTTTGATTTGTCATGGAAGCTTCTTTGATGATTAACATTTATCAACATTCAACAGTCAAAAGCTATCAGATGTCAGTGTTGTCCTCGTTAATCCTTTTCCCCTGGGAAATGTCTTGAGGATCTGTAGGCTGCTGTACTGAGCTCCCCTTCAGCACACAAAATTCATCCAGATATCTGCAATGACAAAGTTCCTACCAGATAATTTTTGTTATTCTGGGAGGAACTGAACTTCTTGCCACTGAAAGAGATTACTTTGTAGTTAGCAGTCAAACAAGCACTCATAACAACTTCTTATTAGTATTTCTCTAGGCCCTCCGCTACTTTCACAAGTCTCCCTGTAAACTTAATGCTTGAAATTTAGTTATACAACTTGAATTTTCACTGATTGATTAGGACAGATGATAAGAGAAACACTGTTCTTGCACATCTTTGTTTCTGCTGCTTACTTTACCATACTGCCATCACTGTACTTAAAATCTTCTTTGGAAAGGCTAAAGAAATTCCCTTCTGGACACAGGACAGCATCTCATTCACTCAGGAACAGTAAAATTTTCTCTAATGTGCTCTCTAACCCAAAAACAATCTTGAAACTCAAGACAGTAACATATGGTCTATCAGGAACCACCTTGCCCTTCTCTGGTCTCACTAGGCTAGGGCCATGTAAAAATCTACATCCATCAAAAGTTATTAAACTTTAATAATTAAGAAAACTTACTCGGGTGTTTTCAGCTGGAAACTTTCTATCTGTCACCTGCTACTTCCAGATAGATAAACTCACAGATGGGAGAGACTGCAGATCAGAAATCATAAACCTTGCAAGCACTGAAGTACAGAAATAGCATAGCAGAAACTCATTGTCTCCGTTTCTCCCATTCCTGGAGAAAAGAGAGACAATAATATTAATGGATAATTACGTTTTTTCTTTGCAGGCACTTCAACATCTGAAGGGCCACCCACTGGGCCCAGGAGTGTCAGCAAACCCATCTGGCTACAGGAGAAAAGAGAAGGGAGCAATCAGCAGCATTAATTAAAGAAATGTGAAAGTGGGGCACCAAATTCAAATTCTTCCACAGGTGTGGGAAGGCAGGAACTGCGAGAGTTGATAGTCTTGAAATAATGGAAAACTGAAAACAGAATTTCTACAGATCACACACAATGTTGAGCACCAGCAAGTCCCTGCAGGCGCTCCTGCCAGGGCAGCACCTGCACAGCACTGCTCATTTCCCAGGGGCCCTCACGGGGCAACATCCCTGGGATGAGCATCCACCAAGCCAGGCCCTGGTACAGGACCTTTGACTAGCAGAAGGGAATGTGCAGAGACAACAGCTCCCTCCTGCCCGTGGAATTCTGCCAGCTCCTGCCTGCTCCTCCCAACTCCCAACAACCACCACCTCCAGCCATTCAGGACCAACATTGTTCCTTGTTCCCCAGGAGATGCTGAATTTGAGCAAGTGCAGAAGGCACATGAGCACCTGTCATGTGATCTGTGGAAAAATACTGTGCCAAAATACTGCGCCAAAATACTGCAAGAAGAGGCACGAGAGGAAGAAAAATAAAAGGTGCAGATACAACTCCCTTTAACATGACTGATTTAAAAAAAATCTGACCGGTTGTGAGGTTTATATTATAAATATTATAATATTTTAATTCCTTGTTGGCAGCAGCTAGTCTCATTTCATTGCCTTTAATTTCTCCTCAGGTCTATCTGCAAGTTTAATACAGGTCTTTGTGCATGCTCAGGACTTGTTCACTTAATTGAGTGAAACTAGAAGCCACAGTTATGCCAAAAGGTTTTATTAGAGTATTAGAGAATAATCACCAATCTTTCCCCAACCTCTCCCCAATTAGACTGCACAAAGATTGAGATGATGTTTATTTAAACGCAGGCATGCTGCACTGTCTACTGCAGTTCTTAAAATCAGTCAGACATGAAAAACTCCACAATTACAGGGTCTCCTCATTCAAGAAAATAAAGGAAAGCAGTTTAAAAAAATTGTTAACATCAGTATCACCACTACAACATACTCCAAAAAATTCCACAATGCTGTGCTTGTATTTACAATCTCTCTTGATGAGTCCATGTCCCATTTATGAAGATAAGGAGAATACTCCTTGCAAACTGTGATGCTGTGCCAGTATTACAATGTTGGGGTATTTTTCACTTCCGTAAACTAGCTAAGAAATCCACCGGTGTTCCCAGTCCATCCGAACTAAAACTCCTGTTTTCTAGATATGTTGATATTATGATCTATGATACATTTTTTTAGTTACCGATACACTACTTGCAACACTGCTTCCAAATTATTTTGAAGGTAGAGCTCTCTCCTTCAGCTTTCTAAAAATGGACTTTACCCCCCCCTTAGCAGCTGAATAATTACTGGCTCCATGTTGTCTGGGGGATGGCTTCAAGAGCAGGAAGAATTTGGCAAGATGCTCCACTGTCAGTTTTATCCTTCTTCTTTGCACCTTCTCCCTTAAATCAACATATTCCTAGTTGTTTTCCCCTTTCTTTTCCATTCCTTATTATACTTGATAGTCAACCTCTGCTTGTGTTTTGCTCCCCTATTCTGAACTTCTGTACCCAGTTACCATTAACTAATTTTAGGACTCAGCTTGCCTTGATGTGTTTACATACTCTTTTAAGATCACTTAAGCAGAACAAAAGGCCATTTTAAGCAATGAACTGAACTCCGAGGATGAGAAACAGGGTGAAGCAGGCCCATCCTGTTTTAGGAAAGGCAGTTTGGAAATCAGGACCAGAAAGCTCAGTTCCTATGTATCTAAATGATTTGAGCATGGACTAGGGTGTGTGATAACGGTGGCATCTCGCTCATGCTGCTCTGAACAGACTGACTGTACAGTCCCTGCTTTCGACTGAGCAAAGCAGCAAACAACTTCTAGCTTTAACAGCTGGCAATACAATACACAAACCTCTCCACCATACTTTCCCTGATAGCTCCCAACTTCACTGGAGGCTACAGTTTTTAATTCTTTACACTGGAGCTAAGGGAAAACCAGGTGTCCTTGGCTGCAGCTCAGCGTCCCACCTTAACAAAGCTCAAGAACAGTTCCAGAACAATGTTCAAACACAGACCAACAAAAAAATTTCTAACAAAAAAATTTCTAACATAGACTTGTCAGACTGGAAATGTAGTTAAACCGCGTATGAACATTATCCTGCTCTATCAGACTTCAAGAACAATTCGCAGAGCCTAGAAATCATTTGTGTATGGTCTTGGAATTAAACACGGTCATCAGTCACCTTTGCCATGCAGAATTTTCCTTCATTCACACACACACACACACACACACACACACACACACACACACACACACATTCCTCAGAGGATGTTGGATGTTTCTGGAGAACCTTTTGCTCTAATACCTGTATTCTAAGAATCATTTATTTTGAATATTAAAATAATTCATTTTGAATACAGTTTGCCTTTATGATGACCATTTTATTCACACTATACTTCAACGACACCCACCTGGTCAGGATATATTGATGGTTTGTGTACAGACCTGGTACAAATCTATATCTGAAAGCAGTAAAACTTTTTCATTCTGCTGACATGTTTTCAACCTGTCCTCTGCCTGCCAAAATAAAACCCTTGAAAGCAGACTCCATATGACTTGCCCCTCAACTACAGATTCTGTCAACTTACATTATCCATAGTAACAGTAATATTTAAGAAACACCCTCTAGTGAAACGCTTACACTGTTTTTCTAGCTTGAGTCAAATAAATATCAGATATCAACACTACCACAAACATATCTTAATTCTGATAAACAGCTCAAAGTGGAATTTTGTTTTTCTAATTCCTTAAACCTATTAATAGTTTACATCACATTTCTTTACTTTCATTCAAAACCTGTATTTTTAATATTAAAATGATCTTGTGCTTAGTAGCAGCAAGTTGTAGGAAGAAAATTAATGGAAATTTAAAAAGGTAAACAGTATTGAGGGGCTATTTCTTCCGTCATCAAAGTCCAGTTAAGCGTTTTTTATTTCATCTTAAAATACACTTTTGACTCCCTCTACCAACTCTCAGTTTACTAAGGAAAATCTGCGCACAAATCTTTATAACTTAAATTAAAAAGTCATTCATGTGTTTTAATGACAAAGAGAGCAGAACTGCAACCTGGAAGGACACTGGAAATACGCAATGTTAATTGATTATCACGCCAAACTGATCTTTCCAGATGAAGTAAAAGCCAGATCTGACAAATGTATGTAGTTCCTGACTACTAATAGCCTCCAGTGAAATGATGACAACACGACTACATTGCTTCCTTTTACAAGCTCGTTTACAATATGCTTTGTTGATGATATTTAAACAATAGTTAGTGCCAAATGGGATTAGCAATGCTGATTACAATAATCAGTTTTCTTGTTCAAAATAAGAAAGTGTCTGTTCAACATTTTTCTAAGTTTCCTAGGAAAATAAACTTGATTTATCATCTTGCTTAGCTGCTACCTCTACCCAATAACAGTAGATTGAAACACTGAAGAATATTGAGGACAGGGCTCTGTGAACAGTGAACAATTTAGAGGCTATCTTTATTGGGAAAGATATGGCAGTAAGAGGTTTAGGGCATGAGGGCACTAACTCACAGAAAATGACATGTTAAGGATTTCTGCTGCTGTTTGCTGCTTTGCTCAGTTGAAAGGAGGGACAGTACAGTTTTTCCAGCAGTCAAACTTTGGAGAATATGTTGGTTTTATTAACTCTTCTAGGGTCAATAAAATATAATTATATTTTTAATCCTTTTTCCAAAACTGAGAGAAACTGAATTGAAAACCTACACACACATACACAAATGCAAACTAAACTGAAGGAGGGAAGAATTCTGTTCAGCAAGCCTGCCATAGGTTTCACTTGTTACTGCTGCAAAGGTTTAAATCTAGTTCTAAGAAATAATGAAAGAGATGTAGAATGAGAACTGCTATTTTAACTGGTATCAGCAAAACATTGCTTCATCTGTATACAGATAACATGGAATCAATTTTGTACTGTATAGCCTCAAATGACAGACAAAACACAGTTCCTCATCAAAAGTCTGACATTACTACCTTTAAATTTAAAAGTAAAATCCAGCTTCAAATAGGAGCCCACATACTTTGGAAAGTCCACAGTAAGTTTATCAGTATGCTGGCCAAAATAGGTCTCCAAATGCAATCTGTTCTAACTAGAGCCAGAAATCATTTCTGCCCAATTTGTGCGCAGGTCCTTTGCTGGGCCAGGGAGCAAGAGCTGAACATTTGTGACCCACACCCTGAAATACCTCTGCACAGCCCCAGCTAGGGAGATACAGCACAGAGCCACCATAAACATGGGATTTCATACCATCTGGAAGCAGCACAGCTCACTTGCCTCCCATACCCTTGCATGGGGCCATGACTTTCCTGGCATGTGCTAATGTATAGCTCTCTCCACAGGGTAGTCCATGACCTTCAAACAAGAAACAGTGGTACAAAATAGATATATACACTAGAAATCTAGGAGGTATCATTTACAAACAGTAAAACATCTTGCATTCAGTCTTGACATGAAAAAGCCAAAACCATGGTATTTTTGCCTGAAACTCTGCTAATGACAACACACAGTTGCTGTAGTTTAAAAATATCCCTTCTAAGTACTCTTTTGAAAAAAACTATAAATAGTCTGTAAAAACAAGTGAATTTAACATCTCTATTATTTGAATAAATAACACAGTAATTCAATATTAGGTGTGGTCTTAAGGTCACAAATTTCAAAGACTATTAGGAAAACAGAAAATTGAGGTCAAAATCTTGCATAAAGCATGCAGAGTTTTTTGTGGTAGAGCTGAGGGAGTGCATATCCCCTTGCTAATAAATTGCTACCACTGGCAGACAGTGCATAAATCAGAACTGCTCAACCATGAAGATATCTGGATTATATATCAGAGTTTTTAACAGTTTGCTTACATAGCTCAGCCAGTACAGAGTTAAGGAAGAAGCCTCTCATCAAGTAATTCAGTTGGACCTGTTCCTATTGCTACCAATGCCAATAGGAGAGTAGCCCTAGAATTCAGGAAGAACAGGACAGGATCCAAAGTTGTGGTGTGATCAGTTCTACTGTTTATATTAATGCTGTAACTATCAGTTTCCAACTGGAGATGATGCTATTGATGGTAATGAGACTTATCAACACCAATTCCATTTGCAGCTTGGCCTTAATCCAAGTGAAGTAAATTACATTCAGGCAAATTAAAGAATCCATTCACTAATCAGATTTTAACTTTTATTCTCATCAAAAAGTTTCCATCAATGCAACTTTTGCCTAATATAGTTCTAGAAATTTACTCGCTAAAATGATCTTTTAAAAATCGTATCTACGGATAAACACATGCACAGAAATTCCTCTTGAGAATGTTCACTTCCTTCTGTTTTCAGCCTGCCCCATAGGTTTGGAAGAAAGCTGTTTCTAAATTAGCTCAAAATCATTACTGTGACTCGATAGAGACACAGCATATTAAACATGTTTTGACACGAGGTAACATTCTATCACCACTTTGCAGTTTGCCCTGGTAAACTTTACCAAAAAATCACAGAATCAGTCATAGAATGCTTAGGGTTGGAAGGGACCTCTGGAGATCATCTAGTCCAAACCCCTTGCTAAAGCATGTTCAAGTAGAGCAGTTTGCACAGGATCACATCTGGGTGGGTTTTGAATATCTCCAGATAAGGTGACTTCACAACCTCTCTGGGCAACCTATTCAGTGTTGAGTCACCCTAAAAGTAAAGGATTTTTTTCTCATATTCAGATGGAACTTCCTGTATTTCAGTTTGTGCTCGTTGTCCCTTGTCCTCTTGCTGGGCACCACAGAAAGGAGTCTGGTCCCATCTTGTGACACCCTCCCTTCAGATATTTGCATGCATTTATGAGGTCCCCTCCCAGATATCTCTTCTTGGGGCTGAACAGGCCCAGTTCCCTCAGCCTTTCCTCGTAAGAGAGATGCTCCAGTCCCTTGATCGTCTTTGTTGCCCTCCACTGGCCTCACTCCAGGAGCTCCGTGTCTCTCTGTGCTGAGGAGCCCAGGATCACCTCCCTCGACTTGCTGGCAGTGCTCTTCCTGATGCATCCCAGGATACCATTGGCCTTCTTGTCCCCCAGGGCACACTGCTGGCTCACAGACAGCTTGTTGTTCACCAGGACCCCCAGGTCCTTCTCCACAGAGCTGTTTTCCAGCAGGTCAGCCCCTGGCCTGTGCTGGTGCCTGGGGTTATTCCTCCCCAGGTGCAGGACCCTACACTTGACTTTGTGGAACTTCCTCAGGTTCCTGCCCGCCCAGCTCTCCAGCCTGTGCAGGCCTCGTTGAATGGCAGCATAGCCCCCTCTGCATCAGCCGACGTGCTGAGGCACGCTCTGTCCTTCAGGCCGGGTCACTGGCCAGGGAGTCGCACAGCACTGGAGCCAGCACTGATCCCCAGGGACACTGCTGGCTGCAGGCCTCCAACTAAACTCTGTGCCACTGACCACAACCTCCAAGCTCTGCCTTTCAGCCACTTCCCAACCCACCTCACTGCCCACTCAGCTAACCCACACTTTCCAAGCCATGAGGATATTATGGGAGAGTTTCCAATGCTTTGCTGAAGTCAAGGTAGACAGCACCCACTGCTCTCTCCTCATCTAGCCAGCCAGTCCTGCCATCATAGTAGGCTATCAGGTTGGTAAAATGTGATTTCCCCTTGGTGAATGTATGTTGACTACTCCTGATAGCCTTTTATACCTCCACATGCTTAAAGATGGCATCCAGGATGAATTGTTCCATTACCTTTCCAGGGATGGAGGTGAGGCTGAATGGCCTCCATCTTGCCCTCTTTGAAGACTGGAATGACATCTGCTTTCCTCCAGTCCTCAGACTCTCCTGCTCTCCATGGCATTTCAAAGATGATGCAGAACTGCTTGGCAATAACATTTGCCAGCTCCTTCAGCACTCATGGGTGCATCCCATCAGGGCCCATGAATTTGTGGGTGTCAAATTTGCCTAAATGATCTCTAACCCAATCTTCCTGGACCAAGGTTAAGTGTTCTTTCCTCCAGACTTTCTCTCTTGCCTCCAGGGCAAGATTCTTGAGGAGTGGCCTCAGCAGTACAGACAGTGGCCTTCTAGAAATTTAGCTCAGTTGGTTAGAGCACAGTGCTAATAATGACAAGGTTGTGGGTTTGATCATCACAGAAGCCACTCACTTATAAGTTGGACTCAGTAATCCTTGTGCGTCCCTTCCAACTCGAAATCTTCTATGATTCTGTGAATACAGCAACAAAGTTTTCCCTTATTTGCCATGCCAATTCCTGGCAGACCATGCTCTCTAACTAAAGGACATACAGTTTCCAAAACAAAGCCATGTTTTTATGCCGCGTAATACCCTTAGTTTTGAACTGTTTGCAAACATTTAGACAAACTGTCTTTAGATTGTGGACTCAAACTCGCAGGGATCAAGTCACTGTTAAAAAGGATTTGCATTCTAATTATCAAGTGGCCTCATGTATCTTGTTTCCCATGTATCTTGTTTCCAACAGAGACCAGAGCTGCTCAGAGCAGAGTGCAGTGCTGCCTGGATCTGAAGGGACTTGAAAAGACCAAGGCATTTCTGCACATCACTGTGGGATGGATCTGACCCTTGAAATTCTGCTGAAATGCAACACCCTGACTTCCATGGAAAACACTTTTTTGGCTGGCTTTAAGGAACACCAGGACAGACATCTTTGTATGTTTTGATGTACATAAATCTTAGCTTGTCACAGAATCCAACTTTGCAGTAATGAAATGCATACTCTGTTTTTGCCTTACACAGAAAGTGAAGGGTTATTTTTGATTGTGTTAAAAAGTTTTAAGCATAACAAAGTTACACATTTTATAGGACTCCTACTCACCTCCTCAGCACCACATGCATTTTTCCCTTTATTTCATTTCTTGGCAGACCATCCTCTCCAGCTAAGAGGACATACTGTGTCTAAAACAAAACTGTCTGTATACACCACTTAACAAACTAACTTCTGAATTAGTATGAAAATCATGACGTTGACAGATTAGGGTTTAAATGATGGATTTTTTGTATGTAATTTTGTAATTAATAAAATTAACTATATTACAGAAATGAAACATTCGTTTTGGGTAACATTCTCAGAAATATTAAATCAGTTAAAGCCCTAAGGACACACAATGTTAAAGAACATCATAATCTGTTCAGCTCCAACTCCACCCCTTTGGCATTAATTGAAAAGGAAGGTGAGATCTTTCACAGTAAGTAAACTGGGGATTCCCTACCGATTGAGAAACAATGAGGTGGTGAAAAACTGACATATTTGGCTCCAGTCCACGACACCATGGCTTAGCAAATATGGAAAGCAGCAGCCACAGGATGCGATACAGGTTCTAGCTCCATATGTGACTCTCCTTCACTATTGAAGCACAAGTAAGCATGTAATTTGTAGTTTTTACTCTCATTTTCTCTTCATTTCCATGTTTTTCACACTTTCTATTTTGTTTGTGAATAAAAATTGTTCTATGGTCATAATATAGTCTTACTGACTATGCAGCCTCAAGGCAGAACACAGGCTTAAAGATCTATAAATAAAACACTCTGCTTTCTAGGACTGTGTTTTAGCTGCTTTTCCTGCTAAAAAAAAATAAACAGGAAATGTCACCAAAATAATTGACTGTTTAAGAAACAGTTAACTCTTCCACACAGTCACTTTCTGCAACAAATTAGAGAGCTTTCAGATGAAGAGAATTTGTTTTCCAACAGTTCTTAAGACATGTCCTTAACCTGTTCAGGAGCTCATTTTTGTTTATCTGTGTTTACTCTGCTCCAGTAACAGAAAAGAGGTAAGCATTTTTCATGAGAATACTTGCCAATGAGAAACCATGGTCTGCTGGTATCAAACATATATCAAACACTTCCTCAGCACTTCCTAACAGGTGATTTCATCTTCCCTTCCCCCAAAGTCTGCTCTTTCCAAGCTTTTCTGTGCATAGTAAATGACTTATTCTAAGGACAGTAAATTTTTGCATGTAATTACGCTAAAAGCAAATCTGTGGCTTTTGCCGTTGAATACTAAATATGATACAGATTTAGAGGATCTTGATCCAACACTTTAGAAACAAGTTCAAAATAGCCTGTTACAATATCTTTCTGTACAGACATGAAGTTACTTTTACCTTAAACTAAATCTGTCTGAAGTCAAGCCATAACTCTTTTTGAGCATCTTCAAATTCCACTTGATATCTCTAGGCTAAATAAATTTTTAATATCGGTATTGAAGGAAGTCAGCATTACTTTTTACTATGAACCTCAGAAACTTCCATGAGAGGCACTGGCTGCTAATAAAGGCACAAAGGTTGGCCTGGGAGAAGTTCTCCAGAGACTGCTGGTGAGTGACAGTTTCATATGGAGTTATATAAGCCTCAAAAACTAACTACAGCACTGCCTGCACAACCCACCTTCTGAGAAGAACCAGACCTCTTCAGCTCTCTTCAGCTCCACATTATTTTCTCCTTTATATTCTATTGCTGGCAAAACAGCATTTCAACACTAAATATTAATCATCATATAATAGTGATTTCATTATCCTTAGTAATAATTTGACATTGATACAACAGTTTATATTTTACAAACACTTAAAAACCATTAAGATTTTCACAGTGTTTGTGAAAATATATTAAATAAAGACAATTACAAAACCCTCTAAAGAAACTGAAAAGTACACTAAATGGAAGAGTCTGAAACATACTAAGACAACACTTATATGCTGAAAGTGTTCTCTCCCTCTAGGACTGTTTAATTCCAAACGCCACGATTTATCAAAGAAGAAATGTGTGAGACCTGCAGTCGCATTGCATAAAATAAGTTTATGTAAGTTGGATCTTTCTCTTTAGTAATCAAGCACTTTCCTAATTCCATGAGATTGGACTGAGTCCTCACAGATTATTAGCACTTCCCATGCAGATACTAAAATATCTCCATACTCCTCGATATACTTGCACATGCACAGATGCCTGAAGAGTCAGTGCAGATATTACATGAGCAGGTTTCAGAGGAATGTTACTCAGGCTCATGTACAGTGCTCAATATCAGTCCTGACTTCCAGCAGCTCCACAGTTCAATATGGAAGAATACAAGAATTTACACAGAAGATGCAATTAAGTCACAAATCCTTAAATCCTTTTGTGATGCTACAAAGAAACCTGCTTAAGTGTTTGTGACTGATTAACTCATCAGTAACATAAAAAAACTGTGATGGGTGAGACGTGACTGTATAATAACATCAGAACATGGCAATACAATTTAATTGAAGTCTGCTTAACTTAACTAGAATAGCTAGGCATTCATTCCATACCAAGACCATTTAATGTGAATTGCTCAAAGAACATGCAGAAGTCCCAGAAGGAATATTTCATACATATCCAAAATCTGTTAACTTGGAGGATCCTTCAATGTCTTATTTTGCCAGTTGGGAAGCACTAATAAAAAGAGAAGCAGAAAACCCCTTTGGTCAGAGAGAAAAGGAGAGTGCCATTTTTCAGGGGCTGCCTGACAAACAGCTAAGAGAGAGGAATCTGAAGAAGCCAGACTTACCACACTGACACGTAGCGAAATAGTATTTTCTCCTCTCCAGACTGATATCCAGATCCTCCTCCCCCGTGCTCTTCCTCGTATAAATAAAAAAGCAAATCCACCCCCATGCACGCAGGTGTAAATAACAGCACGCGGCATGTAAAACACAACATATTTTATAATTACCATCTTATTCTGCCATCACAAGGGAGCACCATGGCTGCAGCTATTCAAACACACCTACCCATCGTGACACTTGAACCACTAAAGCTCTTTGTGTTTATACCACTGAAACATCTAAGAACATACTGAGAATCAGCCTTGCCTCCAACAGCCTCCTATCTAAAGAGGAAGGAAACAAAAAAAAATTAGAGGGAGATCAAACCATTTGGACAAGTGGCACAGAAATAAAAATATTGAGTCATTTACTCTTAATGCCTTCACCAGGGTTCTACTTCCTCACATGCAGATGATCTTCTTCTAAAGTCCTGATACCATACAGTGAAGACAGAGTTAGCTTTCAACAAAGCCATTTTGTCTCAAGCAGGGCCACTGCTTGGCTTGAAGCTATGCTACTGAATAAATATCGAATGAGTTGCATACCCTCACTAGAAATAGAAGCAGAAGAAATCTACTGAAAGTGTGAAGTATTCATCAGGGAAATGTAGAAAAGCCATCATAGCAGTTTCTTTAAATGGCTTTGTGAATTTTATTCTTAAAGATCAATGAAACTAGTTACTCAGTAAACTTAACAATGAGTATAAAAATAGCCAGTAGAGAAATCAGAAATCCTCTTTTTTAAAAAAATAATTTTACAAATTTTTTCAGTATTAATGATTTCCAAGGCCTTAGAATTTCTTCCGTTTTCCTTCTCATTGATGATCATTAGCACTAACTACAGCAGAGTTGCCCCTAACTCATATTGCTAGGAACTGATATAGATCCTAAGGTGCTATAGCAAGGCCTACACGCAATGCATTCAAAATTCTTCATTTCAGTGCATCATCTGTGGCAAGGTAAAGGGCAGCAATGTGCTAAAAAGACAACTATATTAACAGACTACTATTTGGGAATTAATTCATTACAGTCTTACAAATCCTCATTTTTTGCAGCTTCATGGATTTGGTCATCAGAGCAAAGTGCTACTTTCACCTGGAGTAAAGCAGGAAAAGAATAAGAATGTGATGAAACTGAAGAGTCAGAGGAGTATCACCCTACAACAAAAAAAACAGATCGCTGCCTTTATTCTACACTGCACAGTTCAAAATCTTTGCTACAATATTATATCTGACTTTATAGAAGAAAAAGAGAATGTATGATTTCTGAAGCATGAGATCATTGACTTTGCTAATAGGAAAACACACAACTGTAGTTCACAGTTCGGCATTTTTCAGTTTAAGCACCAAGAGGGAACACGGTTAAGAGAATGAGAGCTAAAATGCTGAAAAAGATTAAGTCTCTGGTAAACTCAATCGCAGGGTCAGTTTAGGGGCATTCCCTCTAATTTGGTCTTTCATTTCTCTCAGATAAACAAGCCTAATTACTTCTCTCCTTCAGGATAAATTGAGGGAATTCCGGTACTTAATTTAAAGCTACTGTTTCATCTTAATAGTCCCTTGGTATGAAGAGACTTCAAAATTGTTAATATCTAGACTGTTGGTAAGCCAAAGGCTTCCTCAGATGTTTAACAGCAGCACTCTGATTCTCTTGTCATATTTCAAAAGCCAAACCAGAGATAACTAGTTTAAATTTAAGACTCCCAGTGGAATAATGTCTTTCATCTATGATCTGAGTAGCTCTGCTATTATAAGCTACTCAAAGCAGTCTTTGTAAAGTGAGTGTGCTTTATAAATGTCAGGTTTAACCAAATCCTGAACTGATATAATTTGATTTTTAGTTACTCAAGGGTTTTCCTTTCAATTAAAAGTACTATAAAGCATTTTTAAAAAATATAAAATATACTTCTTATTTTTCCAATGTATTTAAACATATATGTGTAGGAAGAAAAACTTTATAGATGACTGACAACTAGAGACTGTCATAGCACTGTATGAAAAATATGCAATTTACTCTCAGTAAAGCAACGGTAAAAAGTTTGCCTTTATTTCCATAGTCTTCACATCCTTCACCTATGTGGACACTTCCTCAGTCTACATATCAATCAGATCTCTTTAAACTGAAATAACAGCTGTCACCTCTGATTTGGCTAAAATGCAAACCTCTATTAAGGTTTCTTAAGTTTTCACATCGGCATTTTTATACCTCTTTCATTCTTGAAAAGAGCTCCCTGCAATAAAACTCTTCTTAACTTCTCCTTTGTCTAGAAAAGCTTGGCAAGCATTAAACAGAAGGTGTGTTGAGATCTTTCCTCTCACACTGACCAATGCTGTCTCCTCGTTTCCCCATGTTGCCCCTTCTGTGCCATCACTTGCCTCTTGTCTTTTCCTGAAGTTGTAGGACCTCTGAGCAGAAACCATCTTATCACTCTACATCCGTGGAGTCCTCCAGAGTAGTAACACCTGTCCAAATCACGGCATAGTCAAAATCCTACTGCCTCTTGCAGCTATTTAGAATTAAGTACGGTCTTTCTTTCAATTCTGCTATATTACTAGGGATTTCATTGCAATAGCTTACTGTAAAAATACCAATAATCTTATTTGAAAATTAGTTTAACTGCATGTGTCATGATTACAGCCAAGCTGCAGGAAAGGGTTCTCTATTCTGCTTGCTCTGAAGCCTGGATCTTACACAGTTCTAAAAGCTCCCCATCTCACCCTTGACTGGCCAGCCAGCTCACTGCAGAGTTAATTAGGGTACATGCGTATAAAGGACATCCATTCCTGGGTGTACAATAGTGAGCTCAGCAAAACAAAACAACTCTGCTGCAAATGCTCAGAAGTCAGAGTCTATGTGCTCACAGCTCAGGCAGGTCAAAGTCAACTTCTTATGCACTCTCATTTGGAAATGATTCCTTACAGGTAAGATCTCAGTTTATGATTTAAGTATGGTTCAAATAAGAGAATGCATAATCCCTTCAAACCAAGTAAGTCAACAAATCCCCAAAGTCTTAGTCTTTCTGAAATATAAACATAAGGCAACAAAATGAATGGAATATTTCAGCCCAAATGGATAGGTTTAGAAAGTAATATAAAGTTGAGATCTATTTAATGCAGCTTTAACAAGGTCCACAGTCACCTGCACACAGAACCACTTTTATCTGCACCTAAGCAATGCTAAATAGGGCTTATATTATCAAATTTTAAACGTCATAAATTAAAGAATATTGTCGGAACTTTTTAAAAACTATGTCCCTACAGTTTGTTTCATAGATTTGTGAGAACTTACATGATTTATAATTGAGTAAAAATACCTTAAAACCTGACTTTGAACTAAATTCTATGATTTGTGTGACTTTAAAAATTATTCATTCATTTTCTTTGCATTTATAATGTGGAATTTCAAGTCCCTAAGCAAATGCCAGTTAATTTTAATATGTATTGAAAACATACGAAGGTTACACCACTGCTTGCGTGTCTTTTCTATTTATAGTTAAGTATAAAAGAGTCATATGCACGATCTGAAAAAACATCAGTGTTGATGAATCCCTAGCTGTGTGTACCAGAAGAATAGCTCTTGCTCTGGTTTGGCATTTAAAGTCTGACTCCTTTTCACACTCCCCAAACCCCACACACATTCTACTGCTAATACTCAACACAATAGGACTAATACCAGCCGATTAGAACATGCTTCAGTAGCATAATTCTCTAAAGAGAATGAATATCCTATAAGTTAAATGATGACACTAGGTTATATAAAATCCCAATTAGCTCAGCAGAAAAGTAGAAAGGTTTTAAAGATATGAAACTGTCAAAGCAGACCACTCATAAAGGGGTATGATTTCCTCTTTGCATTTCAAAATCATTTTTAAAATAGCTTCCTAAACTAGCATTTGCAAATACATTTGCTTCTATACACAAAAAGGCTAATTACATACTGAAGGGCTTGGTCACCTGATGATGTAGCAAATGCATATCAGTCTCACAACCACCATGAATAAGGTTCTAATTTTTAGCCTTATGGCCATTTAGTCTTTGGAGGTTAAATCAGTCACAATGCTATGTTTAATGGCTTTTCAACACACACTAAAGCTATTTCTCACACAGTGAAGTTAAGTGAACCTTCCTAAGATGTGTCTGTTAATGAAAACTTTGTCTAGGGACTGCCTTTTTATAATAGTGTCTGCTGTTTCCAC
The DNA here is from genome assembly GCF_003945725.1 of Corapipo altera. Taxonomy (NCBI): domain Eukaryota; kingdom Metazoa; phylum Chordata; class Aves; order Passeriformes; family Pipridae; genus Corapipo; species Corapipo altera. The sequence goes on from NW_020884925.1 coordinate 5,947,192, forward strand.
CCTCTACCACTTTACAAAGTGCACTTCTGTGTTTTCAGAAGTTCTCCTGAGGTTTGCAATCTCCTGTCCTTTGCAAGAAATTGCTTCCAAGTCTGAAAACCACCTTAGGTTGGATTGTGCCTGAAGATCCAGAGGCAGGACAACACTGGCTGAAAGGAACAGTACTCTGCCATCTCCTTTCTCTCTCTCTCCAGTTCTGCAGCCTGGGGAGTAAACTGAGACTGGAATGGATGGATGGAAGAACTATCTAACGTGTACTTCACAGCCCTGTGGAAATTACCTGGAAATTATAATATCATTTCTGACTGTACTACCTGGCCAAACCAGCTTTACAACAGGTACTGGGGAAAGAGTAATACTCTTCTTCCACAATGACCAGTTGAAGAACTGAATTTATAACTTTATTATGAAAGATGATGTGTGTGCTGCAGATGAGTGTGTAACATACATGAACGGAAATAGTCTGACCATTTACTTGGCCCCACCGATTGCCCATCCCTGGGAGCTGGAGCTTGGGAATTCCATCTTGTCAACTGAGCTGGCGATTGCCTGCCTGCACCTCCTTCTCCATCTCGGCAGCTGAGCTGCTCAGAATCACAGCATTTGCAGAACAGAAGCTGGACTTCACATCTTTTGCTCTTGCAACCAAGAGTTTTAGAAGCAGCAGAAATGTTTCAAAGAAGTGGTAACCTGAATCCACTTTCATAACAATTGTTTTCACAGAGAGCGTCAGCAACAAATTAGAGGAAGTCAAAGCAAAAGAAAGGGCACACAAAAATCTCTGGCTGCAACTTATTCTGCTACTTCTTTGTTTAATCATAATTCCAAGTGTCGGAAGTGGGTGTAGCAGGAAAAGCAAATAACAAGAAGCTGAATGACAGCTTAAAGTCCTTTTTAATTTGGACTTAAAGTTTAACCATATTAATAGTAGTTAAACTTATTTTCTACTATTAGTAGTAGTAGTTCCCAGCAAATGGTTAGGAAAATTATTATTTTTAGCATAACAATCAAGGATAGCTAAAGCAGCCTTGCAAATTTTTGTTGTGATGGAATTCTGTTTTCCATCTGTCTGAGAGGATAGTTTTCTGTACAGTCACACCCTAAACTGGGGAGCAAGAAATAAAAAGGAAGAAAAAGGAAAAAAAAGGGAAAGGGAAGAAAAATCACCTACAATTTTTATTATATTTCTTTAGGTCCAGTGGTACAGCACAACTACAAAATTACTAACAGGAAATATGCAATAAACAGTACCCGTATCTTTGAAGAATCCTTCAGATGTTTTTGAAATCAAAGTATCCAAAGGAAAAACCCTGCTCTCTCTTTCTTAATACGCACTCACTTGTGAGTCAAAAAGTGTTTCTACTCTTGAGTTTAAAGAAGTCAGGATGATTTGAGTAAATCTGCAAAATGGATCAAGAACTAGAATCTTTCTGATGATGTCATTGGAAATGCAAAATTCACAACTTGGTCCGCCTTCTCACTGAGCCTCAGTCAAGGTATGTTCATGTTGGCATAAATAAAAGTAACTCCGCTAATGCCAGGGGAATTAAACCAGTGTAGAATTATCATGAGATCTTCCTTGTGTCAAGGAAGTATTCTTGTGTCAAGAGTCAACATAGCAAGACTGCACAATAATAATCACAAATTAATTTGTATGCTCACTATTTAACTCTCAGAGAGCAAACACTTCCCCTTACTCTGGGTTGGCCACTGCCTTGTGAATTCTGCCCCAGGCCAGAGCGCACCCAGCAGAGCCGAGCTGAGGCAATGCTGTGCTCCTGGGGGTGCAGGAGCTTCACTAAGCACTGCTACAGAACAGGACTCTTCTGGTGGGCTCAGCAGAAGGAAAGCACCATCTAAAAGCAAATGAATGACTCTTCTCTTGTTTGCATGTGACTCCCATGAATACCAGGAGCACAGCAAGAGCAAACTGTTTTTAAATAGAAGGTGCTACACTGTGTCTCTGCAGAATCCTGGACTAAAGTCTCTGGAAAATAAAATGCATTCTTTCAACTGAAGCAGACCACTTTCCCTATGCAAAGATGATGGTAACAGTGTGGCTAAAATTTAGCCCTAAAAGCAGTTCCAATGGAATTGTATCTATACCAGCACTAACATGGGTGTAACCTGCTTCCAATCAAAGCACAGCTTTATTTTAAATGGATTATTAACTAATAATTATGGAAATAAATCTTAGAGAAAAGTATATGAAAACTAAGCTATAATCACCACGTGCTTTCCCCCCCAATATTCACATTCTTCACTTGCTCTCACTTATAAATCAATGTACAAGGCAAACCAAGGGATACCCTCTCTATAAGCTCTGCATTGGAAAAGTACTGCAGAGCAGTGAGCATCACAGAATACCAGGTCAGAGGGGTACCTCAAGGATCATCTGGTCCAACCCAGGCTGACAACACTCTGAAAGAGAACACTTTGAAAAGAGAGATTGTTGCTACTGTAGAGAAAACTGTAGAAAAAGCTGCACAGAACAACAGTGAGTTCACACACTCCCAAAGCTGCTGATCAGTGGAACTGTCAAACCCAGCTTTTGTTCACGGAAACAGAGGAAGACTGTTCCTATAACAAACTTGCCCCAATGTGCCCTGCAGGGATTCATGTTGCAATTCTTCATCAATTCCTGCCAGGCATTATTCTGCCAGCTCCTAATCCTATAGCAGGAGAAATCTGCACATAGAAATGCTCAGGAAAGAGGAAGTGCAACAGCTCCTCTTTCTTCATACTATACATGCCAAACCACTAAGAAAGCGTTTTGTAAATATGTAATTGATAATAAAGTGGAATCTGATTTTTTTTTTAATTTGCTGACTGTAATATATACAAGAGGCTGGATTTGAAGCCTTTATGAGGATGACTTGAACGGCTTCTTGGTCACTTCTCAGTTTACTGTGTGTCACTGCAGCGATAACCAAGGAAGTTGGGAGCACTCTGGAGGAAGCTTGGAGGGAGCATCAGCCTTTGTTTTGAACAAAGACAGGGGCTCAAGCTGTGTTGCATAATTATGCTTCCCGTTTTCCCAAGGAGTGTGTTTGTTATTTAGGTACTATGTATCAACTTGCTACAGCAGATGCAACTGTATACTAAAAAAATGCATATTTATTCTGTCATGCATTTCAATTACTTGGAAAGTAAACATTCCTGCTTTCACATGCACATGTGCATCCATGCAATTCTGCATTTCTCAACACAGTCTGAGTCCGCTCTGCTATGGGAAACACCACATGGCCTGGGAGAAAGAGAATGAAAGAACTGTCAAAGTCAGCCCACCTCCATTGAAAATTCTCTGCATCATTAACCTTATGGTAGTGGCAGGTTATTTTTATATTAAGTTCATTGAGTGAATTAGAGTGAAAAGTATGCATTTCCTGTTCATACATTGAGAACATTTCAAGACAGGATTTTTTTTTTCTCTTCTAAGGTCATTCAAGCATAGCATCTATCCAGAAAGGAATCTCAACTCAATTAAACCTTTACCAGAAAGCCCAAAAGACAGTTTGCAATGACAGTACTTAAAGTTATATATTCCACTGCACGTGGAATATACTATACTATATGGACACATTTACTTTGACAGAAGTAACAACCAGGATTTCTAATGCTATTCATCTGAGTGGTCAACAGCTCGGAATTCTGATGGACATCAGTGACAAGTGGTGTTCCTCAGGGGTCTGTTCTGGGACCAGAGTTATTTAAAATCTTTGCTAATGTCATAGACAAAGGGATGTCATCCAGAGGGACCTGAAGAAGCTCAAGAAATGGGCCCATGGGAATCTCATAAAGTTTAACAACACCAAGTGCAAGGTCCTGCACCTGTGTCTGGGCAACCTCCAGTATCAATCCAAGCTGGGGGATGAAGGTCAAGAGCAGCCCTGTCAAGAAGGACTTGAGGTACTGGTGGATGAGAGGCTGGACATGACTCGGGAAATGTGCACTTGGAGGCCAGAAAGACAATTGTATCCTGGGCTGCACCCAAAGCAGTGTGGGCAGCAGGTGAGGGAGGGGATTCTGTCCCTCTATTCTGCTCTTTGAGACCCTACCTGGAGCCCTGCACCCAGCTCTGGGGTCCCCAGCACAGGAAGGACATTTGACCTGCTGCTGCGAGTCCAGAGGAGGCCACCAGGATGATCAGAGGGATGGAGTGCCTCTTCTACAAGGAAAGGCTGAGAGAGTTAGGGTCGTTCAGCCTAAAGAAGAGAAGGCTTCCAGTATCTGAAGGGGGCCTACAAGAAAGATAGAGAGAGGCTATTTACAAGAGCATGTAGTTACAGGAGGAATGGCTTCAAAATGATAGAGGGTAGGTTTAGATTAGATATTAGGAAGAAGTTCTTTACTGTGAGGGTGGTGAGGGACTGGCACAGGTCGCCCAGATAAGCTGTGGCTGCCCCATCCCTGGAAGTGTTCAAGGCCGGGTTGGATGGGGTTCTGAACAACCTGGGCTAATGAAAGGTGTCCCTGCCCATGGCAGGGGGTTGGAACAGGAATGATCTTTAAGGTCCCTTCCAATACAAACCATTCTACAATTCTATGATCTTCAAATGTATATCAAAACTGAAACCTCTAAACCCAAGTATTTTCTGCCGTCTTCGTCTATTGTAGCTCATAGAATGCAGAGAGACAATTAGCAAGAATATCCAAACACTGGAAACAACCCTTGCCCTAGACAAGTTGCAGGCTATAATACTCCACATCCACCTTACATGCAGAGCAAGAGGTTGACAAGTGAATCAATTAGTGTCTGACAACTCCATTTGGTCCTAAACATATGCCATCATCTCATTCTGTAAATGTCATCTGCAAACTGTTTCTTCTCCCACTAGGCCCTGTGCAAAGAAATTACTTACTAGGATTGCAGGAAACCATGTATGGCATTTAACCTCAAGATAATATGGAAGAAAGGGTAGAGCAGTAATCTTACAGTTACTTACACAGAAAATGAAAAGTGTAGTGGCTTAGCATTTCCAAAAATGCTGGCCTGTGGCAAAGTCATCCCAGTCTTCAGATTTTTACTGTCCAGAACGTCACATATGTCTGTGGAACTCTGTGGGATGTGGCTCTGTAAATGTAGGATTATGCCATGAAGAGAACAGGAGGGTGATAAGAGGAGAAGAAAAGGAGAAGAACAGGAGAGAAGCCTATCTAAATTTTCTGCTATATCTGTACTGGGATACTAAACTAACAATAAAAACGTTTGTGCATGACTGACAAAAACAATGGATGTATTAATTATTTCCAAACACATGAATTTATATTTGTTATCCCAAATGAAAATGACTAAAGGAGGTCTAATGCTTTTCACTTTGCTCAATGAACTGGAAGGGTTAGATCCATCACTTCCTTGCATAACTTTTGAGCATTTACTACTTCTTACACAAGTGGAAAAGGCATTTACATTAAAATATCATTTCCACCCAAGTTCAAGCCCCAGTACCTGAAAGTTTGCCAATTTTTTTTTGTTTGTTTATCACTAGAAAATAGTACTGCACTATTTTCCAGGATTGGTCCTGCCACTCCTATGTACTCTTCTCCGTTCAAATATTTTCTCAGAACATCTTTTGTTATGGTATTTTTACATCTTTCCTAGTGGTGAAAGTTTATTCTGCAGACAGCCAGCTCAGGTCATGTCGAACTGCACAATTTATTTCCCAAGTATAAATACTGCTATTGTTTGCAGTTGAATATATAAATAATGCAAAAAAAGCTACTAAGTATGCATGAAGTTTGATCCCCGATGCCCAAAAGATTTTAAATTTTCATAAATCAAAGCAAATATATTTTTGCTATCAGAGTTGTTGGAAAAGTAGTTCACTGCTTCCTTTAAACTACCCAGGATTAGCTTGACTATCTATTTGCATAAAAGGTCAGCAGGGAGAAGGTGCAGGTGTTACTAGAAATGCTCATGGTTATGATCTAGCAAGTCAGTTTTTCCTCCTGGTCAACGCTGGACAGGGCAGTAAGGTTCCACTTTCAATCAGATAGAGGCAGAAGTGTCTTGGAAATGCACGGCCATGGACATGCAATGCATACACGTCTGTGTTCCCATGCATAGGGTGTTAGCAGCCTGGTAATTTTTAAAACTGAATAGCTATCTTACACTTAATATTTTCCTGAAGTCATAAGTGCTCTATACAGTTGTCCTGCACCATTATACAGCAACAATATTGCAGCCTAGAGGTGGCTCCTTTTCAGTGATGGGTGAACTGATTTTTGTGGTTTTTTCCTTGTATAATTCATAAGTTAGCATGACCAGAGTGTTGAATTGCAAAAGTAGGACATCTGTCACCATGGGGAAGCAGTGGGGGAGTACGCAGTGTGCTTCTGACAGCTGTGGGCTTGTTTGTGGTCACTAGAAAGGTGCCTACTTGACTTTTTTCTCTACTTCAGCATTCCAGACATTTGGTTCTGTCATCTTCCAAATTTCTTCTACAAAATATAACCTTCCTGATTTCTAGTCAGTCATATTCTTTCCCGGTTTGCACACTAAAGCATTCCTTTGAGTTACTGGGACCCACCTAAGCACATTGAATCCCCTCCCAGCCATTCCTGTCTAGCAGATAATGCAATATCTCAAGTTACACAACCGCTGCAGAGAATAGGAGCTGGCTTAATTGATTTTTGCAAAAGGATGTATTCCAAGTTTGCTGCTAACATAGGCAAATATGGGCTGAGCTGCAGTGGCACAACAGAAAGCAAGTATAAAGGCATGAAGGAAAGGGTCGCATGGGACAAAGTAATCAGACACAACCGCCCAGGTGAAATGAAATAAAACTAGGCAGATGTATTTAAGCGAGTCCTTACCACAGGAATATCCTGCTACTTACATTAGTTCTCTCTGAGATTTCTCAGTGCAATCACAAAAGCAGTGATGCAGATTTTATTAATGACACGTGTATCTTTTTAGTCGCTCTTGAAGTTCGTGTCTTATTACTGCCAACCGCTTTCTGACTCTGCAAATGTAGTGGGGAATCATCAAAATATGTACTTTTCTTCCTACAGTTCAGAAGTACTGCTGCATTCACTGGCAGTGACACAGTATGAGGAGCAACAGACTCCAGCCCAGGAAACAGTTGCTTCCTCAGCTGATGTGGCAGCTCCCTTTGTGACCACAAACAGTAACACAGACTATTAATCTGCTCTCTAGAGTGATCCAGAATGTGGTTTTGGTTTACTGGATTCAGTTGCATACGATGTGCTCCAAAGTTGCACAGAATCGCTCTGTTCTCTGGACAGAAGCACACCACAGAGCCTGTACCTCAAGGTGCCACTGGAAGTCACAGTAGGGCTCTCTTATGGAGCTGGTGGGGCAATGTCAGGACAACAAGGACAGGACACGGGGCCAGACAGACCACGGCCGTGCTGTCCTGAGGACCCACCCCAGTTCCTCCTAACTCACAGCAGAGCAGGCAGTGGGACACACTGCAGGGACTGCCAGGCCACAAAACAGGGATCAGGTACGAGATGAGGAGGGGCTTCAAGGAGCTTTCCTCACCAAAGGGATGAACGTTCGGCACAAAAGCATATGACAAAACCTCACACTGGCCCAAGTATGAGGATTAATTTCAGCTTAGGGATCTTGTGTATTGCAGTTTCCAAAACTGTATTCTTGGGCACCTTTTCACCCGTACTATTTTGACTGAGAAATACATTATATTCCAGGAACAACTACATTATCAGGCAACTATCTTCTATACCAGCACTTCAAGCGCATCATTTCATTTAAGAGAGAAAATCCACTGAACGTCTATATTTTTATAGTCCGCCTTTTTCCAGGAAGTGTTTTTGCTTATCTCTATCTTTTTTCATCAATAACAAAATAAACACTTCAACAATTCACTAAAAACAAATTTCTCCCACTGCTGAAACTCAGTTTTGAATCAAATCTTTAGATGCCAGTGAAAGAGCTTCCTCACATCCCAATATGCATAAATTAAGGTATTTCTACTATTATATTCTACCAGCTATGTAGCTTCTTTGCTGCTATTATCCATGCTTTTAATACTATCTTGTAAGACATCTTCTCCACTTCTGTAGGATTTTTGGCCCCTTAGAAGAGGACTCCAGATAGGAACCCGAAATACCTGGTATTAAAGAATACACATCAAAAATTGGAAAATTAGCTGAGACTTTAGGAAAGTTCTCGAAGATGCTTCTTTTTTTCCAAAACATTTATATACCTCCCCCTAGGGGAATCTTAACTGCTCTGCCTACACGAAACCAAAAGCCCTTTTACTTTAAGTAGTCCATGACTAAGGAAAGCAGAGAGATGCAGTATTTCCATATACTCTAATGCAGTAGTTCTCTAAAAGCATCACCCAGCTCCCCAGTATGTGACTTCTAATGATGTTCTCCCTCTCTTCAAAATATTCTAGGCTGAATACAATCGTTCTATCATCTTGTAAAACAGTAAGTGATAAAAAATGCTTTAAAGTCACTTTTAAGGAAAGATTTCTACTCTGTGCTTGAACAGCCTGCTAGCTGCAAAAATAACAATGAATGTTTTTGTAATATAACCAGACAAGGAATTCATGCTACTCACAACATTAGCATGAGGAAGTTCAACTCACATATGTCAATCCAGGATACTCAAAAAAACAGCCATCAAATACAGGTTTGCCCTACACATCTTATCTACGCATCTGCCTGGATTCTGAACACACAGGAATGCAGTTAACCTAGGCAGATCGGTCCTGTGGAAGCGAAGTGTGTTTAGCTGTTACTAAAAGCTTACTGCAGAACTCATGGTGCCTATAGTAGGTCACAACACAGAATCTCAAACAGTCTAAATCACTGCATCCGTTTTGATGCCCGGGAGACCCTCCCCGGGATACACCAGCTGAGTGACTGGTCCTTCTAGCATCAAGTCAGCTTGAGAGAAACTGGACAGTCCAGAAGGATTGTAGAGTCCAGCTCCCAAGTGACATCTTTGTGTATGGAACAGTCTGTTAAGTATATTTAGTGAAACACTAATTTTAGGCATTAATGTAAATCAATTATTAAATATTACTGGCTACAGTCACAATTTGCCCTAAGATACAACATTTGGGATTTTTTAATAATATGGAAAAGATGTACACAAGAGATTCACTTACCTTACCCGTACAGGTTCAGATTTCACATCCTTTTATCTCACCAACTGCAGCAATATTTAAACATATTTTTTTTAATATTCTAAGCCTCTCCAAGTTTAAAAACTTATTTTCTGTTTTAGGGAAACATATAAACACACAACTGAAAAATTATTTTAACCTGAATGCTGAAGGAATGCTCTTTTTCCCTATCAAGTACTGACTAGCTACATATTTATCATCCACAGTAAACCAACAGATCAGAATGGTTTTTTTAGTCAATGAACCATAAAGTGAAAAGTCTAAACAGAACTTGCTGTTTTATCCTATCTGACCACAGAAAACTACATTTAAATAACCAGAGAATCACAGAATTAGAGGCTGTGAGAGATGTCAAGAGCCCATCTAGCCTATCAGGGTTTGATTGACAGCCTGAAGGACAATTCACCCAGGACAAGGTCCATTCCTTTTTCCCAAGAAGCCATTAGGAGCAAGCTGTAAGTCACAGGAATTGTTCTGGAGGTGCTGCCCTGTCCATCACCGTCTTTGCTGGGGACTCACATTCTTTATCAGATCACAGCAAATCATCTGGCAAGACTGTATGGTAAGAACCAGGTGAGGTTGTAGAGCAAAATCCAGCCTTTATTTCATTACAATCATCTGTATGATTTAGCCCATTCTCTCTCTCCTTCTGTGACAAGATAAACACAGCTAAACCTCCCACAGGTGTTTTTCAGACTTTGCTTAGAATTCTGACTAAAAAAAACCTCTAGAACTGCTTTAGTGCTCTAAGTAAATGTAATATGCCATTAACCTAAAAAATATTTATGCACTTCTCTTCCTTTCTGCACTTATTTCATAAGTTTTACTTGCCAAGCTATGAAATCTATGGTAAAGTGAAAAAAAAAAAATTATATAAGACTTTAGTTGCTCAAGTGTTCCAAATTTTTCTTTTTACCAATGAGAAAAAACCACACTGAATGTGTTTGAGATGATAAATAAGGGCTGTAAACCACGTGGAGGTTCATGTGTTCCTTTCCCTCCTTTTTTTGATCCCTCTGGAATCAGCAAAAAGATGTGAATGGATAGAAAGTATGAGAGTGAAAAACCTTTGGATTTATAAAGGCTATGAGAATTCAAATAAAATAGTGTGGTTTTTCATATTTCTTGAGGCATAGCAACTGACAGAATGCATAAACCTGAATCTGAGTTACTCTAACTTCATTAGAGCAATGGAAGCAACTGGCCCAAACTTCTGTCATGGAGAAGCTCACCAATGGGCCTCTTCTCCAGAGAAACAGCTGTGGTTTCTCTTTGGCTTTCTCATTCCCTGAGTTTATAGGAATGACTTCTGAGCCAACTTTCCGCTGATCTCAGGCAGTGCAGTGTCCCAGGCAGTGCAGTGATCACCTGGGAGCTGCGGCCACGGTGCAGCGTCAGCGCCTTGGTGGCAGCCCCCGTGTGCTGAGCCAGCAGGACGCGGCTGTCCCTCAGCCCGCAGAGCCGCTTCGCCTGCAGCCAACACGCTGTGCAGCCAGATGTGTCACAACGGCTCTCAGAGCAGAGCCTGGACTCAAACGAGGGAGAGCTCAGGACAAGCATCTTTTAGGAGTATTTCATGTTTTATTTATCAATATGCTGCTTTAGAAATCATTTCCCATCACGCAGGCAAGAGTGGAGGGATGCATCCATCTATCTGCTGCCTTTCCACAAATGAAGAAGCCAAAATGAAGATGCCAAAATAGCAGATACTCTCATTCTGTGGCAGATGGACTATCGCTTACCTGCAGCATATGTGCTGATGATGTGTAAGGACTTGGAGAGTTACAAAATTATCTTCTTTTTTTCTGCTGCTTCCAGTAGCAAAATTGCATTAGAAGAAATTTGAAACGTATTTAATAATTTAATAATTTCTTTTTAAGTCCATATTACTGGCTAATGAATGAGAAATCTAGAAAATATAAAGCAATTATGTATTATCTAGAGATGTCTTCTCTTGAAGAATCTGAGAGAGATGATAGGCATGATAAGAGTCAAAGTATATGAAGAAGGGATACATGACAAATTCTATATCAAATTTATGTTTCCACAGCACTTCATTGAGAGACATTAAGCAAGGGAGACTTCTAAAGGGAGAGGAGATTTAATTTTCCTTAGCAATTACAGTGCATGAAGTACTTCATGTTCAGTTTAATTTTGAAGCTTTCATACCACTACTGCTGCGCTGGGCAGTAATAAATGGAATGCACAGCATGATCTGTGAACATCTGACATACTCCCATTGTATCCACCTTCTTTGTACTGTTAATGAAATCTTTTAAGCCACTACACATATAAATAAGTTCAATTCTGACTTTTAGTTGTTTAAGAATAGAACAAAGATCCTCACAGACAGCACCCTGAACAAAACAAGCAAATACTACTTTAACTATGTAATTTCCCACGGGCTCTATCAAAATTATTTTCAAAAAGTCACTTAATCAGATACTAATTCAAAAACAGGAACGTTTTGTAGTGAGGGATAAAACTATATCCCCACCTACTGTATGTACACTGAAGCAGTTATTCTGCCATCTGGAGGATTTTTGTAATGTTCCATAAAATCTCAATCTAAACACAGTCCACTCTGGACAATACTTTTTCAATATATATATTAATAAATATTCCATAGTACAGATATAAATCATCAAGAATTAAATCTAGAGGGTGTATTAGTAAGGTCAGAGTATCGACCCTCCCAAAATAAAAGAGCAGGTTTACTGCTTCTACTTCCTTTTCTTTTTTTTTTCCCTAAGGCCCTGTTATTTAGTGTATAGACCACCAGCCTGGAGGTCCAGCAGCATCCTGGATGGTTCCCTTGTTGTCCTGGTGGACAACTATTTGCATGTTTCCTTCCTTTGCTTTTTTCATCTTTTATATTTAGCTCAGTAAACTCTCCAGGGCAGGAACTGCCTCTTACTCTCCAGCCACACATGCACAGCTCTCAGCACAGCCAGAGGGGGTCACAGCTGAGGTCTCTCAGTGCCGTCACTGCCAATAACAGCAAACACCACTAAGGTGCAATTGCTGCATGGCTCTGACCACTCCAGTTCTGCAGGGTTTTTCCCCAGCATACAGCTAATTTTCAGCCTCTGAAGAAAGACTTCACTGTGGACACAACAAATTGGATTCATACAAACAGCAAGGGAACTTGCCTTCTCGATTTCTCTAATATAGATTTGGACATAATTTTTCTCCTCTGAAATAACCATATAAAAACTGATTTACAAAAATCAAATAAGGAGCACATCAGCCCTGTCTCGTACATTTTACATTTAAAAATAAGCATACTGAAAGCAAAGCATATAATTCTAGAAATTGTTAAAAAGGTTTACCTAACATATATAAACACTCATTTTTTTATACAACAGGAATGTACATTATGCATTCTATATAAGACTGGAAAGCATAATGCTTCATCCTAGACCATCATTGTGGGAATAACAAATATATCTCCAAAACCCTCTGTTTTTCTGTGTGAATACAGAACAGTGAGGAGGTGTCTGCAAACTGAATAAAGTGCTTCAACTCAAGAGATTAATATAATGAGGGGGAAAAAAAAAGGAAACATGTAGAAAAACATTTTGCTTGACCTCTTCTAACTTAGAGACCATTATTAGCACAACGTGTTCTTCCCATTTGCCTGTGGAATCGTGACTCTATTGCCAAGTCATTCTTACAGATACTGAACAAATTCTCTTGTAAGACTCCTTGAGTTCTACCAACATTTATGGAAATTTAATTTGGCCCTTTGCATTTTCGTATCTTTGAAATGGATTTATACACTAAAGATTCAAATCTCTAGATCCACAATACCCACACAATCTCAATGACAGCCAGAGGGAATTGGGCATAGGCCAGTAGACATGGTGGTACTAAACTATCTACAGCCGGTTACAGTGAAAACCAAAATACAGAACTGGCAGCGCTAGGTGAAACTGCTAATCCTGGAAACTGGTTTTAGGTGTCAGCTGTACAAATAAGTGGAAAGGTCCTATATATTTCAAAGATGTCAGATAAGCTTATTTGTTTCTACAAAGGTGTCTAGAGATCATAATTGAGATTAAATTAAACCACAACATCACTTTAATAATTTGCTTCAAAACTTCAAACAAAATTAAAAATCTCAATCAAAATCTAAAGAATATAAAATAATTTTTGTAACTGAGCTTTCTTCTATTTATTTTCTTATACAAAGACCATAAAGAAACATGCTATGACTTAAAATTCGATGAAGAGTTTCCGCTTCTGAAATCATTCTGAAATACAAACTGTAAGATGTGGATGGAACACAGGATATTTACTCTGTTAGTGGAATCAACTTGTTGCTAAATGTTAAAAGAAACATGTACCATTATTCCCTCTGACTCCACCCTTCCCTGTGGGAATAATAAAAGGAAAATAAAAAAGTCACCTTTCTCCTTTTGCTTGATTTGTTTATTTTTCCTTACCAGCATTTGCTTTGGCAGGCTGGTAACACCAATTTCACCATCCTAAGAGCCATTCCTGGTGGAGAAATTCTTTGACATGCAGCTTTCTTTACATGGAAAGTCTTGCAAGTACATCAGATATTAGAACACAGGCCTGCCCAGCTCACTCTGCTTGGAGTGACCAACTGTAGCACTAACAGAATGAGAATGCCAGGAATCTGTGGTATTTCATGGTTTGCATAATGGTTCTACTTAAAGACAGCCTTCAATATAATTGTTTTTAAATGGGATTTCTATCATTTTTCTATCTTTAAAATGGATAAAGGCTTGCTACAAGAAAGCACTTCGTAGCATTTTTTCAAGAGACGCTCTGCACTGCTCAGCTGAAGTCAAATGTACAATAAAGATCATTTTGTTCTTCCTTGCTTTAAGTTAGTCCTTGTTTTTCTCCATGCAGTTATGATCAGGGTTGCTTTTTGAAAAGCGTGTCTTATCATTTTTCAGTCCGTTTAACGACTTCTCAATGTTTCAGTGTTATTGCTGTGAGCATTATTTTATTACCTATCTAATTTTAGAGTCTATTTCCCCATATTGTCTCACTTTAAAAAAAAGATTTTTCTTAACCCTTGATTATCTTCTTGCTTTTGAAAAAGTCTTTTGCATTAGTATGCCATATACACATCTCATGCCTTATACTTCCTGAATATTTTACTCAACTTCAATGAAATTAAGAAGGAAATATTTTAGTTGATAAAATACCATAGGACAAAAGATACCAGCTGCACCATCAGCAAGATCTCTGCTTCATATGCTCAAATGACCTAGAAAAAAATCATGCACTACTTAGTTATCAACTGACAGATCCAACAGAAACTACTTTTAAGGGTGGCATCTTGCCTTCTGGCAAGAATTTTAATTTTTCACTGCAGGTACATTAAAGATAAATATAATAAGTGGGATGATTAAAAGTAGATCAAAAGTAAAAATAAAAGTAGAAAAGCTCACTAAGCACTAGTCTAACTGCTCCCAGGAACCTAAAAAAGAATCTCTTCTGTAGGGTGTATTTCAGTGCTGAAAACAAACAATAATAGAGTATGTTTACTTCCTTGACTAGCTTTACATACTTTACAGCCCACTCCAAACTCATCTAAATAGGGTGCATTTCAGAACTATCTGCACCTTATCACCTAGTGAATTTACTTGGGAAAAAATATTGTAGTGGAAAAACACACTTGGACTAGACACAAAATAAAATAAACACATAAAATTTTTGAAACGTTTAAAATTTCCATTCAGTGGTTTTATAGTTGTACACAGGTAAAAGCTAAATTATAGTTTCACTGTTAAGAGCTATGTACTTCTTCCTAGAGTCCAAATCATTGAAATATAACTGTAGTCGGAACTATTTTTTTAAGGGGGCAGTATATGCCCTTAAACACACCCATCACAAAATCCCTGATTTTACATGAAGTGTAAATCAAATATTATATCAGTCTGCTGCATCCACTTGTCCCCTCTTTTTTAAAAAAGAAAATCTAAACGGAGTTGGCATGTATCACAAAATGTTTACAGCCTTTGTGGGTCCCAATGGCATGTTTTTCCACCAGGGCTCATTCTGTCATATCTAGAAACTTTATTATTAGCCAATGGCAAGTTATTCTGGTTTAAAAGACCAGTCTTAGTACCAGTACTTCACTTGTATGTTGCCAAGTTTAGAAACTGTTATTTAACAGAAACTTCCTTAGTATCCTAAGGACACCCCTGGTTCATCAGCAGTACTGTAAGCAAGCTCATCTCTTTGCTGGAGGAAGGAAACACACTCCTCACGGACACATTAAGGGGGCTTGTTTCTCTACTTCCCATGACAGAGCCAAATCTCCTCCCTATGTTCTTGTGCTATAGTTCACTGGCTTTTATTTCTACTTCATTTCATAGTAGGAACTATTCACTTACTGAGGTAGTCTAGCAGAACAAAGGAATCAAGTGTTAAATTAGGAGTACAAATCTCCTAATTTCTCTCAAGATTTAAATTTCCATTCCCAAAAGAGAGATGAAATTTCCAATGCAGCAGCTCATCATCGTGGTCAGGCTTCACGAACGAAGATTTGGGAAGGGCTCTACCCACGTTTTTTACAAGCACACTGGTGGCTAAAAAGGCCAATACGAGATAGGCACAACTGGTTGCAAAAGGCACAGCAGAAAGACTCCTTAGGTGGTAAATTCTGCAAGGCACGATTCTTTCTGCGTTGTCTTTTCTCCTCAAGGGTGATCCTGTGTGCGTTCTCAAAAGCATCAGCAGCGTTATAGATGGTGTGTCTCCAGACCTCCCGATTGGAGGCCAGAGTAGACCAGTTATGGTGATCAATATGGCCAAGGCTGAGATGTTGTTTCAGGGAGTCCTTGTATCTTCTCTTCGGGGCTCCTCTCATGCAGCAGCCGGTGGCAAGTTCACCATAAAGCAAGATCTTAGGGAGGCGGTGGTTGGTCCTTCATCCTGGAGACGTGCCCTGCCCAGCACAGCTGTGTTCTCAGCAACAAGGCCTCAATACCTGTGACTGCTGCTTGTTCTAGAGCAGATGTATTGATCACATAATCTGACCAGTGAATGTTTAGGATTGTACGGAGGCAGCGTTGATGGAAGCATTCCAGGAGTCGCAGGTGGTGGCGGTAGATGACCCATGATTCGGAACCATATAAGAGAGTAGACAGCACTATGGCTCTGTAAACACTGATCTTTGTACTAATGCAGCAGCTAATGCAGCAATAATTGAGGAATGTTCCGTGTGTTGATTACTTCACAGACAGCAAAGAGCCTGTGCAGGTGGCTAGACTTACTGGATCAATAGCGAATACAGACATTCCTGATTAATGGATTGACTCCTTAGTGAAAGTTTACTGTCATCAGTGCAGCACTGACATCTTGGCCACAATTTCTACACCAGAACACAACAAATCAAAGTAAGCATATCTCTGATTATTTTTTAAATCTCTTTGATAATGTTTTGAGTAGGATGTCTGCGGAATGAAAGAAACTTCACTCTTTTGGTCATGCACTAAGTTAGAAAAAGTACTGTGACTGGAATCGATGCCACATCACTTCAGAGGCAAAGTACAACTGTAGCTGATATTTCTGTGTACATCTGAATTATTCTGCTGTAGCGTTCTAAATTAACTAAACTACTTTCATACCCATTTAGTGTAGAGATATTTAAATGAATTTCAATAACACTCTGAGGAATTAGATTCATCCATTAATTCCTTAAATCAAATTAAAACTATTAAGTGAAGCTGAAACAACTTCAAGTGCATACACAAAAATTAAATCAATTCCATTATGTGAGCATAAATTATTAATCTAATGAAGCCTATTGATTTGTTTACCACAAAAATAAATATTTTCAAATTGGCATTTTGAGCCAATCCATGTGACTTCTAGCTTTCATACATGCACACACAGATGAACAGATGCATGCTCCCTTACACAACAATCTTTTGCCAAATGCCTTGGGGGTTTTTCAGACCTAAAGAATGTGCAGTTTCTTTTTACCAGTGTTACAACCAGATCCCAACAGTAACAGAAGCCACAGTTCAGGTTTTGAGTTGCTGCACAAACTGGACATACTTCTTTTAAATTTCACATTTAAGAATTACAATTACCAATAACAGGACACTAATATTTTAACTTCTGAACTGCATTTGGCTAAGTCTGTCCCTGTAGAAGAAAAAAACCAGACGGTAAGCTATGTATAGAGCGCTACCTACATATTCCATTAGCAACTGAATAGACATTTTGTCTTTCTTTGTAGCTTTTCCCAGGGTCTTTCTAAATTTCCAATGCCATGGGATGCTTCAAGCCTTTGTACACAATTTTTCCAACACATGTGGTTGGACGCCTTGGTCTGGCAAGAGCCCAGTGCAAGCTCCCACGTGGGATCTGCAGGCAGTGAACCTGTGCAGCTGCACCTCACCCCAGCCCTGGGCTCAGCTCATCCCACAGCATAGACAGTTTGTGCAGCCTCCCACTCCTATAAACAGAAACCACAAAAGTTCACATACTCTCCAGGAATTCTTTGTATTTGAAAGACAAATTTTAAACTGGAATTTATAGGTCTATATTTTTTATGTCTTAAATACAGATTTTTTTTTTTTCCCAAAAAATGCCATGTCTTAAACTTAACTGTGTGCAGGAAAATAAAAACAACCCTGCAGAAGCAGAGGTTAGGTAATAAAATATGAACAGTATCTTTCTTTGGGTAAAAAAGAAAACTGTAATTCTACAACAGAATAAAATTGAAAACTACAAAATATAGTTAAATCACTATTAAAAGTGTTGACTGTAAAGACAGAGAAAAATAGTACCAGCTTGTTATTTTAGGAATGAAAACACCTTCTAAATATTTTGCAAAAAATTTTTGTAAAATTCAGGTCCTACAAAAATAACTCTATTGTAATATTAATAGCAAAATGACCACAGTAAAATAACTTGACTTGTAACAATTGGTTATTTAAGACCTGGATTTTAAACCTGAAGCTCCTTCTCCATCTTGTGAATTCTCAAACTTGTTTCTGTAGAAACGCTATTCCTTTATTCAGCAGAGCAAAGATGGAGATCTGCCAAACTGTTATGCAAGATAATGAAGCAGTTTCTCAGAGAGTGAGATCACATGAAACCACATGCACTACATACAGAGGGATCAAAATTTAAGGAATGTCAAAAGTTTTACCTTCCATTAACTTCATAAATTACATGACATTTTAATTTCAAATAAGCACTTTGCCCTCAAAGTTTTAAGAGTATGTAATAAACTAAGGATTTGTATTTTCAAAATCCTATTCATTTTTACCATTTTTCACATGGGCAACAAATTAAAATCCTAGTTGAGAGGAGAAAAGGAAAATTTGCTGTAACAATGGCAACTGCACAAACTGAAGCATAGTTTTTCACCTACTCTTTCTTTTTCTTGTGCTGATCAGATTGATACAGATAAAGTTAATATTTCATGAAAATCCAGATTTCTGCATCTGCATAGATTTCCATGCTTGCTATGACGTAGCAACTTACATTTACAAGGCTGTTTCTTTGCCTCAATTTTGATCTTTGCTCTGCATGTCAGAATACTTTTGACCATATGAAATTTTGTATTTCAATTTCAAAATGCCAATTTTATTACAGATTTTGTGAGTAGAACCTGTCATATTGATTGAATCACAGAACTAATACTTCACATAGCACAATTCACAAGAGGACTGCATACATATATTTTACCATCTATCTATGGAAAGAGATATTTTCAATAGTTGTCTCTACTCCAGTATTTCCTTACAAGTTTAAAATTTATCTTCAGTATGAATCACTTTTCATGAATCTGTTCATGAGCTGTGCTGATCAGTGTCCAGCAACTCAAAGAATTCAGTCCTGAAGGGCCTAGTAAGAGGCAGTCCTGGTCAAAAGATTAGTTTGATGATACCAAGTAAGGCAGACATGGTGTCAGATGATGTTTGGAGAGAAAAAAAGTGTTTTAAAGCTGTCTATTTCTCCCTTTGGCACAATTAAACTAACTTTTAAGTTCATGAACTTTTTATTTTCACTTTTAGAATACGTAATACAACAATATTAAGATTTTGCAATTTTTGTAATAGGAAAATGTACATCTTGAGACCATACTCAATAAAAAGAAGGCACATTATATCTTCTATCATAAATTCTGAGCTTTTAAAGCATTGGTTTTGCTATGTTGTACTAAGTAATCAAATTAAACCACTACAAAAAATATTATATTGTAGCTATCTCTTTCAAGATTTTCCCTACAGAGAAGTCCAATACACTGCTCCAAAGAACATTCCAAAATCCAAACCCTCTATCAACCCTCTATCAATTCCTTGAGAACCACTTTTTTAGTTCAAATAAGACCATTACAAATATACATTAAAAACCCTCTGAAATGGAATCCCCCCAAAGCCCAGTCCCTGCTCAACATGGTCAGTGGCAGATGAGAAGCCTTGTGCCCCAGGACCATGTCAGTGAACCAGTATTCCTCCTGGGAATCTCTCAACTTTTAACAGGCACGTATTTCATTTATTCTAAATAAACAGACTCTGAGATGCATATAGAGAGTTCACTTGAGACTACTCTCAGCAAGACAGCTTCTCAGCAGTATCAATCCATAATCATTTATTTAAGATCCTCCAGTATCACAAATCACTTCCAGTCACAAGATGTATGACTTTACATACTACTCTATAGATCAGCTAACCTGAAAGAAATATACAACCTTGCTAAGCTACAAATTTTACCCAATATAATAGTGAGATACCTGAGAAGACAGTTGCCGTAAACTATTACCTGACTGGTCTCCAGGTCAAAGTTTAGGCAAATACAGAGGAGAAATGTTGCAATGGGATAACTGTGTGTACAAGGGATCAGTCTTGGGGTTTCTGGCAGAATTACAGACCATTCTCGAGTAGGCAAAGAATTAGAGAGTATCCCTGTGGAGAATCTTATGCTGGCAAGAGATGGACTGGATGACCTAACAGGACTTTTCCATCACTAATATGATTCTCTGAACTTCATGTTTTTTGACAGTATTACAAGGTTCGACAGGCATTTCTCTTCAGAAGAGGGATTAAGGTCAGTAAGAATCAGCATCAACTAAGAAAGTGCACATGAGGCAATTCTGATTGCAATAGGCAAAAAGACAGTTGCAGTCAGGAAAGTATACAGTGCTTGTGTCTCCTGTACATGCTACAGTCATGTAGTCAAAGTACTAAATGAAGGAACAAGGAATATTAGATTCCAGCTTTCACACTGGTTTTCCTGTTATAGGGAAAGAAGAAAGGTGTAGTATAATATAAAATAAGACCAGCAAAGGTCTAATACCTTATACATAGCAGAGGTACAAAAAATAAATTCCAATTTTAAAAATGGGCTTGGAAACAAATTGCACAGAAAGTCAGTCATGTTAATCAGTATTCACCATCGAAAGCTCCTATTAAGAATTGAAGCTGAACTTCAGAGAACAAGTTTTGCTGTAGTATCAAAGGGACATAGGAAGAGATTTCAGAAAAATGTGAAGTACTTTTATCTCATTCTCACTTGTATTCTTTCACAGGGCTATGCTTATAATACCTACCTAATGGCTGGGATAACACATCTTACAGCACATCCAACAACCAGAAGACATAACAAACTTCAACAGTCTATGCCAGAGGGACCAACATATGGCTCTTCAGCTACGTATAGTTCTGAAGTAGCTCAAGTCAGCTCTGATACATCACAGGGTCAGCAGTGGGGCTGTCCTGGAGAGTGGCTGCTCTGGACTTGGAGTGCAGAGCCAGCTGTGACAGTGAGTCACTAACCAGCTTCTGAGATGTTTGGTCACCAGCCAGCCCAGCTGTGCTCCCACCCGACTAGTTTTAAAGCTGCCTTTCAGTTCTCTAAATGCATCAGCAAGATACCCCTGCAGGGTCCATGGAGTGTTGTGTGAACGTGAATAACAAACCCAAATATTTAAACTGTAATATTAAAAATTTTGGTAATATGTATCAGCATAGAAAGATTATGTAACTATTACAGTCCCATTACCATATGATCCAACGCATTCTGTCTTCTCCACAAAATATCACAGAGATCTACTAAACATCAAAGAGAATTCAATGTGAGGAAAGAAAACACTTTGTCTTCTGACACAGAAGATTGCAAATAAGATGGTACTTACCTATGATAGCACCTCATCCTTCAATGAGCTACCTGAGCATCCTTCTTTTTCAAACTGAATTATTATCTTCCACTCTTTATAAGAAGGAATTAGTCAAATTAATTTCACCAATCAGCTGCATAACTCTCAATCTAGAGGCAGCAGATTTGGCTGAAAAGCCAAGATGAGTACATTTACTTGGTGAAATCACTAGTGATTTCATGAATCTTAGATTCTACAGAGATAAAAGACAGAGGGTAGAAATTTTCCAGAAAATATTCAGAAGTTCCTCTGAATTATTCTGGCCCAGAATTACTCAACTTCTAGTTCTAGGTCACTGGAGTTTTTTTGATTAACAGTTTTAGATCTTGTTTAAAGCACTCTCAGATCTACAGATCAGAATAAGAGACAGGGTATAAATATTTTTTTTTCAAAGATAGTCTGCAGGTTTCTTCATGACTCATGCTACACACCATTCTGATGCATTCCACAATACAATGTGAACTTAGGCCTTGAACTGATACTAGGAATAATTTGTCTGGAACATAATTTGACATTTAAAGACAATTGACTCATAAAACTGACAAAATTCTTTGTGTCAGCAGATTTTGGAGTTTTCCTGAAAGAGGCATTAATGAAAGAATTACAAGTTCAACACAGGAACCATTGGCCAAGACACAGAAATGAAGCCAGCTGAGGTGAGAAAAAACTTGATTCAAATAGGTTTGAAAATAGTTTCTATACATATTTAAATATTCAGGCATGTGTGTGGGCTGGGCTTAGATCTCAAGGGAAAAATAATGAGATAATCCCCTTCCTGCTGGTAAATGGTAACTGCAAGTCAGCAGCTTTGTGATTGCAAATTCCTTCATCTTTCCTGTCCTGCTATCTGCTGCTTGTCACATCGGAAAAAGCTGGTGAAAGCAAAGCCAACTGTCTCAATTAAATCATGAATCTTTAAAAATGTAGTTTTTCAAGGATTTCCTGTAACCCAGCCTTTTAAAACAATAAGTGACCATCTTTTTATTGCTTTCATAATTGCATCAAAGATATATTCCGAATAAATGGAGGTTTCAAGCTGGATCTACTTGAAAGCACCAGCAAACCTGTGAATCTGCTCTGGGTGAGCGAACCTGTACTTTGGCTCCTGTACCACACCTCCCACCAACCCAAAGGGTGCTACTCTGCACCCTGTGTGCTGAGTTATGCCTACAGACATGGCATTCTCTGTGAAATCTTGGAAAATTCAGTAACCGTACAGGTACTCTACTGCATTCTCTTCTGTGGAACACACCTCCACAAAAGCACATTCCAAAGGACCACAAAAAAGGAAGGATACGTAAAAGCTTATTTCTCTGTTCTCTAAACTCAATGTCAGATCTTTTCAACACACACCTTTGTTCACGTCTGTCAGGAAGGTGTGATTACCAAGCATTCCAACTCTGTATTAGTGAGAGCAATACTCCAATTTTAAATTGTAACAATCCACTTCTGAGCGTTCCCACCAGATTCTTGGACATCAGAAAAGAGCAATCCCATTTAGAGTAGTAATGGATTTAGAGAAAAGCTGTTAAAAGTGAAGCAAAATAGCACTAATGAAGTCTGAACACTATATGGCAACAGATAAAAATAGCAAAGTAAGAGTAGAAGTAGGCATTGACAAAATTGAACTAAAAGATTTCCACTCAATTCATGTTTGGTATTTTTTTATTTCACTCCACATTTATATTATTATTAGCAGTTTCTTTTCTATTGAAGCAAGGAGGTAAGTGGTAGAGTTGCAGAAATAAAGCCAGTGGGATGGTGAAATGTCCTTATTGAGCAAGATGCCTCACTTTGGTTCTGGATGTCCCTGTGTTTGTAAAGAGCACGCACAGGGTTACAGGTTTGCTGGTTGCAAAACCTATTTCTTAGAAATAAAAAATACTGCAATATATTGTTCCTTAGCACTTTGAATGAATATACAGCGCAATCCTTTAAAACATGAAAAAACTCAAGGCTAGCCAAGATAAATAAAATACTTAAAACCTCTGCTTTTCACAGAATTATCCTCTTGTGCTACAGTAGCACAGGAATGTTTTAGATCTCTTGCCTCTTCCTTAATGGGGAAGGCATATTTTGGCCCAACAGGGAATTATCATATTAAGTCAAAATGTGGATATAAAGTGAAGAATAAAAAATAAACGGTTTATTTTTACTATGGCAATTAATTGCTCCACACTTCTGACTGAATCTCCTAGGAATAGTAATGTGTAGAAAAATAAAAGATATATGCAGGTGACATAAAACAACTGTCAAGTCATAACCAAAAATGCCATGAAACCTTCAGAAATCCTAAAAAATCAAGCTGAATAGGCAACGTAAACACAAATAAAACCCAATGTTCAAAAATACCAGGTAAAGCAAAGTTCTAGCATGATAGTTGTAAATGAGTTGTATCAAACCAAATACATTTTGTGACCATTGATTTAATGACAGAAAGCTCAGCAGAAACATTTGATCACCGTGCCAAAAGAAAAATAACAAAGTGTTAAGATACACAGGGAACCAAATGAAGAATAGTAATGAAACAGTATAATTTCCTCAAAGAATAAATAATGGGTCTTCACCTCAATTCTGTGTTTATGAGTCATTCCTTCTAAAATGGGAACTGCAGGTCTAGAGGAAAGATACAAAATTGCATAGAAAAATCACTTCTAACAAAGAAAAAGGACTGCAACTGCACAAAGTTCTATGTTCTAATGATGGGTAAAGATTAGATTTTTGTGTCAGATTACTAGAAAGAAGATTTAACAAATTAATATCTGAACTTCCAAAAGCCAGTTAAAAAAAATCATAAAAAGAGCAACCATTTTTAAATTTGTTTAACCTATGGAACTCATTTCATTGCCAGATGAAGTTTTCAGGGCAGAAACTTCACCTCTTCTGTATGTATACAACAGAGGTATGATTTGCATTTCAAGAATATACAAACATTGTCAACAGTCTTGAAAAAGATACTAAAACCTTGGATTAAGGCCTAACCTAACCTCTTTTGAAATAGAGCATTCGATAATTAGGAGAGATTGTACCTTTCCTTAGGGACAAAGTGGTCATTTCCTAATGATCCCTTACATAGACAATGTAACCTCAAATGCACTGTAGTATTCTATACAAATTCCTTCAACTGTTCTGCAGTGTACTTTGCAGCAGAGCAGTTCTACAATATCATCCCACTGCTCACTATTATTATAACTTCCTCTTCCCTTTTTTCAAAGAGAAGATTACGATTGCATTGCAAATGGACAGGGGAAGCAGACATGCAACCAGAGATGGACTGCTGCAAGATGCATTTCTGGTTGACTGATACCTGCAGTTTCCAGGCATAATGGAAAAATGTATATTTGGAGATATGGCCTCTTAAGTTAATTTTCCCATGTTATTGCAGAACATATATGAAAGTACATGTATTCTGTAAGAAACTATGCAATCAATATGTGTGATTAAATAAAACAGGTTTATATATCAGTCTAGTGTATGAGAAAATTAATTAACATATTTAGCATGCAGAGAGATGGATTTCAGCCAGCAAAAGACAGAAGGAAGGGGATTCAAGCACTGAACAGGGTGTGAGACAGTCAGAACTGGCATCGGGGAAAAAGCAGGTAGGAGGCTAATTAGCACAAGATTCAGAGAATGGGAGAAAATGCAGCCATATGAGAAGAAACGCAAGTGGCCCTTACTAGAAGGCTTCAGTAGGCTTCCCCATGGAAATATTACTTTTTTTTTTTAATAAAAATGCTTGACTATATACTAACAAATTCTGTTAGTTTCTCAGATCCTACTTATTTTTTATGAGTAGCTATTTGTGACAGAATAAATTTCCTATCGTGCACATTCGTTTCTGGTAAAGCATTCTCTTCAAGAACTTTATAATAGGGTTCAGCATTAAGCCATATTTGTGAGGTTTGTATACCTTGTTTAATGTCTTACACAAACACACATCTGCAAAGTTACAAGTGGTATCAGCTAAAAGACAGTTTGTCTCATTAATTCTAGTTGCTTTTCCTGCTTAAAACTTCATTTCTTCCTTGCATTCAAACTGACATAGCAATACTATTTACATCACTTTTACATTTAGTCTACACGCAATTGTGAAAAGATGGCTAGGCTAATTTAGACACTAAATTCCAGTTGTCAGAGCTGCACAGTGAAGGAATTGTCACAAGATCTGAAGTTTCTCTTGTCGCTAAAAGTGTAACAAGATTAATAAGGAAATGTGGAATCATTAAAAATAAAGGAAAGAAGGAAAAAATAGGCATAATCTAGTGTATAAACCACTATGCGCCACTACTGTATTAACATAAGGTATGTCTCAGCTGTTTTCAAAGGGAAGCTGTGAAAGCAACAATGGATATGATATGCTCTGTAACCCACTTGACATGGTCCCTCACGGACTGTGATACTGGTGGTTCTTAGAAGGACAGTAAGCTTGGGGTGGCTCTCCAAAAGTAGTTACAGGATTTTCTTACATGTCTTTTGAAGAAAAAAATACTCAAACATGCAAAAAAGGTCAAAAAGCAAAGTCAAGGTGGCTGAATTACAATACAATATTATTTACTTATTTTGTAAGTTCATTTGTTTGATTAAGTATATATACCGAAAATCATAGCTAAAGCAAAGTATGAGTGAGCAAGTCAGAGAAACTGTCACTATGGGTCATGAAGTAATTGTCCATTGAAAATTGATCTAGAATATTTATAGAGCAAATCTAAAAAAAAAAAAATCAAAAAGGAGAAAACTGAGCCTTGTGTTTAAAGTCTTTACCTTTGTATCAAGAGACTGGTCCAGGACAGATCTCCTTCTGCACTTGAAATTACTGCAGCTCTATTACTTATGGCACTGTCCTGCCAATAATCAAACAGCTTCAACTAAATGTCAGTGCCTGGTTTTTGTAGAAAACATACACAATTTTGAGAAGCAGTCTACAGGAGTTTAACGGTACCTTAACATCCCTTCAATACTACTCTTTAAATTGTGAACTATCTGAACCATCTGAGCTCGGATAGTCTACAAAATTACTGTTTGAAGTTTTTTATTTGACATAACTTGATTTCACAAAGAATCTTTAGCATAAGACAATATTACTGCATAATACTTTAATACCTTCTTTAAAAAGTCTTATTTACCTTATATTCAAATGCATTTTAAGTAGTTTAATCAAAGAGTAGAAAGCAAGTTTAGATGGAGTGTCAGAATAATTTCTCCAAAATCTTTGTCAAACCTTTAATTTTTGTAATTTACTCAATCTTAATAAAAACAGTTTACTGGGATTCAGTACTTGGACCCTGCCAAGCTTTGCAGTTGGTTCACCCTCATACTAAACACTTAAACTCTTGAACATACTGAGTTATTTCTGCTGACTTATCATAGCAGCTAAATTAGATTTCACTCAAAACAAGGCTGAACTCCTCCATCTCTCCCAGCCCTCTGTTACGTAAAGGACCCCGAGCAGTGCAGAAGGTCTGTCAGAGGCTTGCAACAGGCCCTGGCCAGCGCGGAGGCTGACAGCTGTGGGGCTGTGCAGCCACCAGCCTGTACCAAGGCAATGGAGTGAGGGGCAGGAGCAAGGTGCTGATGTGGGACACAGCTCTGCAGAGTGCTGTCCCTAAGGACAGGACAAGTGCAGGTGACTGCAGCTTTGAGACCACATGCAGGTTGACTCCAGCTGTGACAGAGCTGGTACAGTCTGGTCTGGTCAAACGGCTGCTGACAGTGTGCCTTGCTTCCCACTGCTTCTGCCCCTTCTCCTCAAAGCTGCATACCCTGCTTTTGGCATATTCTCCTCCACCTCCTTCTCTGCTCAGTTTTAGACTCTAAATTCCCTTCCCTTTTCTATAGGAGGCACGGTCCCTGCCAACTCCTTACTTCTGGCCCTGCTCCCAGGCTTTCTGCCCCTCATTACAGGATAGAAAACCTCCAAAGGAGATCATGCTTTCTTTATATAATCTATCTAATAATACTTTTCAAGTAATTCAAAGCTAACTCTCACTCTTGAAAAAGATCTCAAGGACTCCAATGATTTAAAAGACTAAAATCTGTGTTGAATTATTGAATACAAAGGATGACAAAACCCACTATTATGGACTTCCACAAACAAACCCAAAATACCACAAATGTTGCCAAGTTCAGTCAGTCAAAACTGTGAGTCATAAGTGACTTAAAAGGCATAGGGGCTGAGCTTTTGAGTTTCTTTCACTTTTCTTTTCGGGTCTGACACTTTCTTTGTCCTTTCTCATTTGAGCTTTTGGTATATACTATGACCAAGTTCTAAAGCTGTCCCCACAGTTACAAGAGAGGGAAGATCAATGAAATATTCACCAGGAAGAACAACTTAAAAAACCCTCACCACATACATCAAAAAGGTTGGACTAAAACTACAGTAAATGGCAACACCACATCACTGTGCAGCCCAACTATGCACCCTACTGGTGTTTTTCCAAAATGACTATGAAAATGCATTGTGTTAACAGAAAGGCGGATTTTGTTATATTCCATCCCATTTGGTTAAAAGTCCCTTCAATTAGGCATACATCTCTGCATTCACTTACCATTTTTATATATTGTGTAAGTATAATTAGAAATTATTTCATTCACCTACAGGAAAGGTGGCAGACAGAGATATTTTGACTAGACCAGAGGTTCTGGAACTTTTGTATGTCTTTAGGTTTCTACTTGTAAGCATCATGGTAAATACTGTCCACCTCTGACTTTAGCCTACAAGCTAGTTTACGTAGCACGTTTCTCTCCATGCCAGGTAAACTGCAGCAGAATTCCAATATACATATTGGTATTTTCCTCTATGTTCCTTAGCACCTCTTCAATCAGAAAGGTCCCAGAGACTCTTCTGGTAGGAGAATGATTTCTGACACCTCCGGCCTCATAAGTATATCTAATAACAGCAGTTGCTAAGATGGCAATTCTTATCAATGTTGAGATCTCCACAGGTAATATTTAGATGCAATTATCATCTTTAATTAGGTGGCACTCTAAAGCACGACCAAAATCAGGTTCATTCATTAGTCAGGGAGCGTAAAAACTAACAGTTAATGGGACTCATTCTTGTCTTGGTCATCTTGTTCCTCAGCAGCAAGGAACTGTCCGAGAACACTTCTCTGCACTCCAGAAAACAGGGGCAACTGCATAAGAGATGGTCACTTCTATTTTCAAATGTTCTGCTGAAATTTGTCTGCTTTCCCTGCCCAATTACAAGTGAACACAGTGTTTGTCTGACACTTAGGTTTCCCAAAATAGCTTTAAAATACATTGTTGTCATACAATTATGACAACTAATATTCTCTGAATTTTTCCATTCAAAGGGCAAATATTTTTAAAAAGAGCCACTACTAGTCCTCTTCCTCTCAAATGTAGTTTATTTCACTAGAGGTGTTTACTCATTGATATTTCTACTAAGAACATTTGACCTTTAAACAACCATTCTAGACTGTGTCCTTTGAGCAAAAATACACTGGTTGAGTTTCCTTCCACGTGTTCCCCTACAGCACCTTTGCTTTGTTCAGTCCCATATTTATCCTACTCATTGACTCTGGTCTGCCAACAATATCTCATTTCAATGAACTCCATTCCAATATCCTTATATATGGTCTTCCCCATTGTTGGGATGCTGAGCATCTACTTCCACTTTTAATTAGAACAGTCACAGAGAGGGCAGTATAGGTTGGTCTGTGTTGTAACAATGGAGTAACTACAGATCCTGACTAAAAGTGATTTCCAGACAAATTGTGCTCGATTTGCTGAACATTTAGTGTTTAAGGATGTTTGTACAAAGTGGAGAGGTAAAAGAGCAAACATTTAATAGTTCCACCCAGGGTCTTGAGGCAAATTTAGGGGAACCTAAACTACCACCATGGTGATAAGCCATTTATACCTTATTAATTCCAACTGATGTATCTCTATTAGAGGGGTTTTAGACAGCAGACTACTCTCTTATACGGTTCTGAATCCTGGGTCATCTACCGCCACCACCTGCGCCTCCTAGAACGTTTCCATCAATGTTGCCTCCGTTCAATCCTAAATATCCACTGGTCAGATTACGTGATCAATACATCTGTTCTAGAACAAGCAGCAGTCACAAACATTGAGGTCATGTTGCTGAGAACACAGCTGTGCTGGGCAGGGCACGTCTCCAGGATGAAGGACCACCGCCTCCCTAAGATCTTGCTTTATGGTGAACTTGCCACCGGCTGCTGCATGAGAGGAGCCCCGAAGAGAAGATACAAGGACTCCCTGAAACAACATCTCAGCCTTGGCCATATTGATCACCATAACTGGTCTACTCTGGCCTCCAATCGGGAGGTCTGGAGACACACCATCTATAACGCTGCTGATGCTTTTGAGAAGGCACGCAGGATCACTCTCAAGGAGAAAAGACAATGCAGAAAGAATCGTGCCTTGCAGAATTTACCATCTAAGGAGTCTTTCTACTGTACCTTTTGCAACCGGACATGCCTGTCTCATATTGGCCTTTTTAGCCACCAACACACTTGCAACAAACATGGGTAGAGCCCTTCCCAAATCTTCGTTCGCGAAGCCTGGCCATGATATTAGTGGGGTTTTAACATACTTTAACATATTTGATGCTTAGAGAACTCAATCTTCTTCTATGTTTGTAGATCATCTGGTACAGTGGGACTCTGATGCTAACAAGGTGCTCTAAGTACTACTGTAATATGAATAATAATAACCACAAAAGCTGAAGATAAAAACAAGAAAGAGAAGACAAACAGTGCAAGCATTAATGTAAAAGCTACTGTGACCTCTAAGAAAGACCATTAATGGACCAAATATAACTAGCCTTCAGCTCTTCTTGTTGGAAGTCATGAAGCAGGATCTAGTGAAGGACACTTAATGCCTCATCCCAAACCTGCATAGTCTGTTAGGCCCCACCAGTTTGTTAAAGATGCCTTTTAAAGGTATGGTCTGAAAAGAACACAATCTCATATTGAAAATCCCAGATTATCAGCAGAATCAGAAAATTCATAAGAAAGATTTCTGCTGGCAGGAAGTTACTTATAATGCTTTGCTGACACTTTACACTTGCAATTGCTGCCCATACAGGTACATCTCCACCAGACAGTATCAGTATCAGCAGAAGATGCATAACACTGCAAATTGTGTCTTACCACTCATATGAGCACTCCATAGAGTGCAGGCACCATTCTAAGTACCATCTTAAATGGAAAAGTTTGCAGTGCTGAAGAAAAAATGAAGCTCCTATCAGGGAAGTTTAGATGGTTGGAATCAAGTCCAACAAATCCTCCTGACTCATCCATTACCTTCCCGGTTTTGCGCTACTTCTAAAAAATTGTCTGTTTTCCATCCCAAATTGTATTTCTTCATGGACCCATCTTGAAGCCCCTCAGAGAATGTACAGGAGCAGATCTGAATCCATGAAGCAGATCCTTCAGAGATTAATAATGC
This sequence comes from Corapipo altera, assembly GCF_003945725.1. NCBI lineage: Eukaryota > Metazoa > Chordata > Aves > Passeriformes > Pipridae > Corapipo > Corapipo altera. The sequence goes on from NW_020884925.1 coordinate 5,977,918, forward strand.
AAATATGAGATCACAAAGTATTGGCTGCAAAACTTGGGGATTAACACATCATATTTCTGGGCATGTGTCTGATCTCATTCTAGTTGGCCTGTGAACATTCAGAAGAATTGCTACAAAGTGGAGAAATGAAGGCAGGCCAGCTCAGGCTGATGCATCCCTGGATTACTACTGCTTAGGAAGTACTTGATTGATTCTGTAGTAATCATCCAGGTATCCAAAGCTATTTTGTTATAGTGCCCAAAACTGTTGCAAGTGAATGGAGAGGAAATACTGTGTCTAGTTACTGGAGAGATCCTTTAATTAGGTGGTGCAATATGAAAAAGCCCGATTTAGGCCATCCCTGCTTTACCTTGTAGGTAGAGAAAGGAAAAGCCATGTTGTTCTCTGGTCATTGAAACTCTGGTAGATAACCAAGAAAGTCAAACTTGGTTAATCTGGCTAGTCAAGTTTCACAGGGATCACATGTTTAAGAATGAAATAATATAGACTGCATATCCCTTTATAAATTGTGAAAAGTTTTCAAGCAGCTGTTGAGTGATTGTTCACTTGGGAGCTCACGGGTCTATCTTGTCAGAGTAAATAAATCATGGTTCCACAAAGCTGCGTTTTACAGTCCACATGTAAAAAACATGCCTAAAGAGGGCCAGCTGAAGTGCTACCTGAGCAGCATCCAACTTTGATGTGAAGCTTTGATTGACAAGCATATTAATATACATTATCAGAGTCAGGTCAATAATTATAATATTATAAGACACTCTGGCTTCCTAAGAGGGGGAAAATACGAATCGTGTTTATAGTTCGGTTATGTTGTATGATTTCCACATTACACAGTGGCTTCATTATTTTCACTTTATGTGAAGAATTGCCAAAAACCTCACTGAAAAGCATATTGCTCAGATTTGAGTATTGTCTATTCCTGACTTACTTTCCAAGCAGGTTGAGGAAGCACTTTGTGGTTTCTGAACATTTGGGCAGCTCCAGGAGCACATCTTCTCGTTGCTGATTTCTGCCTTTTGTCATTGCCAGCCTTTCAGCCCCCTTCCCCTCGGTTGTCCTCAAGGACAGTGAAAGGCAACACAGCACACAGCTGGAGAAGTCAGTAGATATCAAGTTAAATGTCAAATCTTCATAAAAATAAAAACACTATTATTTGCTTCCTTCCTATTCATGCATTCACTACAGTGAGAATAGGATATGTACTTTTCAAATTCTCTAGCTCTGAGGGGTGCTAGATAAGTATAATGATAGTGCAGCCAAGATTGCTAAATTTATTACAGGAGCCTGTGATCCCAATAGTATATTGCTAATAACAGTGCCAAATATCCAAAGGCAGCTGCTCTTTAGAGGTTATCCAGCCCTGTATTCTCCCTCACAGAATACTGCAGAGCAATACGCAAAGGCATATTATACCAGTGGGGGAAGCAAGCTGCTCTTCTTAGATATAGACAAGTAACAAACATCCAATATTTCTTTCAAAAATCAAGGAAAACTGTGCCAGAGGACAAAAAGGACATCTGTGCCAAAAGAAACCAGAATCTCTGCAAACTAAAAGTGTGTCTATTGCTGCAAGAACGATGAGCCAGCCCACGCTAACTGCCCTATTCCATTAACGCAGTCTAACTCTTTTTTTCAGTCTAAGCACAGCTTATAAACAATTTGTTTTCCATTCACAGCCCTAGTCTTCAAAAATAAATTTCTTTGGACTAAAAAAACCCACGTTCTCTGAGAAGTTTGTTATGACATTTTTGCAAATTCATGCAGTCTGAATTCCAAGGTGCTTACAATCAATCTTTTTTATTTTATTCTGCATTTAGGTTAAAGACTTGGGTGTTGGGTGCAATGTACCTCATTTTCAACTTCCAATGCATACAATTATATTTCCATTATTTTAACAACACTCTTCTTTAATATTTTTGCAGTGACTGCAGCAAAACCTTATGCTACAGCCCATATTTCAATTTTTTTTTTTTATTCCTGAGAGCATCCTGTCAGTTCTTCTACATTAGTACTGGCGCATCCTCTTAAAATAAACCATCTGCTAAAGGTAAATTCCTTTGTTCTCTGCCTGGGCACACTCGTCAGCCATTTGGACAAGAAAGATGGGAAAAGTGCTAGAAGAGAATTCCTTGGAATGGTGAAGAATATTTTAAAAAGCAGTATTTTACTTGAGTGATAAATGACATGTTCCTGAGCATCCACTGGGACTTCCAGAGAGCAAAGGAAATAAAGTTGGTAAAAGCAGACCTTGACAGGGTGACGATGACATTTTACAACTGTTGTTGAAGGACTGCCTGTGTAGGGTCAGGCCCTGCCCTTGGAGATGTTTGCTACTGGCAGAGACAGTATAATGTGACAGGTAGAGTTTAGTCAACAAAACTCAAAAAATTTATGTAGAGCTCATGTTGACAAAAAGTGACCTTAACCAGTAAAATTTTGCATATTAAATGCAAAGTTCATGTATGTGTGTATATATAATACATGTACATTTATATTTTTATATAATTTATACAGACAGATATGCATAACAGCATCTGGATAGTGACAGACAAACTTGAGTACGGTTGAGTTTAAAACAGGGAATTCTGCAGCTATTTGGGAACTCACCCTATCTTCTCATGCCTTTGTGTAACTAAGTGTAAGGAAAGAAATATAACACAGTTCTGTGAAGTCCTACTTTGGAGCAGGTGGCAATTCTGACTGGACTATCTCAGTAATACTTATGGAATACTTTGATTAATATTTCTTCTATTGTAACTTTTTTAAAAAAATTAACAAATAAAATTCAAAAGACCTTCTAGGGAGGCCAAATGTATTTCAAGATCTTGCCCAGTTCACCTCTCAACTTCTCCTTTAATATTTGGCTAAGTGTGTTTTCAGGCTTATCAAAATATAGCTGAGTATTACTGCAACATTTGCAGATGTTCTGTCTGCATCATTTACCAATATACCAGTACATGTTCCTCTCGAATACTCCAAAAGTACCTCCATACCAAGCTAACCCATCTGACTGAAATCCTACTTGATGTGAATACCAGTGGACAGGCCCTTTAAGAGAATCCCACTTAGTGACTTGAAATTGTGGCTTAAAATCTCCTGAAAACCTGAAGACCTTAATCATAATTGTGGCTGTTGACTTTATGCATAAGTTATGACTACACTCTGATTTTTCATGTAGATCAATTCCCCTGTTTTAGGAGGAAAATATTCTTCCATTCATTTCAGTGCACAAACAAGTTTTAAGTGCATGTGGAATACTAATATTTCCATCCTTAACCTTCTGTAGTATTGTCAGGCATGGATCAAGGGATCCTGTTTCTGAGACAGTAACAGAAACTAAGTGCCTGAAGGTCACAGGAAACATTTCAATTTCTTTTGCTAGAAAAAGCAGCAAGAAAAATTTCTGTCCCCACCAAAGACTGCATGCTGAGGCTGACTGTACTTGCATTATAGGATCATTATTATTTCCATTAAATTATTATATTTTTGCAGACTTGCCAATGGTGCCCACCATTAGACAAATATTTAATGACAGAAAATTCCACGCAGTTTTTGCAAACAAAACGAACACATTCTGCTTAATAATAAAAATCAAATTTTAAAGGCCTTTAGAATCAATCACTCATAAATTCTAGTTTCAAAGGGGAAACAGTGATGGTAAGGCCAAAGAATTGGTGAAGGCCAGAAAAAACCAAACACCCAACAAACCTAAACCCAAAAAAACCCCCAACAACCTAATAAAAAAATTAAAACAGACTTGCTACTAGCATATAAATTCTAGTGATATATTTGAAAAGCCGCTCATACTGACACTCCTGTTATTTGCTATTTTCAAGCACAAGGCTGAGAGCCTGCAATAGAAATTGTTGCAGTCTCTGCTTCTTCATATATAACAAGCCTGCCTGTCTTTGAGCATAACAGTGGAGAGAGGTCAAACAAATAAAATCTATCAATAACAAGATAATACATTGAGCAATATAATCTTAACTTCTACTTTAGAAATAAATTTGTGAAGAATTTTTGTCATGAAAGATAAATGTGCTTTGACTCAAAGTCAGTTTAGATTCACTCACATGAATTTCTTTTGGGCAGAAACAGTTATTTACTACATAAATGCCTAACAAAACATTAAGATATCTAACCTACAATAAGAAAACTTGATTTTTCAGAGAAATAAAAAATTACATTAGCATTAATCTAAAGAAGCTTATATTTATATGGCTGTTATTCTTTTCCCTGAGTCATCTCATCAATTTACCTTAATACAATGCTGATCATCACGTGGACGCACAGTCCAGTTCAGAAATTAAGATATTCAAGGAAGCTCAGAGGTATCTCAAAAGCAAAGATAGTGGTCATTCTCAATCATCTCTGCTTCCGTGGATCCTTGGGCTAACGGAAGGACAAACAATTGGACCCTCATCCTCCTTGGGGCTTTACTTCACTGGAGGGTAACTCCATGAGCACTGTAATATTGAGACTAAATAAATGACAGTTGCATCCTACACAATCACACAAAGAGGATCTGATATTATGTAATTTAAAGACAAACTGCACAATGGCCTACATATCATTTGACATCTCAAGAAATGATGGACCTGACAAGTCACAGTCATATGCCAAGTATAATGGTGGTGGAGTAATCAATCAGGTATTACTCTAACAAATGCCAAAGAGTATTTCAGTTTAGCTCCATCTGCCCCAATTCATAATGCTATTCTGAGAAGAAATGAAAATAACTTAAACATGCACTCACTCAAAAATGTACTTCTAATTAAAATTAAATGTAAACACAGTCACCAGTATAATAATGTCTATTATGGAGTTAACATCCTTCATAGATTTAAACTAGAGCACTGAATTTGTTGAGAAACACAGATCAATCTATCTAAATCAATTCAAAAACACAAATCAAGGTCAATCACAATTCAGAATTTAGCAAATTAAATTACTTGTTCATTTATGGTTAACATCCCTAGGTTAATCTTAAGGCTGCATAAGCTTCACCTAGTATTATGCTTGAGATATAATAATTTGCCTTGACATTTAGAATAGCTCTTACATAAAACTTTGGATTTGTTTTTAAATAAAAAGCAAGATGAGAGAATAAACAATGCTGATAATATACTCCTCTTCCCCAGAGGAGATGTAATCTTGGATCAAAGGCCTGCACTTTTATTCTCTTTCCATCAGTATTATATTTCCAAAGTTGTTCCAATTAAACTCTTTTTTCTTTCTATTTAAAACTATCAGCTATATTTATTAAAACCAGTAAATGTATTTTTCTGCCTTTTTTCTATATACTCGACCAATAAAAATACAAAAGAAAGCTGTAAAGTACATTAATTTCATTAACAACTGTAAAATGTGTTAACTGCTTAAATATTCTTTTTTTTTTCATTATTATTTAAACTATCACAGGTAAAATAAACTGGTCAAAACTGACACTACTGTATAATGTCAATGCTGTGTTCATATAACGATCAAGAGATGAAATTATTGTAATAAATGAGTTTCAGTACAACAATATCATGAAGCAAGTCTAACCTACTAGAGAGGGTTTAATTCTCAGAAACAGCTGCATAACAACCACACTTCTCTGAACAGTAAAAAATTAAGGGCATCCACAAGACTCCAGCTGTGCTAATGAATTCTTCCTTCCACATCTACAGAGATTATCAGAATACCTTAGGACTTTTTAAAGAACATCAGCCTTCTTATGTCTCCATCCTAAGAAACTGAGTCTGACACATATCATTTGTGTTATTATTCATTTATCGTTTTTCTAGTTTCACATACACATATTAAATTAAAATACTCAGTAGGAAAACTCAAGATAAATGAAAATATAAAATCAAATTACAGAATAATATCTACCACCTCAAAAGCCATTTATAATATGATTCAAAGGGAGGATGATTTTGGGTTAGATGAAATTAAATAGAAACTGCAATAAATCCATGCTCTTCAGTACAGACTGAACTGCCTTGCTCAGCAATGTGCTCTACGAACTAGTTAAGCTGTATAATGCACTATTCTCTTTTGATCACTAAAATTTGTCCACTGGGGGAGTGGGGCTACTCAAACCCAACATACTGGTAAGGACATCTCCAACAATAAATTGATTCTTCAGCCTGCTAAATGCTATAAAAATCTACCAAATAGACTGGGGAAGTGAAATAAGGATGTCATCACAAACATCCGTTAATCACCAAAGCCTCCAGACATCCTTGAAACTTCATTGGAAATTACAAAGCATGTGAAACTGCTCATAACAACAGTGGCAGCAAAATAATGCAGACACTCAGTTCCAGCTGCTTCCCAAGCACTGGGAGCACACACATCTCCTGGTACACAGAACATGCTGGGCACACCCCCCCCAAGAGCATGTGAGGTCAATCACTCCATCCTGGTAATGAGAGCAGGTGAGCACACAGAGAAATACCCAGGCTCTGCATGTCCTCTGCAAGAAACCATACAAGAAACCATATCCATTCCATGCCACAATACTTACTACAGTGAACTAAATATTAATGTTCTAGTTGAACATATGTGTTCCCTTTCTAAAGAAGGTAACCACACATTAGCTAACTATCACTTTCTGATTATCTGTTCCTTTGTTGCCTCTTCCACCTTGTGCATTCCACAGTGCTTTATTTGGGCTGTCCTTTGTATTTTGAAGTCTCTCTTTTCTCCTCTTTTGGGTAATCTCCTACCCTACTGTGTTACTTCTGTACTTTGCAAGTTGGCATCACAGACCTCTAAAGTCTTAGTGCACCATGATTCAAGCCAAATTCACTTCATTGGCAAGAAGAGACAAAACAATGTACCCGAAAAAGGTAAAACTAGAAAGGAATGGAAAAGGGGGAGCAAAAAAAAAAGACTCAGCATTTCTGTAACATTTTGCAAAACTATTCCTTGGAATTGCACCCTGATGCAAGTGGAAGTACACTGAGATTATCTGCTTTGCTGTGGCTGCAGGTTAACTTGAACCTGTGCTACGTGCACATTTAGTGAGAGGAGGCTGGCACCAGCTGCCTCCAGCACTGGAATTGTTCATATTGGAAATAACTGCAGTGCTCTGATTTCCAAGGAGAGCTCCTTTGTCCACAAAGGCTGATTTTAGCAGGAAAGTCTTAAATCTATATTCTTTTAAACACATACTTTTCAAGGTGCTGATTTTACTAATTTCTCAAGTCAAATCAAAGAGTCAAAAAACTAAAAATGAAAAAGAAGCTATCTTAGACATACAATCGCCACTAAAATTCATAACATGAGCTCCTTATAAAATTTTTCAAAGTCTACCTTTCAGTCATTCCCACAAAACATCAGCACTGTCTCACAGGAAAAGAAGGAAACAGCTTCTCCGTATCTACACATTGTAGTGGTGGTCAGTGTTTGTAATGCTACAAGACATATACAAAATCTGTCATACGGTCAGTAACCATGAGAGTCATTCATACACCTCTGAGATGTACACAAAAATGAGGGCGATGAGTCCTAGTGCTCTCTCAGGCAGGGCAGTCCCAAAACGCACCTGCATCCCAACGTGACCTTCAGAAGCCCTAGCATCAGTGCAGCACTTGAACAGCTTGAGAGCCATATGCAGCTAAAGAATCAAAGGTCAGTCGCGTCTTACCTATTATTAGAAATAGATTGTAAGGTCCTTGAGAGTAAACACTTTGTGTTTGCCCAATGCCTAGTACAACAAAATCCCTGTCAATGAATTGGACTCAGAAGTACTACTGCTGTATGGAGTAGCTCGTGCAAAGCTAGTGTTTGTTTCAGTGTAATAAAGATTAAAATATGGATGTAACAGAACATTAGTACAATAAGCTCAATCTACAAGGTGGTATCTATTTCACATCTTTCTCCAAGAGCTGATAATCCTGTTTATCTTTTCTCCCCTTTTCTGCAGTGTAGACTAGGAGTTTGGCAACGTTTTTGGGTTGCAAATAACCATTTACCAAGACTGAACAGAAAATACAGGTTGTTTTTATATATACCACTAAAGCTGCATTTTTCAAGGGCTAATATCTGGGATAACACAGCATGACAATACTCCTTAAAGAAGAACTGATGGGCAATAAAACAGATTTTACTTAGTTTGTGTGAACAGGTCCTAATCTGATGAAGTGGTACTACTAATATATGGAGAGGATAAAGGAAAGAAAAAGAGTGCAAAAAGTTTAAAATGGACACACATTTTAAGGGAGTTGCTGTGTTATCACTCTGTGGCTTAATATAACTTCACTTTATCTTCTCACTTGCTGCCTTAGCAAAATGGTAATAAGAGGCATCACTATTACAAACCCCAGTATCATCCACTTAAGACAGCAGAGGCATCACTAAGAAATAAAACTCAGATTTTGTCAGCACTCCTGCAGACTCCCACCACTTGTAATCAGAAAGAACTTATACCATCTAAAAGGGTGTTGGGAGCTTAATACGTGTGAGCCAGCTATGGGATGTTAACACAGGCATGAAACGCACCAGCTGGGAGTTGTGTGCTTTGACAGTCTCACACAAATTATAGAATTGCTTGGTTTGGAAGGGATCTTAAAGGTCATCTAGTTGCAAGCCCCCACCATAGACAGGGACGACACCCACTAGATCAGGTTGCCCAGGACCTAATCCAACCTGATCTTGAACACTCCCAGGGCAAGGGCATCCAAATACCTGAGGCTTCCACAACAAAGATGAAGTTTCATATTTAAATACATGAATAACTTAAATGTTGACAAACTCAAAGTAATTTGATCATTCAGTGAACTGTTGGTTTCATTCATCATGTAACGAGATTGACATCCATTAATAATCATAATTAATAATAGTCACTGCAGCAGCAAGCCATCCGATAATGAGGTTTTATAGGCAATGACCTCTCTAGCATTCTTAGGTGTATTATCTAGCATTCTTAAGTGTATTACTAAGAGCCACAGGTATAAACAAAAGCCATTAATATCACAAACTTCATATTTTAGTAACTGCAGTGAACAAGAAATTTGGCAGCATCACCTTGCCTCAGACAACTCTCTGAAGGCAACCATGGTAGTCCCTACCTGGCCTCTGCTGAAATTTTACACATGTAAAAGGCTCTTTTCGCTGGTCATCCCCTCCCTTGCAAAAACTAACTCTATTTTTTAATGAGCCTCCCAGTTTAATGCGGTTCCTGCAATTTGTCCCCTGCTTCAAATGAAGTCACAGTAAAGTAGTAAATACACCATTTTCATGTATTGAATTTTTGCATGTGCATATTGCATGGAAATCCAGAACTTTCCCACTGAGGACATATTTATTCACACTTGGAAAAAAGAAAGCAGAAGTTATTTTTTATGTCTCTCTGCTGTTAGGATTTATTCTCAGTAAGAATTTGCTTAGTGATAGGGAACAAAAGGTTTAGCAAAAATATCAGGATGTACATAGGCATTACTTACTCTCAAGTGAAATCCAGCAACATTCAGAATTATTAATGGATCTCAATCTCCCTACATGATGAATGAAACCAACAGTTCACTGGATGCTCAAATTACTTTGAGTTTGTCAGCATATAAGTTATCTACATATATAAATGTGAAACTTTTAATCTTTGTTGTGCATAAAACAAATATACTAAAGCATAAAGCAGTTGTAAAGAGAAAGTTTCAAAAAAAGTCCATTTTCTTCTTAATTTTTATTTTTAATGTTGTTCTGTCTGCCAGTGCCTGAGCTTTCTTACTAGAAAAAGATGCTTAACATGAAAAACGTTCAGTTCTGAGAGCACTCTTGAAAGATGTAGGCATACTAATTTCCTCAATTATTTCTTTAGATCTATTTTTAATCACAATTTTAGAACAATAAGACTACCATTATACAGTATCAAGAAATATTTCAGTGTGATTCTAAATTATGTAGCAGCAAGAAAATCTATATTTATAACTGATTTGTGTGCTTAGTTATTTAAACTTGTATCATCCTTTAACATGAGACCTCAAATAAAAAGTGAGCTTCTCTTCTTGATCCTAATTATCAATACTTAGCTATTTATGTATGAATTTATACATGTACATACTCTACACATTTGTATGCTATTGATACAGACTTGCCCACTATTATCTGTCTCAAATCTCTTTGCAAAGGTTCTATGGCATGCAAGGAATTCTTTTTACCGTTGGCTATAATCTCTTTTTCTTTGAAGGCCCCAAGAGTAGAGATGGATTTAGATAAAACTTATTAATAGGACCACACAGAAGACAACCCATATAGCTCAAGCAAATTTTATTCCCTCTGGGAATTTCTAACCGTCAGTAGAGCAGTGATTACCCTGGGATCAGCGCTGTGACAACAGTGAGCAAAGACACACCAGAGCCAGCTTGAAACGAGGCAGAGCAAGTTCCTGAGAGCATGACCTGAGCTCTCTGCTCACTGCCCCAGCCATGGGACCCAGTGCTGCAGAGAGGCAGCTGGACACCACACAACATCACAAACCCTTGCAAGTAATTTCATTCCTTCCTTGAACAGCAAACAACAAACTCTTTGTCCCAAAGACAGTGCTACAAGACCTCATAATTAGAAACAAAACTGTCCTGAGGAAAAAAATCCCAATTATGCTACTGGCATCATCTGTAAAAAACATCCCACCGAAAGATGCCACACACTCAAACCACTGTTTTGCCTTACACAAAGATGATTCCTCAAATCCCATCTGAACATTTTAGTGATATTGTTTCTATTGCAATGTAATGCCAGACAATATCTCCACATCACTATGGATTCCTACATTTTAAAGACAGCACATATTTTCTAGCTCTTTCATCCTCATATTTAATAACCAGTTTATAATTTAACATATTCTTTGACATTATTTCAATATTTAAAAATACATTCTTTTAATTTATCAGAATATAATTTTTTTTACCAAATTCCCCTCAGTTTTTTGGGACGTGTAGGTTTTGGTGGGTTTTCAGTAAACAGTTTTTGAAAACATACTGTGTTTAGGACTAATTCTAATATTTTGTAAACAGTATAAATAGCAGGACATCTACCCCCATGTACTATACTCTTTGATTATTAACAATATATTTGCTTCCACTGTTTGGATGTAAACAGATCCTCTTGAATTAAAAGTTGGGTGAAAATGTATTTAATTTTTCTCTCTCAATTCAGCAAAATCTCTAAAGCATCACCTATACAAATTCTCTTAAACCATGATCACACTAAAGTTTCTGAAACTGTAACATAACTCTACACCCCAACCAAAAAGAAGTATATACCAGTACTGCTTAACTGCAGTAACATATCATCTGTGATACCAGCTTTCAAGTGCTACAGGCATACACATCTTTTAGAAACATTTGTTTCCTTTTCTATTACTTTTCTAAAGCCATACACAACTAAAATAATTTTGTAGGTTTCGTAAAAAAGAATGTTTTAGCTTAAATGCAACTTCCAAAATCTAAATATAAAAATTAATTTTGAAAAATATTTCATTTTTCATATTTACTCCATTTCCAGTTATGGGACTCAGTTAATTTCTTCATCTTATGCAGGCAGCAATATTAAAATCTGACATAAAAATCTCTATCTCACTCTTGGTGAAGAAGAATATAGTTGTGCATTACTAATACTAAATACAAGCAACATTTCTGCTCTTAACATCTGTCAGTGTAGAAACACAACTAAAACATTATTAAGTAGAATACCTTTTCTAATCTGACAAATAGGTAAACTCAATGCGAGAAGGAAACTGCTTTATTAACAAGATTCTCATAACTTCATCTAGGATAAATGTAAAAGATATGGTACTTACAGTGAATTCACAGAAATCAATGCTATCGAGACTTTTGCTTCTGTGTATTCTCCCTTTTATTCTTCTTAAAGAGGGCTTTCCCTGACTTACACTACAGGTAGCACCATTAGGGTTTTCAGAAGATGGAGTTACCCTGCCAAACAAAAAGAGCCACGTATCAGACAAAGGATATACATTTTTATTGAACACCTTTGCTTAAGTAAAAAAATTACAAAGAAAAATACATTGCCATGCTATACACAGAAGGAATGCCACTCCAAGCTTCAGCTTTCAATCACTAAGTGCCAAAATTAGTCCACAAAAGTCTAGATCCCATCAAGTCCAGATCACTTGCAGATTTTGTCAAAAACCTACTGTAGTTACCTTGTTTGTACAAAAGTGAGAAGAATCAGACAAAAGATAGATTACAGAATAATATATTTAACTTCTGAAAAATTAAAAGGAATATTTTTCTCTGCTACTTCAGTGGAAACTCGAGTTCTGTGATACGTGTTGATGGCTGTCAGTTAAATCACTTTGAGTGCTAATGGTACTTCAGCTGTTCTAGTAATGAGTAGCAATAGCAGCTGGTAAAATTATAGGGGGAATATATTAAGGAACTACACTTTATAAGGGCTTTCATCACACTGAAACCTACACATAGTCCTAAGGGGAGTCAGTAACTAAAATATTTGGAGTAAGCAATCCGTATTTCGAGGAGCTTGTTGGAAGTTGCTAATGAGGAGAATTAAGTGGGGTTAACAATTAACCAAGTGTATTAGGGTTTGTCAGGTCAATATCTGAAACACAAAATAGTCTCTGGTCAGACTGACACCATGTTAGAAAAAGGAAAACTGTACTCCAGCAACTATATTCACTAAGAATTACCTACAAACATAAAATTCTGAATGTCCAGATTGACACTTGTTTCATTAATTTCTCAACTGCAGCCATAAAAGACTTCAAAAACTGGCTTAACACTTGAAATACAAAATTCCAAGCACAAGATACAATAACCACATTCTGAATACACTTGTTTGATTAGTGAAACTCCTGAGGCTACACAGTGCCACGGTTAGGATAGCAGGTGGCTAGGGAGAAGAAGTTGCAATATCCAAAGGTGAAAATTAAAACAAATATTTTCAAATCTCTTATTCAATTTATAAAAATAAAGCCTTTCATTTTTTTGTTGAACTGCTGTGACTACCAAATCAGTATTTCATTTTCAGATGCCTGATTTTTTGGGGTTTTTACACATGCACACTGACACACACGAACTGCTTGCTGTAAGTTCTCTTGATAACACAGTGATTTGGTTTAGATGGCTTTTTCCCCTTGGGTTATTTTCCTGGAAACTTTAAACTGCAAGGATAAATAAAAATTTCTACCTGAAAACATAACCATAATATTGAGAAATTTTAATTACATTATAAACCTCCTGCTGAAACTCCACCAGATTTCTTGGTATAATCATATATGGATTAAATTCTGAGAAATATGCCCTGGCTACTACAGTAACATATTGGTTCACACAACAGAAATATCAAAAACACAAGTTTCCCTGCTAAATGTCTTAAAGCATTAACAAGACAAACGTCCACAGAAAGACAACTCCTCAGACTCAACCTTGTTCCACAGACAATGACATTTACAGTGATAGTACATTTCTATTGTATCACTGTCTTCTGTTGCTGAGCTCTCCAAACATCTCTGATGAAGTTAATGCAAATGTACCTAACTGTATATACTCTGTGCTCTGGGTCCAGAAAAATCAGAAAATCTTTGAGGGCTGCCTTTTCCATTACTTATAATTTGGGTTAACTAATCTTCACATGTACCTCTGATGAATTAAACATATGGTACATTAGACTTCTTCCTTAGTAGAAGAGTTTAACAGCTCTAAGCTGCACTTAGCTTTTCCTTATTTTGAACTACATTTCAAACCACTTATTCTAGGGCCTTACCTACAAATGTACATTTCTTTAAGTTGCAGTTTTTTTAATGTTTTCTGATACTTAAGACTTAATGAAACTAAAAAAAAAAAAAAAAAAAAAAAAAACAA